>NC_083573.1:70561730-70920323 GCF_027579695.1 Neoarius graeffei | reverse complement strand
CCCAAGTTCTACAGTAGGCTAGGCGAGGCCGTCTGCTTTTAATGGAAGTAGCCTAGGACGTTATTTTCACGTTATTTCTTGATAAGGTGTTTTCACGTTATTACATGAAAATATCATGAAATAACGTGATAATTTCGTATCATGAAATTACGTGATGTTATTACATGATAAATATATTGTAAAAACGTGATAACTTTGTTAACAATATCTTTTCACGTAATTGATTCTAAGCCAATTTTTTTGAGTGTGGCAGCAATACGCTTCCGTAGATCATAACTCGAACTATTGCGATATTTTTTTTTTATTCGTTTAAAGATTTAAAACACTATTTTATTATGATGTGTGGTATAAAGGATTCTGTGCCAAAATACTATTTTGTAAGATGTTTACTTGTGTTAATTTTCATCTCATCTCATTATCTCTAGCCGCTTTATCCTGTTCTACAGGGTCGCAGGCAAGCTGGAGCCTATCCATTTTTTCGAACAAAATTAAAAAAAATTAAGAAAAAAAAAAAAAAAACTTTCCTACCTACCGACCTTATTTTAGTATTTCATGTTACCTGAAACACACTTTTTTTTTTGGCCTCATCAGAAACCCCTTTAAAAGGCCTGGATCTTAGTTAAACAAGATGGAGAAGTGATCATGGCGCATTGTAACTGTATGGCTGGGGAAGAATTTTGTCGCGACCTTCATGCATATGGACTTTGTGAGGAGTAAACAAAGAAACAGCTGGGGACTTTAGCGCTTAGTGACGACAATAAAAAAAAAAAGTTCCGTAAAATAACGACACATAGCAAGAAAAGTACTTGGAAAACACTAAGGACATAGCTGAGAGGGAGATACAAACCTTTCACCAAGTGATCACTGCAAACTCGAGCATGCTTCGACTCGACTCCCTTTGATTTCACTGAGAGGTTCAAAACCCACCTTTCTCTACGTCTTTTTGTGAAATCCTGTGTTCATTCACCCTTTATGAGTTCACGGGGAACCCTGAAGAAACTTATCAGTTTCACGGTTTGATCGATTCGAGCAACCTAAAACAATGCAAGCGCAAGACGTTTTTTATGCAAGTAATGTACCTTCTCCATACAAACGCTTTGTCAACTGAGCTTTGGTAGACCACCAAAGCTAGTTATAAATAACTAATGAGGCAGATGTGACGTCACGTGAAACCCAGCAATAGGCTGTATTCAGTCACATGACTTTTGCTTGCAAGTTTACTTCTGGTGAATGAAGTGGTGGTCAGGCAGACCGATTTGGCCGCTGTTAAAGAGCTCATGAAACCGTCTGCAGCTGTTTTCACAGTTTAGAGACCAATGCATGGTCAAGATACCTTGCTCTTTGCAATGGGATAGGTCCTTACACGCTAGTAAAGAAAGATTTTTTTTTTCCTACGAGTTGGAAAATTATCCATCCGTCGAGTTCCCGGACATCTCAAACTACCTGGTGCTGCAAACATCATTCTACACGGACAAACAGATGAAAACCTGGGAGAGCATGGAGGAGTACAACTTCTTATATGTGGCTGGGTTAAAGATCTGGCCATCAGGACACTACAAGATAAATCCTGTATTGTTTATGTCCAGGTGAGTAGCATTTTTGGGCTTTCTGTACGCACTTTTGCGATGGTTGCTAGGACGCTACAAGTTTTAGTATCGGGTGTAAACAAACTACAGCCGCTCCATTCTCAATCCTCCCTGCTCTTGTCTTCAAGAGAACGATAAGGGTTTTTTTTTTAATTATTAAAAGAGAAAATGCAGTGAGAATAAATAAAATGCTGCATATCTTAAAGATTGCTAGGACATCCTAATAAATAAAGTGAAAACGTACACGACAGTTGACAATATGGTGACCGTGATCAAACAGTAAACAAACACCTGAGGACTCCTGAACTTCAAAACATCACAAATAACAGAAAAATGGCGAGAAAAGTGATTTACAAGTCCAAGTGAAATAAATCAGAGGAATTTACAAACCTTTCGCAAAGTGATCACTGCAAACTCGAGTGTTCTTTGACTCGGCTCCCCTCCATCACAGCGAAAGGTTCAAGAGCCACCTCTCTCATTGTCTTTTGGTAAAATCCTTTGCTCTTTCACCCCTTTTTTTTATCACTTCACAGGGAACCCTGAAGAAACTAATCAATTTCACAGCTTGTTTGATTCTAGCAGCCCAAAACACCACAAGTGTAGGGTATTTTAATGACTAGCAAGGCGCCCCAGTGATAGTAACACTTTGTGAACAGCGAGCTCAACTGATCACCACCTTCATGTCTTGCATATCTAATGAGGCAGATGTGACGTCAAATGCAAGCAACCTATCGTCTCTAAAAAGTGAAGCCACTACGTGATCTAACGCCCCTGCTGGCATTAGATCATGCAGTATCATTTTTTTTGTCCCACCCATCGCCCTGTTTTTCAATGACTACATTTACATGCACATCCAAATCGAGCTGCTGTCGGTAATCGAGCTGAAGGTCCCAGCAGGGTGCCAGAGAAATCCAATCGTACATGCACACAACTGAAATCGGGCTATTGTGTGAGG
Organism: Neoarius graeffei; assembly: GCF_027579695.1. Classification (NCBI taxonomy): domain Eukaryota; kingdom Metazoa; phylum Chordata; class Actinopteri; order Siluriformes; family Ariidae; genus Neoarius; species Neoarius graeffei. The sequence goes on along the minus strand of NC_083573.1, from coordinate 70,917,782 downwards.
TGCATTGTGCACCCGAGCCACAGGTGGCGCAACACGCCCCATCGTGTTGGTACACTTCCGGTTGTCGTCATGAAGAAGAGCTATTCAAGAGTGTAAACAAAGTTATCAGTTCCGTGTTCTCCATTGCGCGTTTTTCTCCCGTCCATGAATTTTAATATATTCAACTCCTTAAGCTGAATGAGCATGAACTCTGTCTCCTCATTGCTCCAGAAGTGCACGTTTCTGCTTGCCTGTGGCAGTGGGGGCGTGGTCAAGCACCGGTCTGTGACAGGAGGGCGGAGCCAGGGAAGGCGAGTGGCAGAATCACTTCACCTGACGGTAATTAACCTGTGTTTGTGTGTCTTCCCAGTAACCGCGCCCTATTTAAGGAGGCAGAGGGAGAGCAGAGGGGACAGCTCATCCCGGGACTAGAACACAGTGCGTGCGTGCGTGCGTGTTTTTCTCTCAAGAATAAAAGTAGGCTGTTAAACTGAAAAGTCTGACAATAAAAAGCCTATTAGTACCAGAAGCTTTGTCCTGCCATCCTCTGTGCTCCACCCACACTTCAGAGAGCTCTACATCGCCATTTTCTCTTCTTCGTTTGTTCCTCCTGACCTCTTCTGCTGCTCGCTACTACTGTTGTCATGCCGACCGAGGCTGTTGTGTTTCCCGCTTGTGGTCTCGTCACTTCCGGAAGTAGCTCGACAACTAGCTCGATAGGGTTTACATGCACAAAGTAGCTCGGCAGAAATCGCATAAACTAGGTCGTGTAGCTCGATTCCGAGAAATCAAGTTTGGTTCAATTTCAGCCGAATTAAGGTGTATACATGGCATTTTGAACTTCGATTTCAGTCGAGCAACGGCAGAAATTCGATTCTCTCTATGTGCATGTAAACGTAATGAATGACAAAACAGCTTTTTTCCTCCCCATGCCACTTTTCCTTTTCTTTCCATCTATAGTGTAATTCGAACGGTTAGTTCTCCCTGTGCTGAAATCTGCACAGTTTGTGTGATTAAATGTTAGTTTACTATATTGTAAGAAGGCCTGGATATACTCAGGAATGAAGTGGATTGACAGCCTTAGCTGGAAGAGACTGGCTACAGCTCCTGTCTATTACACACACACACACACACACACACACTTGAGATTTTCAGTGGAGACATGCAGTAATACAAACTGTTAGCCATTTCTATTAAACCATTTGAAACATCGAGAGGTTTAATAGGAAAAGGCTAGTTTAATCGCGCTAGTTATCGAGCATATTATAGCTGCATTATTTCAGCATTAATGAGATCCAGCCAGTTAGAGATCAAAATTTACACAAAAGCCATTTGTTCAGTGAACACAGGCACTACCAAGAACATCAGGATGGATTTTAGAAGCAGACAAGTTAGTCTACAGTGCATTCGGAATAGCCGTGTGTCCCAAATAATGAGTTATTAACTCACCGCTGATGAATGGGCCATGCTAATCACATCATTGTCAGAATTCCCAGTTTATGGGATGTTTCCTAGACACTTCCGTATTAATGAAGTATCTCCAGCTGAAACTAGTTAAGATCTGGGGATAGATGTAAAGCCTAGGTCACAACCGGACGTACGATTTTTTGGCCGTGCGATTTTTGCCGTTTCCCAAATCGCTGTGTTTTTTTTGTTTGTGGAGAAAAACACACGTTGGCCGTAAGTTTGTCTTGCAACCTGAAAAAAGACGTAAGCGCCCGTAGAGTTTGTTTGACATGACAAAGAACCTCTGCAGCCGGGCTGCGGCTCGAAAATCAGCACGTCACACGCGCGCCCTCCGTGCGTTTCTTGCGTTTTTTGCACGTAGACCGGCCGTAGGAGCACGTACGGCCGGTTGTGACCGAGGCTTAATAAAGAGAATTTGAGAATGTGCCCGTATTCGTCTGATCATTTCTACCACTGTAGATTGGGGGCCGACCAAAGCAGTGGGCGTACCTGACTTGGACTCTTTTCTCTACTGCACAGACTCTAGCTCTAAATGTGACAACATGGTGGAGATATTTTGGCACATTTTCTGTAGAACGAGAGGCAATGCAGCCATGCCGTCCGTGTTTTCTTCAGGCGATGGCTGAAAGCAAAGAAACCCTAATTTTCCTCCTGCATGATTCAAAAAGAAGGGAAACAGCAGTCATTTTCAAATGACAAAGGAGGAAAATATTCACACAAATTCCTGGGAAAACCCAAATGGAGTTAACCACATAGCGAGTCATGTAAACGACAGTTTTCCATCTCCAGCGCTTCACCTCAACCAAGTCGAGGCAAATGTGGAACAAGACGTGGTGGCAAGAATCTCCACACAGCTGACTCACTTCCTCTTCTCTAAAGACATGAAAGTAACGCATGGTAAACCAGTCAACCCTGAGAACTCAGCCATAGAAACGTAAAACATGCTGTGTAGCAAATCAAAGGCAAATCAAAGCTTCAGAGGCCTGAAGAGACGGTACGATACCACACCACTTTTTCTCCTCCAATACAGATACTGTAACTTTGAGCATCAGCAGATACCAATATCCATCCATACCCACCATTTTCTTTGAAAGCTACAAAGTTAATTTTTAAACCTGAAGCACTTCACGGTTCATTTCACACAATCACTTGCACTGTAAATACAATAAATATAAATAGTCATGTATTCCTTTTCCAAATTCAGTTCCAATCTTTCCCCCATTTGTTACAAGATCTGATATGCAACGTTTGATATGTGATCCAGCATTTTTTGCTGATATCAGCCCTATACAAATACTGGGTATCAGATCAGTTCCATGCCTCGAGGTGGCATACACAGTGGCAGGCCAACACCACACCAAATGTAAGGATTTTCCTATAACCCTAATTCTGAAAAAAGTGGGGAGGCTGTGTAAAACAAAACACACAGAATGCAATAATTTGCACAAAAAAAAAAAAACAGAAACCCTATATTTCATTGAAAATAGTACAGAGACAACATATCAAATGTTGAAACTGAAAAATAGTGTTTTTTTGAAAAATATATGCTCATTTTGAATTTAGATGCCAACAACACGTTTCAAAAAAAGTTGGGATGCGGGCACTGTGTTGCATCACCTCTACTTTTAACAGCACTCTGTAAACATTTGGGAACTGAGGAGACCAGTTGCTGTAGTTTTGAAAGAGAAGAGAAATGTTGTCCCATTCTTGCCTGATATACAAATTCAGTTGCTCAACAGTTCGGGGTCTCCTTTATCATGTTTTGCGCTTCATAATGCGCCAAATGTTTTAAATGGGAGACAGGTCTGGACCGCAGGCAGGCCAGTTTAGCACCTGGGCTCTTTTACTACTGAGCCATGCAGTTATAATACATGCAGAAAGCAATTTGGCATTGGCTTGCTGAAAGAAGGAAGGCCTTCTCTGAAAAAGATTTTGTCTGGATGGCAGCGTATTGCTCCTGTCTTTTGGTGCCATCCTAACTTTTTTGATAAACGTTGCTGGCACTAAATTCAAAATGAATATATATATTTTTCAATAAATAAATGAATAAAATAAAAATTCATAAAACTTTCAGTTTCAACATCTAATGTGGTGTCTTTGTACCATTTTCGATGAAATACAGGGTTTCCATGATTTCCAAATCATAGCATTTTGTTTTTATTTACATTTTACACAGCATCCCAACTTTTTTCGAAATGGGGTTGTATAACATGTCCAGAAGTATTTTATTCCACAGCAATTTTTCCAGCAACCTTTTTTATTTATGAATGAATGATTTGGTTTCTCTTTCTTTCAAATAAAGAAAAACTCATGTTAAAGAAATTAGAAATGTTAAAGAAAAGTATAAAGTCCTCAGTCCTGAAGACTTTACTGTGGTGGAAAACTGACTCTGATATCGAGATTCCTTATTAAATAAATAAATCTCTCTCTACAGAAAGCTTTGCCATTTCAATGATTATACTCTTCTTTATTTAAAGTGTACGTAATGCCGCTAAACCCCACGTTTTTCCTTGTACAAAGCAAGAATCATTATGTTGATTGACCATGTGTTTTCAAACCATAGCTGATCCAAAAGGCCATAAACTGATGGAAAATAAATAAGATCAGACGATTTTCACGGAATCTGTCAAGACTGAACCAGAAAATCCCGAAGGAGTGCATGACATCACACGTGTAACAATCCACGTATCGATTTTGTTCAGTCTTAGGGCCTGTCCACACGAGTACGCGGCCTCACCCAATATGCTGCCGTTTTGAAAAAAATCTCCGTAAACGACCCAAAACGCTGTAGTACATATGCCAGGCCTGTATGTGGCGCTGTGACGCCGCCACACCAATACACTAAAACCGGAAGAGAAGCCATGGAGCACGTGTATAAAGGGCACGCGCTGTTTACAAACAAGCTCATAACACGAGAAGAGGACGATCATGGCCAGCGCAACTATATGGTAGAAGCCTGTAGTCCACCATTATTGTTATGACGCGTCTAGCGGCGGAGGCTGAGGTTAAAGGTTAGAGAGGCGGGGCTTATACGTCATCGTTTCTGAAAAAATCCGCATTCGCCATCCAGACAACTCCAGGCTATCTGGCGTTTTAGGATTTTCCCACTCTGGGACCCGTTTTCAAAAAAAATACCGGTTTCACACCTCGAAAAAGCCAGATCCGTCTGGACGCGAGGCCGAAATGATAAAAGTATTTATGCGGATTCGACAAAAACGTACTCGTGTGGACAGGCCCTAAATATGGAATCACGTTCTGGAGAGAATTCTGACAGTAATTGGGATTCTTATATGTCAGATGAAGGGGCAGATAATTATCAAGGATATTCCGGAGTAAATGGTTCTCTTTCTGAGCCCCCAAGACGAGCAACTGCCAGTTCACAACAGTCTTCCTCTGTACAGTAGCATGCATGAGATGGAGAGAGAGAGAGAGAGGAAAAAAAAAAAATGTGCAGAATGCAGTGGTTACCTTTCATCATGTTTTCCTGAACAAAACTACAAACAAATCGAGTCTTGCAACATTGCGATCTGAGAGCATTTAACACATTTCAGTTAATGATGGTTTCACACATGCATTTTTCTTCCTGTTAAAGTGCATCAGATTGAATGTCACGAGCGTGTAAATGTTGCTGATAATCGTGCGTCTGGTGCAGTGCGTGTGTGAGTAAGAGATAATAGGGGAATCGATGAACTGTCCAAATGTCAAATCAAATGCTATTTATTAAATCAATGGGTTTCTTTTTTGCTCCGGTAATTCCCATGTGGTCGTTCTGGTGGTGGCGGCGAACACTTGAATCAGATTTATTATCAGTAGGCAACAAAATCTGCCCACTATCGTTTGCGCAAACCTCACCCACTGTCGCTTTAGATTTGTGTTTTTTCTTGAAAATTCGTGAACCACATTTCCTATTGTATATGGATTTGAACATCTGAACACAACACAGTGCTTTCACATCGTTATTTTTGTAAAGATTCCTACAACAATATCCAATCTCAGTGAGTAAACAAGCATGGAGTCAGATGAACCGAAATGACCCAGATAACCAGGGTTCCACGCGTGACGTCGTGCGAGATTAGCCCTGAGGCAAGGCTGCCTTCTTCCAGGGTCCACGATTTATTGGTGGTTTTGTGCTTGATAATAAAATAGCAATTTATATTATTCCCCCCCCCGCTTTATTAATTCATTTTGGTTGTTACTAATGATGTATATTCATTTTAAAGCATTACAAAACGGCATTACATACATTACGCAACGTTTCCAGCCCTGTGAATGAGCAGTCACATGGATTAAAGCAAAAAAAAAAAATAATAATCTGACTGAAAAAAAAAAAAAAGCTCCATGTCGTTGGCCCCTACCACGTCATCGATGCGTCAAATTTTAAACGCCGTGTTGTCCATTATCCCCTCGGCCCCTAATTATAGTACATTTACATAATTTTAACAAAATGACTAAAGCTAAGGCAATACTTGACCATTGTCATTACTGGCTATTCATGATGAAACATCAAGTTTTCAGCGCAAAGTGCAAATTTATTTCAACAGTACTTTAGTAATGCACAGCAGTGGTTAAGAGAAAAGTGCAAGTGCAGTCGAACTTGAACCATGCTTTCAAAAGGGTGGAACAGAAAGAAAAATAAGAAAATCTGTTGAAATAAAGCCAGGAAACAAGAAAAGTAAAGTGAAAGTTCACTTTTTCTTCTTCTTTGCAGTGAAGCCAAAAGGCATCTAGTTTGGCAACACCTGATGCCTGTTTTTGTTTCTTTTTCCTTGGCACAGCAGCAGGAGCTTGCCATTATTGCCCATTTCATTTCGCCAAGCCCATCTCCACTTATTCTTTACCGTTTTGTCGATGTCTGACACATCTGTGCCTTCATTTAAAAGAAGTGCGTCCATGCTGGCAAAACCGAAAGTAATTTGACGCGCTCTAGTGATGGAAATCGAAGGGCCTATGTCCGGTGAAATATGGCCTTATATGCAGTACTCGAGTTGAGGGGGGGATGTGGGGGGATGGCATCCCCCTTCTGAAATAAAAATCTCAAATCATCCCCCTTATAAAACGGCCATCCCCCCCCATCACATCCTTTGGGCCATTTTACCAATTAATGTGGAAATTAGCCTACTATTATTTTAACAAATATTACTACCATTTCAACATTAGAGGCTTTGCGCAGTGATAGCCTACACGCAGCCGGATAAAAAAGACGCATATTTATTTATTCGGTTGCACCTCTCATTCACACCTATACGGAGGTTTCAGTCACTGAAAACAGCTACTTTCGCAAATTCTGGGCAGAGTGGAGATTTCTGAAAACTCCATCTTCAGACACTCGTGTAAATTGGGAAAACGAAGCAACAGTGGGCGAGCGGGCGCGCGCGAATATAGTGAGTCAGAGGTGTGAATCTTTCACCGAATGCCAATTGTCCCGGTTCTTCATGAAATCGCACGCGCACGCACAAATTCATTAGGTTAACTTTCAAATAACTGTTCTTGTGCACTTGCGACACCGGAGCCACTTTCCTGAATTTTGAGCTTTGGAGTATTCGCTTCTTTATCTATTTAATCAATGAATGTGTCACATAAATTACTAATGTAAACCATTCGTAGCCTATTTAAGCAATAGCTGTTTTCTCCACTGTTTTCCGACCTTTTGTGCTTAGTGAATGAGACACTTCATTACACTCCACTGACCGACATCCAATTCCGGACTTTTTTGAAAATGTAAAATATAGGCCTACGAGATGTTTTTTTGGGACTTAATTCGCGTTGGTCCTTCACTATTAATTTTTGAGACTGACGAGGCACTAAATACTGTGGAATTATTTTCTCCTTACTATGAAGTTTGGCATCTTAAACAAGTGTCGGGAAATCTTGCAGCCCGACTCTGCAGCCTCCAATGTTTAAGCGAACTGCTGAAACCATAATGTTTAAAGATTAAATCGTAGGCTAATCAAACCAAAGAAAAACACAGCCTTTCCAGAACATTGTGTGCCGAAGCCTGTTTAACCTACAAAAGGCTTAATAGCATAGATCTTGCTGCTGCTTCAACAGGGCTGTTTAGATTTTTCACCTGATCGCCTTTCAATAGGCAAATATCATCATTATTATTATTATTATTATTATTATTACTACTACTACTACTACAATAGGCCTAGTATTAGTAGTAGGCAAGTAGTTGCCTAGTAGTAGGACAGCCAGATTGTTTCATCAGTGGAGCCGCCGTTAAAAGGAAACTGATGCGGAGCGCCGTGGCTAGCCTCGGGGTGAATCGCGTCCCGAGGCGCGGGGCTGGCCCGCCCTGGCAGCACTGGTTCGTTGGGGAGAGGGCAGAGGTCGCTGGCTGCCAAGTTTGGAGAGGCTGGGACCTCCCCTGGCCGAGTTACGAGCGTGCAAAGTCGGGCTGGAGCCGCCGATAGAAACGAAACTCAAGCCGAGCACCGCGGCTCGCTGCCTATGCCCAGCCTCCCCGGGACTAGACAGTAGCGTAGGCTGTATTTATTTATTTAGGCCTATCTAGCGCAACAACTTATTCCTTTACATATACTCAAACGTAGCACAAGAAAGGGTTCAACAACAGGCAATCACAGCAGCTTGGTGAAGTTCTAAATCACATCGGTGTCAGACCTATGGGCCTACCCCCCCCCCCCCCCCTTTTTCCTCGGATCTGCATCACTCTCATTATTGACCTTTAGCGCTCCCAGTTGACGGAAATCTGTCGTAGCGACGGAAAACTTTAATCCATGCAGTCAGTGTAGAAATGATCGTGTATTAGCAGAGCGCATTAATATCAGGCCTTTCAATTACATGAAACCTGTGAGGGATAATGTCGTAGGCGCCCAAATTAAAAAGGCACCCAAATTAAGGTCAAGCACCCAAAATATGCTACCAAAAGTTAAAAAAAGAAAAACAAATGCTGATTAAATAAACTTGGCTGCATAAAACCCAATGTCTTGACTTTCTCCTTTAAAAACACCGAAATTAGCCAGAATTAGCCTGTATTCTCGTAATTGACGCGAAATCTGCACCATTCCCATGTAGTCTGACGAACCCGGAACTAGCCATAAGCCTCGTGCAGAGCACGAATTCTCCATCAGCGGCGATCAGCATGCCATGATTTCGTGGAGGAGCGAGACTTGTGTACCAATGACCAGAGTGGGATTTCCACATTAGGTAAATCTTTTATGGCAGTTGGCAAACAGCTTTTAGGTGCATTACCGCCACCTTCTGGACTGGAGTGTGAACCTGAAGGTTTACTACCCTATTGTGCTAAATTCTCCTAATAATTCCTGTATCATTTAAAAAACTAAAAATAGCCCTATATCCCACATTATCTGACCTCAACTGCAATATCTCTCCGACACCTAGTGTCATATGATTTAAATCAGGTAAAAGGCTGAATAAAAGAGAGCTATTCAGGACACAACTGTGTGTATTTAAGAGACAGCTTGCATTTTAAATCCACACAGTTGTGTAAGTGTGGGTGGAATCAGTGACTTGGAGCTTGGTCCTCTTGTTGACGATAGTCTAAGGGCGTATTCACACCTGCGTTGTTTGGTCCGGACCAAACGACCAAACGAACCAAATTTCCCTTGGTCCGGACCTTTTGGGTTGGTCTGAATACAAACCACCGAACTCTGGTCTGGACCAAACAAGCGGACCGAGACCGAGCTGCAAGGTCGGACTCGGTCCGGACCAAAGGAACCCTGGTGCGGATCTTTTGGAGGTGTGAAAACAGACCGGACCTAATCCGACAGTTTTGCTTTTTTGTACCTCGGGAGCGTCCGTCGTTTGTCGAGCATTATGGGAAACAGAGTCTTGACACTCCACCGCAAAGTGCAAACACTGTTTCGGTCGTCAAGGGAACCTTACAACAGTCGTTCAGTCACCAGTGGTAGGTGAGTACAAAAAATGAGTAGGGGGCAAACGTGGGCCGAGGAAGAAACGCGTACCCTTGTGGATGTATGGGCAGATGTCCACATATCTGAGCTTTTGGAGAGAACACACAAAAATGCCGATGTGTTTGCTGTATTCAGTGAGAAAATGAAGGAGAAGGGGTTCACGCGCTCCCCAGAACAATGTCAGCTAAAAGTGAAGAAACTCCGTCAGACCTACATTAAAATCAGGGACATTCTTTCAAAAAGTGGCGGTACTAGCAACGCAAAAAAGAAATTCATCTATTACGATGACCTGGATACTATTCTGGGGTCAAAATAGAATTGAGGCGTGGCTTTGTTGACAGATTTTGGTCCGCTTACTAAAATGTACAGTGTGAAAGCGAACCGCACCAAAATGAAAAAATAAAAAAAAACATTTGGTTCGGACCAAAGCAAGTGAACTATTGAACTATCCTGGTCTGAATACACCCTTAGACACTGGCCTTTCATTTAAACTAACATCTTTTACCGGACTACATACTGTGAATTGCATTGCCGATTCTTATGTGACTGAAAAACCTTTTGTGTCGCAGGTCTGCTGCAGGTTCGTCTCTTTGATGGCAACAGCGCAGAACTTGCTTTTTCATTCCCAGGCTCCTTTCCTCCAGGCTCTCCTCAGGCCCCGACACATCTTTTAAATACTAACTAACTGTATTCTAATTATTTTTGTCATGTACATGTACGTCAAGAGGGATTAATGCTGTAGACACACTGCAATAAAAGGTAAAAATAACATTCATAGATTTCTTTATTTATTCATAAATGGATTCAAAAACAGCTTCTTTCCAAAAGCCATAACCACCCTGAGCTCAAATATTCTCTGACTTTATAGTCTAACCCCCCTGTGCAATACTTTATTTTATAATGTGACTCTCTTCCTGCAATAATTTATAATGTGCAATACTTTATAATATGACTCTCTTGTGCAATACTTATAATGTGCAATACCTCACTCCATAATGTGAAACACAACACATACGCCTCAGGACTGTGGACCTTACACCCTCACTTTTTTAATTTTTTTTTTCTCCTCTCTACACGCTGTTTGCACGGTTATTGGAGTTGCTTTTAATCTCATTGTACATGGGTATAGTGAAAATAAAGGCATTCTGTTCTATAACTTGGTAGCTAAAAAAGCAGCAGCAGGTTTAAACACAGAGCGCTGGGAAAACAGCACTTTGCGCACGCAGAAAAGCCCAAATTCAGAAATACAGAGTGTAGCCCAAATTATGTAATTGAAAGGCCTGAATATAAACCTGTGACCTGTCTTGTAGCCGGCACATTTGACCAATTCTTAATTTCCCTGAACCCTCCCAAAGGGATCAATAAAGTTTAATCTAATCAATTGGATTTGAGAATTCAACCGGTATCAACTTTCATAACCCGCACAGTAATTAGAACTTACTATTAAACACATTGACTGACTAGTGGCCTAGTGGTAGCGTGTCCGCCTCTCGATCGGGAGATCGGGAGTTCTATTCACGGTTGGGTCATACCAAAGACCATCATAAAAATGGTACCTACCGCCATCTGGCAAGGCACACTGCAATACAGATGTGCATGGGGAGTTAAACTCTTGTGGTTACCAGAGGGCTAGCCCCCCACTGTAACCCTAGCTATGTAATAGGCGAGAGGCCGAGGGCTATGGAAACGGAGATCGGCGCCGCCCGATGCGCCACATACAGGTTGGGCCTGGTTAGTACTTGAGTGGGAGACTGCCTAGGAATACCAGGTTCTGTAAGGCGTGGGAAGGACTTTGACTTTTTTTTTTTTTTGATTAAACACATTACTGCAGACGAAAGTCTATTAGCTTTGATAAATTTCATATTTTATCCCTACAAATATTTTGGACATCATTCCTGCAGGCTTGGTGTTTCTCTCACCGTTATCATTTCCAATGTAAAGCCCAAATACTCAACCTTTCATGTATAATCCTTTCATATATTAAAAAAAAAAAAACCACCTCTTCATTGTTAATGAAATTGGCTTCAGTACACCACTAACAGAAGTAGTAAACATCTGGAAAAGGACAAGTTATCAAAGGACAAGTTATCATTCTAGCTATTTAAGTACTACTCATTTAATGTAAATGACTACAGACAGAAGGCTACAACCGAAAGAGAGAAGCAGAAGTGGAACTGGCATTTCCACTGAAGCGCGCTACAGTCTTCAGGGAGGCCGTTTCCCCTCTCTGAATACTGCTCCGTCTATAAAACAGCAACAGGACAAGTGAGCACTGAAGCAAATTGTTTCTAAAGCTAAAAGCAAGGCTCGTGCTCAACCCTATTCCCTGAAACACTGTGCAGCTTTTCACACAAATTTCACTTTAAGATTGTTAAGCAGTTGTTAAATCAACCAGTTTAGGCTTTCATATGATACAGAAACATTAACTCCATTTCCATAACCAGTTCTACCTTACCACAGTCACCCTCGCAATGCTGACAGCAGGTGTGAAACCTGGAGCCCTTCATAGTCCAAGTTTAAAAAAATATATACATCTCACCGAAAAAGTCTGAGGAGATAAATCAGTCACAGCCAGAGCCCACAGCGTGCAACTAACCATAATCTCGTTTAGAAAGAAATACTAATGTGGTCTCTCTCTCTCTCTCTCTCCTGTGGATTGTAAAGCATTACATCACAGACTTGCTGAATACTTCATTCAGATTGGTCAGAAAGTGGTGATTAATTTTCTTTCACAGCGACTCTGTCAGTAGTTCCACAGCTACAAGCCAAATCACAGATTTATATTAATGCCCTCGGAGGTTATTGTTTCTGTAGCTCACGTTAGTGGTATCACAGGTTTTACTTTTTACTCGTCGCCCAGTCATTCAAAAAGTAGTCTAGTTATATTTTCTATGGTTCAGGGCATCGCTATTATTAGGCTGTTTTATTTGGGCTACCAAAAACACGTCAAGGGGATCAAGTGGTTAAAAAAAAAAAAAAAAAAATTATTTAACTGTCTAACCCGCTTACCTAACCGTTAGAGAGCTAATCCTAATCTTCACCATCCTTACCCAGGCAACAAATTACATTTCCAGCTTGAACACTTTTAGACGACACTATTAATAATTTTTACTAGTGAATTTCATTCGTAAATCCACCGGTGAAGTAAATGTGCAAAAGAAAAATAAATAAATTCTTAAAATGCATGCGTGAACTCAGCTCAGTATCTGAATATGAGCTCAGACGGGCCTCTGTGCTGCCACGCACCACTAATCTGACTCTGAACTCGTTGAGTGAATATGAAGAGACATATGATCTACATAGGAAAACAAAATATTGAAGATTTAAAAAAAAAAAAAAAAAAAAAAAAAAAGTGTATTGGCAACATACTGAAAGAGATTAAACAGAGGAGCGCAGCACTACTAGAGCACTTATTACTGAACGACCTGTCTGTATACACAGACACACACGTTCTACAAATAAAAAGTACATTTGGCATGAAAGTGATTTCAGTTTCTCCCACTCGGTTCCACCCAGACTTATTTTGCAGCACACAGATGAACTGATCACATGATACTGTCAACCACCGCTCTCACAGGTGTTACACCACTATAGGGGCATGTAAGGGCAACTTTAAGCAGCAAGCTAATTTTTTCCAGATGTGCACCAAGCAACAGGAAGACAAAAAAAGTTAGAATTAGCAAAAGCTAATAAAATCTTAAATACTTAGCAGATCCTCCATTTTCTAAAGAGACCAGAGTCCTGCTTTCTTGGTTTCTGTTGGCTCTCAGGATTCAGATTTAAAATAAATCAATTAATCACAGGTCAAAATTCACCGAGATAACCTCAGCTCAAAGTAAAACCGGATGTGCACACACACCTCTCGTGTCCTGTTTACCTTCCACTTCAGTGGTTTTTCCTGGCAGGTGAATTTTATTCCTGCTTGGTCTGACCACTGCTTTAACTGGGGGGGAACCAGATTTCAGGTGGCTCCTGGAAGGAGTCAAAAACTGTAGATTAGATTAGATTAAACTTTGTCATTGCACATGTCACAGGTACAAGGCAACGAAATGCAGATTGCATCTAATCCGAAGTGCATAGCAGTAAGTGTAATATACAAATATAAATGTACAGGAATTACAGGGTATGGAATGGTATCTCATCTCGTATCATCTGTAGCCGCTTTATCCTGTTCTACAGGGTCGCAGGCAAGCTGGAGCCTATCCCAGCTGACTACGGGCGAAAGGCGGGGTACACCCTGGACAAGTCGCCAGGTCATCACAGGGCATGAAATGGTATAATGATAGGATATAGATATTTACAGCATGTACAAATGTGCGATATGAATGTACTATAGTGTAATGGTATAGATATTTGCAGTATATACAAAATGCGGTATGAATAAACAGTAGTGCAAATGGTGATAGTGCAGTGAAGTCAGTTCAAGTCAGTTCAGTTTGGTCGGGGGGGGGATATGACTGTATGACTAAACTATGCATGTTAACAGCTTCATGATAGCAGCAGAAGCTTGTACAAGGACGAGTATGGTGGGGTTTACTTATCTATTTTAAATAAAATGTGTCTGATATGGTGAAGCTTTCTGTACAGTGATCTTCAGCATTTTGGGGAGGAGTCTCCTGTGTCAGCTCTTTGTAACAGTCAGAGATAAAGCTATTTTTCCCTGATACAGGAAAGTCCCAAGGACAATAACACTAATCACGACAATAACACTTTATAGTTTCTCGGTAACAAGCTGCATTTTTTCCTGTATTATTAACTCCAAGATAAAGTAAGGGAAGAACTGTTTATAGCTGCTATAACTTGAGTGATTTTAAATAAATAAATAAATAAATAAATAAAAGCACTGATGTTAAATACAGAAATGTCTACAGCACAATTTGACGTGAAGCAGCAGCCTTACAGCCGGTGAAAATATTTCCGATCAGTTTGATTATGTTAAAAACTTATTAGTGGATAAATTTCAAGCTAACACAAGAGCGTATACAGGTGTGTGTGCACATGTGTTTGGCTGCAGTGTAGGATTTATTCAGTCATTTCAAAGACACATTGTAAAGATTTGCAATCGTATAGCAAACTCCATTTTTCCAGGATTATTTGATACGGGCCGTGTTGCTTTACTATTGCCTTGATGGAACATGTATTCCTGATACAAACATGTTCCAACATTGCGATGTACACAACAGGGGACGGGAGAATGGTTGTGCAATTCTTGTTTCATGCACAGAGTGCAGGACTGCTTAAAAACTAAACTGGAGTATTTGCGGATACTGATCCCTCATTCCTCCTAACTAGAATACCGTGTTCGACTTGAGGTTGGAACTCGTAATTCCCAATCTCTAACCAGTAAAAGCCAAAGAAAACACCGTATACATCAACTTGGGGTGGTCTTCCTAAATCCGACTTCCTTCCCCGGTTATGGAGGGATGTCGAATTGACATACTAGTGCATCTCAAAAAATTAGAATACCATGAAAAAGTTCCTTTTTTCATAATTTAATTCAAAAAGGTAAACTTTCATATATTCTATATTCATTACATGTAAAGTGAAATATTTAAAGCCTTTTTTGTTTTAATTTTGATGATTATGGCTTATAGCTCATGAAAATCAGAAATCCAGTATCTCAAATTATTAGAATATTCCCTAAGATCAATCAAAAAAAGGATTTACAATACAGAAATGTCCAACTTCTGAAAAGTATATTCATTTATACACTCAATACTTGGTTGGGGCTCCTTTACCATGAATTACTGTATCAATGCGGTGTGGCATGGAGGTGATCAGTCTGTGGCACTGCTGAGGTGTTATTGAAACCCAGGTTGCTTTGATAGTGGCCTTCAGCGTATCTGTATTTTTGGGTCGGGTGTTTCTCATCTTCCTCTTGACAATACCCCATAGATTCTCTCTGGGGTTCAGGTCAGGCAAGTTGGCTGGCCAATCAAGCACAGTAATATCATGGTCAGCAAACCATTTGGTAGTAGTTTTGGCACTGTGGGTAGGTGCCAAGTCCTGCTGGAAAAGGAAATCAGCATCTCTAAAAAGCTTGTCGGCAGATGGAAGCATGAAGTGCTCTAAAATCTCCTGGTAGATGGCTGTGTTGACTTTGGACTTGATAAAATACAGTGAACCAACACCAGCAGACGACATGGCACCCCAAATCATCACAGACTGTGGAAACTTCACACTGGGCTTCAAACTAGGGGTGGGTATTGCCAAGGACCTCATGATACGATACGCATCACGATACTTGAGTCACAATACGATACGCATCACGATACTTGAGTCACGATACGATATTGCGATATCAAAATTTTGCGATATATTGCGATATTCTACATAGTTCACTGAAAAATGTAAACTGCATTATGCATCTTAAAATCCGAGTTGTATGTACATCAGATGATAGTGATAATTCATGGGACAAACTGAGTCAAAACAAATTCAAATTATCCATGCCATTTTATTGTAACTATACAAGCGCAAGTTACAACATATTTGCAGGAACAACACACTGTTTGGAACACACTGAAAAGTGCAGTGTGCATCTTAGTCTCCCTGAGCACAATTATGAAACACAGTGCAGTGTGGGTCAGTGTCCACACACTGAAACTGAACTGAAACCTCAGTGAATCATGTTTCTTCTGAACTTTGAGTAAATACTCAAAATAAAATGCAGTGTCTCACACACACTAAAATTGAAAATACAAAATAAAGTGCAGCTTCTTGCCTTTGGCCTTAAATGACAATTAAGTTCACAGTGACAGTAAGCCACACATCACTGAAGTAGACGGGAGGACTTTGGCGCTGTCCAGTGTAGTTTGCTTCGGGTCGGGTTTCGGTGGCTCCGGCTGAGCTAATATGTCGGGGTGGTGTCGTGCTAAGTAAGTTCGCAAGTTTGTTGTGTTACCTGAATATCTAATTGGAGCGAAACAGGTTTTGCAAAGTGCGTACTCTTTGTCCAGCTCACGGTTTTTTTTTTTCTCCTTTCCTTTGGAATCCAAAGTGCCTCCAAACATCTGCCTTAAAGTTCGGCGGCGTCTCTAGGTTTACGTTAACAGCCATGCTTGCTTGTTTTTTTTCCTCACTGCAACCACTGGGAAAAAAAGAGAAGACGAAGAGTGCCTTGCAGTGAGGTAGCGGCACAGCGACACCTTGCGGCGCGGAGGTGCGGAAGTCGTACTGTCTTTACAACCCGCCTGAAACATGATTTATTATTTGAAAAAATATCGATATTCAAATTTTGAGTATCGATATTGAATCGGAAGACAAAGTATCGCGATATATCGCCGTATCAATATTTTTGCCCACTCCTACTTCAAACACTTTGGATTCTGTGCCTCTCCACTCTTCCTCCAGACTCTAGAACTGTGATTTCCAAATTAAATGAAAAATGTACTTTCATCTGAAAAGAGGACTTTGGACCATTGAGCAACAGTCCATTTCTTTCTCTCCTTAGCCCAGATAAGACACTTCTGACATTGTCTCTGGCTCAGGAGTAGCTTGATATTAGGAATGCGAAAGTTGTATCCCCTTTCTTGAAGATGTCTGTTCGTGATGGGTCTCGATACACTGACACCAGCCTCAGTCCACTCCTTGTGAAGCTCTCCCAAGTTCTTGAATCGACTTTTCTTGACAATCCTCTCAAGACTGCGGCCATCCCTGTTGCTTGTGCACCTTTTCCAGCCACCCTTTTCAGCAATGACCTTTTGTGGCTTACCCTCCTTGTGGAGGGCATCAGTGATCATCTTCTGGACAACAGTCAAGTCAGCAGTCGTCCCCATGATTGTGGTTGTGTATATTGAACTAGACCGAGAGATACACTGTGTTCATACTGTTTTACTCAAACTCGAAATGAAATATTCTAATATTTTGAGATGATTTTTTTTGTTTTTGTACTGTATGCCATACTGATTAAAATTAAAATAGAAAAATGCTTGAAACATTTTAGTTTATGTGTAATGAGTCTATAATATATAACTTTCACTTTCTTAAATAACTAATGGAAAATATTGAACTTTTTCACAATATTCTAATTTTTTGAGATGCACTAGTAGCTGTAGACAGCATCAGAAATAAACACAATAGTACTTCCTACCCTCCTGCTGTATCTACTTTAGTATTTGCTTTAGATCAAATCAACAGACACACATTCACTTGTTCCATCATAAATTTCCTGGTTACAGAATTGCACTTTTTGACCATATAGGATACACTTATCGAAGCGAGTTCTTTATAAAATCACGGTATCGGTTATCACACAAATGAGGAAGAGTTTCTTTTTGAGTCTGGTTCCTCTCAAGGTTTCATGTCGTCTCAGGGAGTTTTTCCTTGCTACCGTCACCTCAAGCTTGCTTATTAGGGATACATCTACAACCCCGATTCCAAAAAAGTTGGGACAAAGTACAAATTGTAAATAAAAACAGAATGCAATAATTTACAAATCTCAAAAACTGATATTGTATTCACAATAGAACATAGACAACATATCAAATGTCCAAAGTGAGACATTTTGAAATTTCATGCCAAATATTGGCTCATTTGAAATTTCATGACAGCAACACATCTCAAAAAAGTTGGGACAG
Source organism: Neoarius graeffei (assembly GCF_027579695.1). Taxonomy (NCBI): domain Eukaryota; kingdom Metazoa; phylum Chordata; class Actinopteri; order Siluriformes; family Ariidae; genus Neoarius; species Neoarius graeffei. Next base: position 70,899,862 of record NC_083573.1, on the reverse strand, counting down.
GGGCAATAAGAGGCTGGAAAAGTTAAAGGTACAAAAAAGGAACAGCTGGAGGACCAAATTGCAACTCATTAGGTCAATTGGCAATAGGTCATTAACATGACTGGGTATAAAAGAGCATCTTGGAGTGGCAGCGGCTCTCAGAAGTAAAGATGGGAAGAGGATCACCAATCCCCCTAATTCTGCACCGACAAATAGTGGAGCAATATCAGAAAGGAGTTTGACAGTGTAAAATTGCAAAGAGTTTGAACGTATCATCATCTACAGTGCATAATATCATCAAAAGATTCAGAGAATCTGGAAGAATCTCTGTGCGCAAGGGTCAAGGCCGGAAAACCATACTGGGTGCCCGTGATCTTCGGGCCCTTAGACGGCACTGCATCACATACAGGCATGCTTCTGTATTGGAAATCACAAAATGGGCTCAGGAATATTTCCAGAGAACGTTATCTGTGAACACAATTCACCGTGCCATCCGCCGTTGCCAGCTAAAAGTCTATAGTTCAAAGAAGAAGCCGTATCTAAACATGATCCAGAAGTGCAGACGTCTTCTCTGGGCCAAGGCTCATTTAAAATGGACTGTGGCAAAGTGGAAAACTGCTCTGTGGTCAGACGAATCAAAGTTTGAAGTTCTTTATGGAAATCAGGGATGCCGTGTCATTCGGACTAAAGAGGAGAAGGACGATCCAAGTTATCAGCGCTCAGTTCAGAAGCCTGCATCTCTGATGGTATGGGGTTGCATTAGTGCATGTGGCATGGGCAGCTTACACATCTGGAAAGACACCATCAATGCTGAAAGGTATATCCAGGTTCTAGAGCAACATATGCTCCCATCCAGACGACGTCTCTTTCAGGGAAGACCTTGCATTTTCCAACATGACAATACCAAACCACATACTGCATCAATTACAGCATCATGGCTGCATAGAAGAAGGGTCCGGGTACTGAACTGGCCAGCCTGCAGTCCAGAGCTTTCACCCATAGAAAACATTTGGCACACCATAAAACGGAATATACGACAAAAAAGACCTAAGACAGTTGAGCAACTAGAATCCTACATTAGACAAGAATGGGTTAACATTCCTATCCCTAAACTTGAGCAACTTGTCTCCTCAGTCCCCAGACGTTTACAGACTGTTGTAAAGAGAAAAGGGGATGTCTCACAGTGGGAAACATGGCCTTGTCCCAACTTTTTTGAGATGTGTTGTTGTCATGAAATTTTAAAATCACCTAATTTTTCTCTTTAAATGATACATTTTCTCAGTTTAAACATTTGATATGTCATCTGTGTTCTATTCTGAATAAAATATGGAATTTTGAAACTTCCACATTCCCTTTTTATTTACAATTTGTACTTTGTCCCAACTTTTTTGGAATCGGGGTTGTATTCATTTGTACGTTTAAAATCTATACATTTCTCTAAAGCTGCTTTGTGACAATGTTTATTGTTAAAGCGCGATATAAATAAATCGACTAGTTATATCTATAACATTGACGACAGTCAAACAGTTCACCGCTCATCACAGCCAGTTCCCGAGCTTAATGCTGACAACAGCAACACGAACAATGAGACGTCCATTTTTATTTCCCCTGCTTCGCAGGTCGAATCCGCAGAGATGGAAAAATGACATCATTCCATCCTGACAAGGAAAGTCAGATGCACCATAAATTACCTCTAGGTGTGAATGGGCGTGTGAACGAGTGTGTGAATGGGTGTGGGGGTGAGCAAGCTGCCTTTAGATGGCATATGTTCCAGATACTCAGCCACCCAGACCACAATAAATACTTTACTGAAGATGAATGAATGAATAAATGATTGCAATGTGAAAGTGGAGAATATGAAGATGCTTATTGACAAGATGGAAACTAACAAACTTGTGTTAGGGAAAAGAAAAAAAAATCCTTGTTGAATAATCTCATCTCATCTCATTATCTCTAGCCGCTTTATCCTTCTACAGGGTCGCAGGCAAGCTGGAGCCTATCCCAGCTGACTACGGGCGAAAGGCGGGGTACACCCTGGACAAGTCGCCAGGTCATCACAGGGCTGACACATAGACAACCATTCACACTCACATTCACACCTACGGTCAATTTAGAGTCACCAGTCAACCTAGCCTGCATGTCTTTGGACTGTGGGGGAAACCGGAGCACCCGGAGGAAACCCACGCGGACACGGGGAGAACATGCAAACTCCACACAGAAAGGCCCTCGCCGGCCCCGGGGCTCGAACCCAGGACCTTCTTGCTGTGAGGCGACAGCGCTAACCACTACACCACCGTGCCGCCCCCTTGTTGAATAATGATATACATAATTCTGCTTATCAATGACAATAAAAAGGAAATGTGCCTTTATCACTCCAGATATCACCAACACACACTGCCAGCCTTCTGTAGCCTTAAATTGAGTCATGACAATAATCACTATCAGACACTAGAAAGACTTTCCTCAGCACAAGCAGCAGGAACTAAAAAAAACAGTCCTGCCAGATAGTGGACTGATGAGATTTCCTGCATTTTGTGCAAGTCATCACAAGTTCCTTTCTCAGGCCTTTCCCCCTTGGCCTCTTTCCCTGCCTCTCACAGCTTTCGGCAGATTGGCATGAGGAAGGAACGAAAGCTCAGGAAAGTGTGTTCATGGCTCTATGTATGAACAAATCCCTGCATACACTGAGTAATGTCTCTGCCTCTCCCAAAGTGACAGCTTACTGAACCGGTCTTGCATTGATAAAAAAAAAAAAATCCTAAAGCCATCGCGTACATAAAAGAAAGAGGCACCATAAATTCAACACAGTGTATGTGCGTTTCTCTCGAGGTCGTGTGTGAGAGCAGTGTTCGTGGAGTTTGGTACGAGAGCTGCAGCAGGTGCAGAGCAGCGCATCGTATCGCGTCCCCTCTCTCCCCCCCTCTCTCTCTCTCTCTGGAATGCTGATGCATCGCTAAACTCACAGCAGACAACTGATCCATCAGGGACTGCGCTCTCTGTACAAATCACGAGCTAAAAGACCAGACTGCAAAAGTGCACAGTCCTACATCAAGCATTTCAAAACATTTCTATAACACTAATCAAATCACTAAACACCCAGCCATCCATTATCTGCAGTCACTTATCCTGTTCTACAGGGTCGCAGGCGAGCTGGAGCCTATCCCAGCTGACTACGGGTGAAAGGCGGGGTACACCCTGGACAAGTCGCCAGGTCATCACAGGGCTGACACATAGACACAGACAACCATTCACACTCACATTCACACCTACGGTCAATTTAGAGCCACCAGTTAACCTAACCTGCATGTCTTTGGACTGTGGGGGAAACCGGAGCACCCGGAGGAAACCCACGCGGACACGGGGAGAACATGCAAACTCCGCACAGAAAGGCCCTCGTCGGCCACAGGGCTCGAACCCGGACCTCGAACCCAGACCCTCTTGTTCTGAGGCGACAGCGCTAACCACTACACCACCGTGCCACCCAATCACTAAACATGTAGCCACTTAAAGTCATTAGTGTTAGCGATCCTCACATTAAACACTCCAACTACCAGTAAAAAGCACTCATTTCTTTCACTGATCACCGATTCATGATTTTTGTTTTTTTTTAATGTTCATTCTGTAAAAATGAATCTTTACGATTCTCCTCACTGTTCTTTTCCGGTGCCCATGTGAACAGTTGCTCGAGTTGTCATCAAGGCAATAAATTTACCCTGTACAAACAGGGTCCCTACACATTTTCCATTTCAAAATTCCACACTTTTTCCATACTCAAAATTTCCAGACTTCATGGTACATTTTTCAGACCACAGTACAAATAACTAGATGTTTAGGATTTAAATAAATGATTTTAAAATCCAACTGTTGCCAGGCAGAGCAAACCGCGCCTGGCAGCACTTATTTTATACCTACATGTTGATAATGGTAATCTTTCTCAATCATCAGCTGTCAGGTTACAGTCCTATGAAAATCCATGACCTTGAGTTTGACATTTCAAAAAAGTCATTCAAGGTCAAGGCGGCAACTGAAAGCCCATATGGGACTTCTTAGATGTTGAAAATGGTAAACATCTGGCTACCATGAACCATTTTAAAAAAAGTTATAACCCTTTAACCTTCAGTTTGACCTTTCAAGGTCACTCAAGGTCAAGGTGCCAAACAAAAGCCCATATGGCACTTCCTATAAGGTGATAATGGTAAATCTGTCTACCAACAACTGTTTTCAAGTTACAGCCCTCTGAAAATTCATAACCTTGAATTTGACCTTTCAAGGTCACTCAAGGTCAAAGATCATGGTGCCAAATGAAAGGCCGTATGGGAGTTCCTATATGCTCATAATAGTAAACATCTGTCTATCAGCAACCGTTTTTGAGTTATAACGGAAAGTGTTATTTTGACAGAAAGGTTGACCTTGATCCGATTACCCCCAAAATTTAAATCAGGTGATCGACGGTCCATTCCGCACCTACCCTGAAAATCTGAAGTCAATCAGTGCAACCGTCTAGACGCTAGATTGTTAACAGGCAGACAAAACAAACAGCACTGATCACAATACCTCGCCCTGCTGACTCCATCACGGGCAAGATAAATATCTGTAGCATTGTATGCAAGCTAGTACGTTGCCAAATAATTGCCAGGAGCAAGCAAGTAATTGCTGATATTATATTCTTTCATAGGGTCCAAAATTTCTAGTGGCTCATACAAATCAGTTAAACCCAGACAAGTTGAATGCACAGCATTTTATTCAAGCTGCAGTGCTAAAACAAGAAGAGTGGATTGTGCACGTGAAACAAAATCAAGCGGTCAAAGAAGAAACGGAGCAGCAACGCTCAAGCAAAAAGGAGAAGATTGGAGGTAAATATTTTTACTTTTGCTTGCAATTGGCAAGTCAAGAATCCTGAGGGATCCTGTACAATCATTGTGGAAATGAGACAAAGGGATATTTCCTCGCTTAGAGTAGGCTATAAATAGTATAATGCCGCGGATGGCAGGCTAATGTGGCCTACCGGCACACTGTCCAGTAATCGTTACCTTTATCCACTAGGGTTTAATTATTCTTCAAAAGGGCTCTTATTTAATATTATGACGAAAGTAGGAATTTATCATAACTACCAGGATAAATCGTTGGGCGCGAGTCTTGTTGAGGGTCACCGCGATCAGAGTCGGCCGAGTCGCTGTCCGATTCCGAGGCCGCACGGTCAAACCAGTGAGCCACATTCACCGATCGCTTCGCAACGGCCACAGGTTCATACATGTATGGTTTCACCTCTCGATATTCAATGTGGAGAGTTCCTGCTTCAAAATCCCGATCGCTTTCAGACATTTTACACAACCTCTCACGACCAAAGTCCGTACACGTGTGCTCGGGTCGCAAGTAAACACAGAGCTGCTCCCAGTCCGTTTGGCTTAAATGACGTCACGACGCCCCTTGGCGGTGAAAGTGCGCATAAGTGAGATGTAAACAAACCTTCGGAAATTGGGCAAAACAGTATATTTTAACCGTTTTATTCAATTTTAGGGTGCAAATTAGACACCAGGAAGATTAAATTCGCTTTTTGGGTCGCTCTTCTAGACAATAAAGTTGATATTCTACATTTCACCTCCGACTGTTGCCTGTGACCTTTAACTTTTTTGTCTAAAGATTCCAAAATCTATCAGCCACTCTCCCCCCCCCCCGCCACTTTCTTGTTTTAACTGAAAGTGTGTAACTGCATGTGAAAAGTAATGCAGTGACAATATTCAAGCATGATTATTTTGCTTAATTGGCCAAGTTAAATATTAAACTTGAGGAAAATTCTGATATTTCTCTCTCTCATGCCTGCACACACACATGAACTGATGGAAGTTACATTTGATGAGTTGGGCAGATTTAAAAAAAAAAAAAAAAAAAAAAAAACCACTAACCATCCACGGAACACTGTTTGCTTTTTTCCACTTCTCATTTAAAAAAAAAAAGTTTTTCCGACCTTCCCTTCTTTGGCTTGCATCTCCAGGGAAGTTCTCTGTTCAAATCAAGTTTATTTGTATAGCACTTTTAACAATAGATATTGTTGCAAAACAGCTTTACAGAATTTTAATGATTTTAAACATGAGCTAATTTTTTCCTAGTCCACCCCCAATGAGCAAGCCTGTGGCGACGGTGGCAAGGAAAAACTCCCTCAGATGACATGAGGAAGAAACCTCGAGAGGAACCAGACTCAAAAGGGAACCCATCCTCATTTGGGTGATAACAGACAACATGATTATAACAGTTTCAACATGAAGTCAGTTTCGTTGATGTTATAACTCTTCACTGATGGAAACTTGAGTGCAAAACTGTTCATGACAACTGCAGTCCTAAAGTTAGCAAGTCAGCTGTAGTCCTCAGCCATAAAAGCATTACTGTAAGAGTCCAGAGCGTCCTCCAAGTGCGACTTCCGACTGTCTGTATGGGGCCGTCCTCCACAGGAGCGATATAAGGCCATTATTAAAAAATGTTCTGTTTCCGGTCCACCGGCCGGGTGAGTGCCGTTTGTGCGGTTGAAATTTTTTTTTAACGCCGGTTTTTCGACTTTTTTTTCAGGTTCGTAAATCTAAAATCGAACTTGGCATTTACGCATTCCCAGGGCTTTCCACCAAGGCTCATACTAGCCAGCCATGACAAATAAGTAGTATGGACTGCTGTGATAATTATTCTTCCTTTCACCAGAGCAATATCCCAATGATTTGCTTTTTTATCAACTAGAAGACAAATTTTTACCTTTTTTTCAATTTCATCATCGTTACACTGCAAAAAAATTTGAAAAAATTTCACTTAATACTAGTGAAATTATCTTTCTGCATGGACATATTTTTACTTGATAAGATTTCTTAGAATAAGTTGGTTGCAGTCTAGAGCTAGGTTTAATAATCTCAGTATTGGTGTCTTGTATTCTTCTCATAGGAAATGCTAGATTGTTTCAACAGTTTAAGATATTTTCACTTGCAAAGATTTTTTTTTTTTGCAGCGTAGATGCTTTCAGACCAACAGTTGTAGGGACTTATTGAGAGGGACTACCCTCTGAGGAGCTCCCCCGAGAACTACACACCTTCAAGGGCTTTTTCCTTCACACCACCAATAAGAATGCTGACGTGATGTAAGCCGTCTTACGAGCATGATATTAACAGGAAAGGCTTGTGAAGATTTTCATATTTCGCTTTGACGCCTCAAAACTGCCCGGCTTTTCCTCCATCACATATACACTCAGTAAAGCCTGGACTTCACTGCCTGTACTTTTTTTTTTTTTAAACATCAACATTAAAGGATACGGCAACTTTTGTACAAAATCACCACAAATAGATAGATAAATATATAAAGTAATCGATCATGGAATTTATAGAGAAAGAACAGACCGCATAACAGTATCTTTTAACTTTTAATAATATGGGCTTGCGCTGAGCTCAGCGAAGATGTGTTCCGCCATATTGATCTACTGCGTGACGTCATGCGGCCCACCACTGAAAAGAACTCTTCAGTGCTTCATGGTAATGAGGTAAAAAAAAACAGTATAATCGCTTCTTCAAAGTTTCACCAAATGGTTTTATTTATGCAACTTGAAGCTCATAATACTGTATAACTTTGGTCGAGTAAAAACACGGAGCAAAAACATGGCTGAATCCTGAATGACTCCTATTTGGATTTGTCCTACGAAGCCCAGGGTTCCTACTAGGGCTGTAACGATACACCCAACTCACGATTCGATTCGTATCGCGATTTTTGACCCACGATTCGATACGCCCACGATTTTTTTTTTAAATGTTTTTTTAAAGTAGTAAATTTTACTTAACATTTACTTACTTACATTAACTATTTAATAACAAATAATTCAGACCACTGCAGAGAATGAGTAATATGTATGCAAAAATGAACAAATGTATATCCAAAGATTGTTTTATTTCTCAAAATAATACTGTTGAGCCGGAAGCTCTGTTTTTTTCGGTTCTGAAAAAGTCATTTTTCCAAATCGTGTAAATCCGTTAAGATTTTTTTTTTGGGGGGGTGGCTCTCTCACTGTCTCACTCTCATAGGGCCAATGATTTTCTGTGATCGTGGAAAACAGATGGAAATTACGGAATTTTTATGGTGAAACATTGCTCGCGTGTCAAAATGTAACTGCCGCAGAAGGCTTCCGCCCAAGCAGACATGCCTTCAGTGTTGCCAGATATTGCTAACGTTTTCCACCCCAAAATATGTTCAAAACCAGCCAAAAAGCACCTAAACCTGCCCAATCTGGCAACACTGCATGCCTTTCCGGTCAAGTGATTGTGATTGGCTTGTGGCACACCTAGCCAGCCAATGAGCTGCTTGTTTACAGATTCGCTCCCCGCGTCGCAACCAGAATGGCGACCGCTTAAAAGAAATGAATGCTCTGCCAATGGCGAGTGTGGACGTTGCGTGACTCGCAGAAGATTGTCGCAGGTCGGCGAAAAAACGACTTACTAATAGATATAAAAAAAATAAAAAGTAATTTAAGGGCAATTCCAGCGTTATGGACGTGACACTTGAACTCAAAATGGCAACAAATGACCCAGTGCATGTTTTATTGTCTCCCAGTATTTAAACAGGTGTTGCATATTTTAAGGCTGTACCGTACTGGAGAAGTGATAGAACAAGAACAATTCCCATAGTACATCTAGGGCATGCCAGAAAATGCCAATAAAAGATGCGTTATGGATGTGACAGAAAAAGTATCACTTTTCTTGGGTGACTGTACATTTTTATCAAACTCTGTGAAATTGTAAACCTAATGTCGAAATGGAGATATCCATTTGATAGAGGGGTCCAAGGTGAATATTAAAAAATCTTTGTTTAAAATATTTTGTACTTCATGCAGAGTTTCGGAAGGAAAAGTCAGCGTTATGGATGTGACGAAATTCCGTTATGGATGTGACGTTAAGTAAGTTTAAAATGTAATTTAAATAAAAAGTAAAGTATTCATAAATTGAAGTTTGGAAGCGCCTCTGTTTTTGGGCTGAGGAGAAGTTTGAAAGGGTGTACCGCGATTCTGCCTTCTTGTATCGCGATACAGATCGTGGCTCTGTGTATCGCGATTTCGATATGCATATCGTTACAGCCCTAGTTCCTACACATTTTCAAATTCAAAATTCCAGACTTTTTCCATACTCATTCTCAGGTTTGGAGACTTCAGCGAACAAACAACTACTCATATATTTAAAAGAATTACTTGAAAATCAAACAGGTACTCACATTATGACATACCACCAAAATGCATACCATATTTAGCTTGGCCTAAAATTTGTATCAGTGCCCTGTTTTTGTCATAAATATATATACACATTACACAAAATACAGGATGCCACTCTGACGCACACGTATCTGATGCACACTTCAAGACATTAAAACACAGGTGTGTGAAGATGTCAAGCACATACAGGATATCCTGAAAGAAAATGTATACACACTTTTAATCACTGTAAAGTACTGTGTGTGTTTATTAAAATCCATGTAATTTTCAAAGAGTAATAGAATTTACAGACATTTTATTATTTAGTCACCGCCTGTTCTCAAACTGACATCCATTCTGGTCCAGTCACTGCTGACAATGCAAATCACATTCAATTCTCTTGGTATTTTTGGACGTTCACTTTCAGTGACTGTTGCAGGTCTCATAGCGTAGACTATAAACATCAGTTAGAGGCAGTGATAAAACAAAGTGATGTCTGTAAATTCTATTACACCTTGAAAATGAAATGAATTTTAATAAACACCTACTTCACAATGATTCAAAGTGTGTATACATTTTTTTCGGGACACCCTGTATGTTGTGCACACACAGAAGTTTACTGAAGCTTCTAATTTGAAAACAGTCATTATGGCATTTTTTGTATTTACTATTGTGTTTTATGAAGAAGGCCCTGTGTTAGTTCCACTGTAGCTCACATTTTGTCCACATACCAAGAGATGGCAGACGTGGCCGAGACGTGGCCACCCTAACCAGTATGTAATGGCTGCAGTGCCCTTGAGCAAGGCATTTAACCCCACATTGCTCCAGGTTGTAACCATGTTGTACCCTGTAATAACTAAGTGGCTTTGGATAAAAGCGACAACTAAATGTAATGTAATTATAATAATAATGTAATAACGGCATTGTTCAGTTTATATGTATGTTTGCGTACACAGCCTTCATATTTTTGTTGGCAGTTTTTTTTGTCTTGGGTCGCTTGTTTTCAGGGTCCATGTGCCTTATTTTTCTAGCAAATTCTGGCAACACTGCCAAATAAGCCATAAGCATTTTTACACTGACTGGAGCTATGATGTGTGTTCACGTGTGTTCAAGAGGCGTTTTGTAGCAGGGGATTTTCCTGCGTCTTGTCCAAAGTCTTGCAAGAAGCAAGCAGGTTCAGGGGGTGTGGCGGAGCGCATGCCAGTACAACAGAACACCCGTTTCCCTCCCTCCGCATTTCAACACTTTTCTTTGGCAAAATTCAACTGAATGTCGGAATGTTGAGCTTCATTTTACTATGTAGCAGCAAAGGTCTGGAAACACAAATATTTCTCCATACCCTAATTTCCATTTTCCATACTTTTCCAGACCTGGAAAATACTAAAATCAAATTCCATACTTTTCCATACTGCGTAGGAACCCTGCAAGCCTACTGCGCATGCGCGAAGCGGCTCGGCTCGGTTTTCCCTTTCGAGCGCTCTCGTTTTCTGTTAGAATTTGGTAAAGAAAAAAATAAATAAATATTATTTACCAGCTTACCGGGTCCATGAACATAAATCTGACAGCTGACAAGGTCGGGATATAAACGAATCGAATACAAGCCACCCGCCGGGACTCCTACTGTCATCACAGTGATCTGTTTGTAAACACTGTTTTCATGGGCTCAGTGACGTCACAGGTCAGAGGGAGGCGCATTAACGAAAGATTCTGATTGGTTTATAGTTGCCCACAATCTCAAAATGGCTGACTCCTCTAACTTCGACTCCTCTGTGTCAATTCATGATTTCAAAGTTAAAAATATTTTTTCATGTTCGATATATAATGGAAATAATTAACGGAATTGATTACGTACATGTTTTTCTCCTATTACACACCTGGTTTTGTGGAAAAACGGCGTTACCCTTTAAGAGCTGAGGTTTACACGGATTTTTTTTTTTTTTTAAACAGCAGTTGCCCACGCTGCACTGGCTCAGGTTAGGACTCAACCAATCAACATACACTTACATTGGAGACAATCACTGTGCATTTGCATCACTTATGGTTCCTCTTGGGTTGGGAGAGAACTTACCCTGAAGTAGGAGCTTTAAAAAAAAAAAAAAGGCCTCAAAATGGCATTCTAAGAACAACAATCCTCAGTTCCTACAGTGCAGAGACACATACAAAAAAAAAAAAAAAAGGAGAGAGAGAGAGAGAGAGAGAGAGAGAGATAACGACTTCCTCCAACAGTTCTAAAAACTATGGAAAAAGTTCCTCGGGTCCAAAAATGTCTATTATGGAACATCCAAAAAAAAAAAAATTAGTTCCTGTTATCACATATGTAATACTGTCACAGCTATAAAGTTCCCTCACCAGCTTTTGTGTAAATTCTTGCTTTAGAAACAATAAACACATTCAAGCTGATTTTATTCATTTAGATGAAGTGTGTGCGCTGAAGAGCTCAGTCTGTCTGGGATGGTTTGGCTCTGATGTGCCATCTACTGAATGTTGCTTTTAAATCTTCTGGAAGTACGTAGTGAGTGTGTGAATAGTAATGTCACTCACGCTGCTGCCTTGTACGTGCGTACACAAAGTTGTACGCCAAGTATAAACCAGACTCCTCTGCTTCATATTGGGCTTCATCACACCACCCCGGAGTGGCGTTTCCTTTAACAAGACACTTCCCACTGAACGGGTCAGCCACTCACGGAATTTTCCTTTTGTTTTTAGTCACTTACATTACACGCATGTTACTGACATCATAAAATAACAGTCTTTTATTTTTTCACGGTGCAGTTTTCATCAAATCCTCCGCTCTGATTGGCTGGCGAGTGGGTCCGTATCCTATGGTACGGACCCCAGTTACGGACCTCTGGCGACTCGCTCGTTCACAACAACAAACATAGTATCAATTTTTGTCAACATTTATCTTTTTTATAAGATTTATTTATAAGATTTTTTTAATCAAAAATCTTATAAATGTTTGCCAGCATTTCTCAGGAGAATAGCATTAATTTTACAGCATGGATAGCGATAATGACAGTCTTCACAGCGAAAGCGAGTTTTACTACCCTGAGGAAGAAGAAATAAAAGAAAACATTTCAGGAGAAAGCTAAAAACCTGTAACTGTTGCTAACGCCGAGCAAAAACATGGCTGAATGACTCCCATTTGTATAAACAGGGGACTACATAGGCAGCAAAATGTAGTTTTTTTTCCTCCCATGGAAGTGCACTTGTATACCGAGGAGGAAGCCATTTGCATTACAGCCGTGAATGAGGATCCAAAATGGCGGCTCGGCTCGATTTTCCCTTTCGGCCGCTCTCATTTTCTGTTAGAATTTGGTAAAGAAAAAAATAAAAACATATTATTTACCAGCTTAAGGTCGGTCAGTATGGTGAAATACCGTGACCTCGGCCTTAAATACTGACCTCGGCCCAGTACTTTCAAGACCTCAGTCACAGTATTTCACCATACGGACCTCCCAGCTGGGAAATAATATATGTATTACAAATCATTCATAAATAAATAGTCAAGGTTTGGGGTCACAGAAAAACTGTGATGTGTCTTGAAGTCAGCATTACCATCAGAGCTGCTGTTCTAGTACATTAACCCAACACCCCTCTGACCAATCAGGATGGAGAACGCAACAGCGCAGCATTCTAAAGGTGTTTAAACTGCACCTTATTTTCTTAAACAGTGTTTATATGCAGAACAGATGGAAAGCAGAAGCTGCTCACACACTGTGCATGTGGAAAAGAGAGTCTCAGCTCTAAATGAGGAAACGTGATGAGAGCGCTGGAGTATCTCGTTACTGCATATGCTTAATTGATGAAAAGCTATGTTTTCCTTATCTCCATGCTTCTGTGAGCCTTGTTAACTCGCGTTTTAACGGTTCTCATAAGGAACGGTTCAACGAAGGCAATACACGGGGAAAAAAATAAAACCGATATAGGAGTCAGTGGCATATTCAAATGTACTCAGGTGGGATTAGGATAATATGATGCAAACATTATTAGTACACGTGACCATTTTGGTCAAACATGACTCATCATGCATCAAGATATTTATCAGCGAAGAAACAGACAACAAATTAGTAGGGTCACAAAAAAATTATACTTTCAGGGCTCGACATTAACTTTTAAACCCACTTGCCCCCCATTTTGTGAGCACTACTTTTTTTTTTTTAGGAAAACCATAGAATAGTTGTGAATTGCAACATAAACTGAAGATCACACATTGAGTTGAAGTTTGATTATTGGTTACTTTTTACTTGTAACAAACAATAACAATTTTATCCAAAATAGCTTTTCCTGCCTAGTCGATTTATTTCCATTTCAAATGCATGCAGCTGTTGTAAAGTTCAGTGTGTTTGTGTAGAACTCTCTCAGACTGTCGGTTCATTACTCGATAATGTAGAGATCATAAAACAGAAAGCTATAACAGTTTGTATGAAGAAAACAATAGGGTGCCGAGACTTTTGAACAGTACTGTGTTTGAGAATATTTATATATTGGGTTTTTTAATTTTTTTTGTTATATCATCCACCGCTAGGTTTAAACTCCCCCCCGCCCCGTACTGCGTCATGACAGACAGGATAATGTTTGAGTTTAAAATTATTGCTTAGTGTGTAGGTTGTGGGTGTTTTATACATACCTGGCAACCTGTAACTGAATTAGTGCAGCTGGTCTGTCATGACACAGCGCTGTTTTTTTTTTTTTTTTTTAAATAAACCTAGAGGTGGATGATAGAAGAAAAAAAAACCCATATTTTGCACAGGACTGTGTTCCTCTGAAAACAGAAACAAAGCTCCAGCTCTTGCTGCTCTTAATCGGTTCCGTTCTTTCAGGATTTATTGCACATGTTGCTCCTTGTTGAGTTTTTATGCCAGAGTTGTTTGAAACCAATCTGGGTTTTCTATGTTGAATAAGAAAGCGGCTTCACCTTTAAGAAAATCAAACACTTTCATGAAGGCGCTAACTCAAATGTAAGCAGAAAAAAAATATATATATATATATATATATATATATATATATATATATATATATATATAACGAGATTCTCAAGCAAACTCTTCCATCCTCACTTCCAACTTTCTCTTTTTGTAAAATACATTTTAAAATACAATTGTGAATTTCTCTGGAGTTTTCAGGCTGAGCTCCTCTCCTCGTATTCTTTAACCACTCATTTCCTCGTTATTCTTGAAGCATTTGCTTCGATTTGTTAACATTTTTCTTGATAACGGGGAGACGGTAATGCCTTTTATCTATTTCTCTGATACCCCTTTTCCACCAAATCAGTTCCAGGGCTGGTTCGGGGCCAGTGCTGGTGCTGGTTCACAACTCGTTCAACTTGCGAGCCAGCTGAGAACCAGTGTGCTTTTCCATAGCTCGCGGTGCTAAGGGAAGCCACGTCATTACATTGCTGTATACTTCAGTTACGTCGTTACGTTGGCATAAACCTTGGCGCGAATATCGAAGCAAAAAAACACGGAAGAAGCAGCAACAACAATAATAATGGATGACTTTGCGTTTGTACAGCTGCTGCTTCTCGTCGCTTAAAAATGGCGATCTTTCGCGGTCTTGTTATTGTTGTTGGTCTTAACAACTCCGCCCCCCCACTGACGTAAGCGGTTCTTTCCTCTGGCCCAGCAGAGAGTTGGTGCTAGCCTGGAACCGGTTTTTCTGGCCCCAGAGCCAGTTCTTTGTCAGTGGAAACAGAAAACCCGGTTCCAAACTAAACACTGGCCCCGAACCAGCCCTGGAACTGCTTTGGAGGAAAAGGGGCATGTGTGAACAAGCAAAAACAGCACAAAAATTAACCATACTGAAGACAGATTAAGCCATGCTTGCAGGCTTTCGTCTAAACGGGGGAACAGGGGCGCTGCGCCCTCTTACTCTCGGCGTGCACCCCCTTACCGACTCCGTGAAAACATCCCAGCAACACTACGTGACAATGTGTCTGATCATCAAATACGTTATAATTGCTCCAAAAATATTCCAATCATAGTAGATACACCGCCAGACGGTGCAAAAACAATCCGAATTGGCGTTTTCCAGACTGAGGCGCCATGTTGTTTAGTTGTTTACTTGTCGCGGCTGCTCTCGCGAGATTTGACATGGGTTACATACAAGGTCAGCTGACTTGTAGAGCGAGATTTCTCGAGACTGAATGACCTTTCACCCACCGGCGTGGGAGCTTTTGACAGAAGTAGTTCGCGAGTTGTTTTTGTTGACACTTGGGCATTTAAAGATGTCATCCCGCGGCACGAAGCGGAAGAAAGCCAAAGACTGTCCGGGGCAGAAGAAGATTACTTCTTTCTTTTTCAATGTTGACAGACAATTTGTTACAATTTCCCTCTCAGATAGCCTCAGAATGTCCCATTGGAGCATTTTTCAAAGGCTTTGCACGGCGGGGGGGACAACCGGCACACACACACACACACACACACACACACACACACACCCGCTTCGCTCCCTCGCCATGGTGAGCACCCTCATACTAAATTTTTCTAGAAAAAAACCTGATGCTTGCATGAAAGACGGTGTCTGTCTGACCCCAGCTGTAAGTATCACGTGATGCGTGACACAAGGGGTCTGTAAACAGTACGCGTACCATACTACAGCAACGGGGGTATATAAAATAACTTGCAAAGCAGTAAATGAAACAGAGACTAAGAAAACAGCCAAGACATAATGGTGAATACGTAGTGATGGACGCTTTTACGAACTGAAATAAAAGCTCAAAAAGCCTAATTTTTGTGGTGCTAGTTCGTAATACATGCTCATTCCAACTTGCCTCGTTGGGCATGTTGGGGACATATCCCACTTGCCTGAATGCATGTTTCACTTGCCCCGGGCAATCGGGCAGTGCTTAATGTCGAGCCCTGACTTTAACAGAAAATGAGGGCGGATTAAAACGTTCTGTACAATATTAAAGATTTTACCACCTGATCAGTTTCTTCCAATTAGAGTTTGATCTAAATTTCAATACATGAAAACTCAGAAGTGTAATATACAGGGTTAGTCAAAATTATGTTCACGCTTAAATGATAGAACCCATTTATTCACAAAACATACATCATATGTGCAAGATGATTTACAGGATGGTCTCAACCTGTTCAACACAAAAACCAGCGAGCAACAGAACCATTTAATCCGTCACCCACGGTATACGTCTATCTGCAGGAGAAAAATAATCCATTTAAAGCATATATGCAGAGCCATGGCCTCACTTTCATTTATAAATGCCTTGAGACCTCAAGAAATGAGACAGGAATAGTTTTAAGCGTTAATAATAAATCTAATATAGTCATTTTTACAGTTAAAAGTGATTCATATAGGTAGCGGTCCGAGTGAATGACCTTGACATCTGTAACGTCACAGCAGGAAGTCTATCGGTCTCATCGCCATTTCCGCTATACTAAAACACACACATATATACATACACACATTTATTTATTTATTTATATATATATATATATATATATATATATATATATATATATATATATATATATATATATACATACATACATACACACACACACACACACAAATACATATATATAAAAAAATACACACACATATACATGTGTGGATTTTATATATATATATATATATATATATATATATATATATTAGGGTTGGGCGGTATTACGGTAAGAAGGTATCCCGAGGTATCCAAAAGTACCAAACGGTATCGGTCTCATTACCGTCATTTAAAAAAATATATATAATATCTAAATAAATATGGAGTACATGAGGTCATAATATAAAATAATAAATTGAAGATCATCCCGAATAACTGTGTGATCGTATTTTCACTAATTCTATCAATTTCCTAAAGAAGTTTTCATCGCGTGCAGGGTTGTTTATGTCGTTACCATGGCAACCCTGCGTGACATTTTGGAGTCTGACAGAAAGCTTCGCAAAAGACTGAGACCGGGGGTGTCATGGCTCAGATGGCTAAGGCACCGTACCATAAATCCGGGGACCCGGGTTCGATTCCGACCTGAGGTTATTTCCCGATCCCGTCTCTCTCTCCCCCGCTCATTTCCTGTCTCTCTATACCGTCCGATCTAAAAAAAAAAAAAAAGAGACTGAGACCGCGGTTGAAAGATGGCAAGTCAAGATAATGAGTTAGTGGCAAAAAAAAATACAACATCGGCAGTGTGGCAGTATTTTGGTTTCAAACCAAACGAAAAATCTAATATGTCCCCTAAGGCACACCATAGCCTGGGGTACTCCACTTCCACGAGATCTCTCCAATGAGTTGTGTTTTGAGTAGGTTACATGAGTAACAACAAGGTAAAATAATATAACGTATGACATTTGGGATGTGGGTAATAAACGTTTGAAATATCATCTACTGAAGAAACGGAAGAAAACATCGTAGCGTAAACTGTTCGGTTTCTGGTGGGAATTAGCAATGCGCTTGCTATCTTTGTTGGGTGTGTTAAACCGTATGGATTTAAGTGGAATAATTGTAAGGAGTTATGTGATCAAGACAACGTTTTAAGCAAGGTAAGGCCATTTGATTATTAATTTCCCCGCCATGGCATGACGTGGGCCCATATGATTTTGCCTTGTGCAGCTACCGCGCATTTGAATTAGGTTCGCCTCATTTGCGCTGAAGAATATGGTTTATCGCGCAGTCTAAACGGACTTGGGTGTTGGTTGATTCTTTTTCTTTTTTTTATTTCCCATGCTTGAAAGGGTATGATCCTGCTCATCGTGTACTTTTTTTTGATGGAGCAGGTGAAATAGTGCTGCAAATGGCGTTTCAACGCAGACATGTGTAAACGACAGTTGAATGCTATTTTGAAGATGAAGGAAGAGTTGCGTGATGCTTTGAAATATCTCTTAATCCATTCATCAACGCACAAAATTCGCTTTGCTGCTTAATCCATACCACAATGCACACAATTCGCTATGCTGCTTTTAAATAGTACATTTGAGGCATAGGCGCACGTTACACAGTAGGCCGAAACAAAATATTATTTTTTTCTTTTCTCGGTAATACCGTATACCCCGGGAAAACACAGACGGTTTAAAGGTAACAAAATTTGGATACCGCCCAACCCTAATATATATATATATATATATATATATATATATATATATATATATATATATATATATATATACACACACACACACACACACATATATATACATACACACACACATTAAATCCTAGATATAGAGTTGTTTACACACGAGGCCAGCAGACGTGTTAAATGCCACAGATCGGTGAGGATACTGAAACTCTGCCAACTGCCTGTAAATTTCCTCTCGCTCATTATTTTCCACGAGCTGTCAGTGAGTAAGCCTCTTCTCCACAATAAACTCTGATGGCCTATTCTGAAAAGCATTTTCTAATCTCGTCATCATTGCTCCTTTTTTTTAATTTCTGATGCAAATATTTCAAAAGTGGATTGTATAAGATTAATGTATTTTTCCGACAACATACTTCACCTCACTTGAAGCGTCCCTTTAAAGATCTCAAAATATTATATTTCTTACTTGTCCGACGCACCTTGAGACAACATGGATTGACCCTTTGAAACACAAATCAACGTGTGTATAACCCCGCTTAGACTTCGGTGTGAAAGGGGCATATGAAGGAGCCTGTAAGGAAAGTTTTGAGTCGAGTATGGAAGGCAGCATATGTCAGCACATTGCCGAGATACCACAGCGACTGGCTTCAAATGTGTCTTAAAGGAGATGGAATACCACTGGGGAAATACATAACAGATTATTTTTAAACAAACAATTACACATAACTCATGTTACACACACGCTAATCTGTGCCAAGGTTTTTCAAAGCCATCTTCTAACACACTAGCAGCTGATGCCCATTATTATAGGATATGTGGGGTAAAGGAGGGAGAATACATGCATACAGCCAGATAAAGACATCTAGGCAGCAATACATACATTTGATTCGAACATGACTTGTGGTCTTGCCGTCTCCAAACTCCTCTGCCTCAGTAGGCAGCAATTCAGCATTAAAATCGTGTATCATAGCTACAGCTCTGCTCCTGTGCCAGGACACACTGCCATATCTCTACATCAAGCGTGCGCCATTGCTTGCGTTTTCGGTGGTGGTGGTGGTTATAAATAAATAAATAAATAAAATACACTTGGCCTTTGTTTACTCATACAGCTTCCTGATTAGATTGAGCAGAGATAATTTTCTAGATTAAAACCAAGCCTATTTTAAGTCTCAGTAACCAGGCATGTGTGTACCAAGCACAGAGAGAAAAATATGGAATAAAAGGGAATAAAATCCACTTGAGAGGAATATAAAGGCTCTGGAAATTCTTCAGCAAAATGAAACGATTAACAGATTTTTAGCAGATACTGAAATTGGGCTATTTAACAGTTATTCCACGAAACCGAGTCATACATGAGCTGATAGCCAAGGAGGCGCGTAGCATTTTGAAAAAAAAAATTGTTTTATTCTATCCACATTCACTGGATTTTGAGAAACTGAGCATTTTTATTTTTTGCAAATTTGATAAATTAAAAAAAAAAAAAAAAAAAAAAAAGACCTCCTGTGGATGTTCTATCAGTCTGTGGTCGCCAGTGTCCTGTTTTACACCGTGGTGTGCTGGGGGGGGCAGCACATCCAAGAAGGACACATCCAGGCTGGACAAACTGATCAGGCGGGCCGGCTCTGTGGTCGGCATGAAGCTGGACTCTCTGGTGACGGTGGCAGAGAAGAGGACTATGGACAAACTACTGAACATCATGGACGATGCCAGTCACCCTCTGCACACCGTCATCAGCAACCAGAGGAGCCTGTTCAGTGACAGAATGCTCCTTCCCAAGTGCAGGATGAACAGACTCAAAAACTCCTTTGTCCCTCACGCCATCAGACTGTACAACTCCTCTCTGGAGGGGAGGAGGGGTAACAGGAGGACAGAGGACGGGAAGGAGCAGTAGCCTAGCCTAACAATAAGCAATACCGGACAATGTGCAATATAAAGTGCAATATCTCTCTTTCTATTTCTTTTCTCTGTTTATCTGTAATGATGCTGCTGGAATCTTAATTTCCCTGAGGGAACCCTCCCAAAGGGATCAATAAAGTTTTATCTAATCTAATTAAAAAAAAAAAAAAAAAAAACTTTATACAAAACGTCCGACAAAATAATTTCCGCTTAGGCAGACTTCTTAAAAACCTATCGATGGCTGCACAAAGTGACTAGTGGGTTTTTTTTTTTTGTAGAAAGTACTGTTTTTCTGTCGTGCCGAGGTATAGAACAACCTTAGACATTTATTTAATTCTTCTTATGACATTTCATTTATGTCATTTTCAAACCTCTCTGAGCTTCTGAACCACTCTTTAAAAAAATTTTAAATAAATAATAATAATAAAATAATAATAATAATAATAAAAATTTCATGCTTAAAGATGAATGTAAACAAACCGGTGAAATGACCGTAGCAGTTTATGAAAAAATGCTATAATAATAATAAAAAATTCTTGGAGGGGAAACACACGATATGTTATCATGAAATATTTTCATTCCATATTTTATTGCTTTTTTGTTTGTTTGTTTTTGGGGGGGTTCTTCAAGTAGAGTTTTTATTTCGTCCTCAGTTGGTTCAGCAACACGCTCCACCATTTTGTTTTTCTCTACTCATAGTATATGAGCTGATATCCTAGTAATAGACTAGCCAATCAGAGCACATGATTGCTTATATCCAGTGAATATGCATAGAATAAAATGCAACATAACAAAAACATGACATGAGGATGACCAGTGACACCCCAATACATTTGACTAATCCAAGCAAGAGTCGGTTTTCACTTCATCGGAAAATGATATAACGTTTCACATCATTACAACACATCCCTTATTAACTAACCACGCAGCACATAAAACATGAAGAAACAGTAGTAAGAGAGTAAAACCATTTTGAAAACAAGTTGAGACAGCTATCTTGCAAAAGGTATTCACTGGTATACAGGTGGAACAAAACAAGATCCAAAATAAAAAATAAAAATAAAAAACCCACGCATCTAATTGGCGGACTGCCTGTGAGTAAGAACCACTCACCTGCTGTAACATGGGTCTTATTACAATGCGGCAATTATTTCTCTCAATCCCATTAGAAACTTGTTCAGCTACACTCTGATCAAATAAGTTAACTGCCAAGAAGTGTCAGGTGCATCAAAACTGCACAAAACAAATGGCACCTAGCATACATACACTCACCAAGCACTTTATTAGGAACACTACTAATCCTGCATACAGCCTCCATTTTCTCCCCAAACAGCCTCACTACTCCATAGCATGGATTCACAGATGATGAAACCATTCCTTTGAGATTATGGTCCAGGTTGACATGATTGCATCACACAATTCCTGCACATTTTTCAGGTGTGAATCTCCCGTTCTACCATGTCCCAAAGGTGTTCTATCGGATTCAGATTCAGTGACTGGGAAGGCCGCTGAAGAACACTGAACTCGTTTGTTTTGTGACATGGTGCAGTATCGTCATGCTGGCAGTAGATTTTAGAAGACAGATCAATTGTAGCCATGAAGGGATGCACACGGTCAGCAACAATACTCAGAAAGGCTGTGCCATTCAAGTGATGATCGGTATTAATGGCCCAAAGTGAACAAGAAAACATTCCCCACACCATTACACCACCCCCACCAGCCTGGACTGTTGACACAAGGCAGGTTGGGTTCATGGATTCATGCTGTTGATGCCAAATCTTGACCCTACCACCTGTGCCTCAGCAGATGTTGAGGTTCATCAGACCAGACTAAGGCTACGTTTACATTACGTCGAATCAGCGGATCATCAGATTAATGTTCTTAAAACGATTCGCGTTTACACTAAAACCGTTAGCCGTGCACATAGCAACGCCAATACACGGATACGCTCGGCTCCGCAGGCATCCTGCGCTCCAAATCACTCCGCCCTGAACAGCGAGTGCCCTCTGGAGGGTGCGCACTCCGGCCCTGCGCAGCTCACAGAGCGCGCGAGTGAAGTGAACAAGCTGTGATTCGGGACTGAGCCGCTGTGTGTGTGATCCCAGTGCATATCACTTACTACTTGCAAGTGGAAGGATGGCAAGCCTAAAGACAATCATAACTACACAGTGGGCAGTATTTGCATCAGTATTTGCAGTATTTTCATACTTTTATACTCTTTAATGAAAGGTGATACAAGGCGGAAGTCCGCGCCGTTTTTCAGCAGTCGCGTCACATGACCAACGCCAGCGAATCAGGAAGGTGGATGTCACAGTGACGTTGTCCAATGAGACGCCAGCTAGAGCTCAGCACAGCGTATTCTGAATGTTTACACAGCACCGGAGCTGACACGATCTGGATTGAATACGTGGACGCTGGCGGATTCCCGTTTCCTGGCTTTTCCAGGGGGTTTAATGTAAACGGACAGTGCATCCGCGAAGAAAACGAGACAGATACGGTCTAATGTAAACGTAGCCTAAGTTTTTCCAGTCTTTAACTGTCCAGCTTCGGGGAGCCTGTGCCCACTGCAGCCTCAGCTTTCTGTTCTTAGCTGACAGAAGTGGAACCTGACATGGTCTTCTGCTGTTGTAGCTCATCTGCCTCAAGGTTCAGCATGATGTGTATTCGGACATGGTTTTCTGGTCACTGTAGTTGTACAGTGTGGTTATACTGTAGCCTTTCTGCCAACTCAAACCAGTCTGGCCATTCTCCACTGATCTCACTCATTAAAAAAAAATATTCATGAGCAGTTGTAAAAATACTCAACTTTGTCATTCTTTCACATACACAATAAACAGAAGAATGAAATGTCGCTCTCAATGGACCAAGGTGCTTAGATGGTGCAAAAAAAGTATCACAACAAACAAACAATCCAGCCCGGCTGGCACCACTAATCACGTCATGGTCAAAATTAATGAGATCACATGTTTCCCCCATTCAGATGGGTGATGTGAACATTAACTGAAGCTACTTGCTTATATCAGGCTTTCGTCTAAACGGGGGAACAGGGGCGCTGCGCCCTCTTACTCTCGGCGTGCGCCCCCTTACCGACTCCGTGAAAACATCCCAGCAACACTACGTGACAATGTGTCTGATCATCAAATACGTTATAATTGCTCCAAAAATATTCCAATCATAGTAGATACACAGCCAGACGGTGCAAAAACAATCTGAATTGGCGGTTTCCAGACTGAGGCGCCATGTTGTTTAGTTGTTTACTTGTCGCGGCTGCTCTCGCGAGATTTGACATGGGTTACATACAAGGTCAGCTGACTTGTAGCGCGAGATTTCTCGAGACTGAATGACCTTTCACCCACCGGCGCAGGAGCTTTTGACAGAAGTAGTTCGCGAGTTGTTTTTGTTGACACTTGGGCATTTAAAGATGTCATCCCGCGGCACGAAGCGGAAGAAAGCCAAAGACTGTCCGGGGCAGAAGAAGATTAGGCCAAATTTAAAAAAAAAAAAAAAAAAAAAAAAAAAAAGTGTGTTTCCGGTAACCCGACCGATCGAGAATTTCCGCGTCGAAATTGCCGACTGTAAAGTTTTTATTACAAATTTCCCTCGATATTTTAGTGTAAGCGGCGTTAGTTTGTCATAATTTTTTGTTTCAACGCATTCAAGTTGTGAAAGAAACGATAAAAAGTAAAATGTTTCGCCACTTCTATCAGCCCTCCTCCATAAACTGAGCCGAGCCGCCATTTTGAATCCTCATTCAAGGTTGTAATGCAAATTGCTTCCTTTTCAGTATACAAGTGCACTTCCATGGCAGGGAAAAACACTACATTTTGCTGCCTATGTAGTCCCCTATTTATACAAATAGGAGTCATTCAGGATTCAGCCATGTTTTTTGCTCAACCCAAGTTCTACAGTAGGCTTGGCTAGGCCGTCTGCTTTTAATGGAAGTAGCCTAGCCAAGGACGTTATTTTCACGTTATTTCTTGATAAGGTGTTTTCACGTTATTACATGAAAATATCATGAAATATCGCTTCCATAGATCATAACTCGAACTCTCGCGATATTTTTTTTATTCATTTAAAGATTTAAAATACTTATTTTATGATGTGTGGTATAAAGGATTCTGTGCCAAAATACTATTTTGTAAGATGTTTACTTGTGTTAATTTTTTCGAACAAAATAAAAAAAAATTAAGAAAAAAAAAAAAACCTTTCCTACCTACCGACCTTATTTTAGTATTTCATGTTACCGGAAACACACTTTTTTTTGGCCTTACTTCTTTTTCAATGTTGACAGACAATTTGTTACAATTTCCCTCTCAGATAGCCTCAGAATGTCCCATTGGAGCATTTTTCAAAGGCTTTGCACGGCGGGGGGGAGGAGGGGGGGGGACAACCGGCACCATCCCCCCCCCCGCTTCGCTCCCTCGCCATGGTGAGCGCCCTCATACTAAATTTTTCTAGAAAAAACCCTGTATATCCTGTATAACTTTATGCATTGCACAACTGGCTTATTAGATAACAGCATCAGGGATGCAAATGGCGCGCCTTTTGGCAGATGCCACCTTTTTCACGGCTGTCTGTGGGACTTGTGTGAATCGCGCAGATCCGATGAGTTCTTTTGTTTGGGGGGGGGGGCGTTCGAGTGCGCACGTAAAGCCAATTGGCTGCGTGCCATTATCTGCTGCTGGCTGCACTTCACTGCACACGCAAGGATTTCCATCAGTCCAACGCAAGTTACGTAATTGGCTTTACATGCGCAGCTTTCTGATTTACTGTTTTCTTCTCATACTTGTACTTCCTATGTTTCATGGACTGCAACGGCATTTGCTAATTTAGTAATTTTAATACAGAATTTACTTTGATGAAATTATAATCAGACACTCCAACGCCCGCCCACCCCAAAAAAAACTCATCGGATCTGCGCGATTCACACAAGTCCCCCAGACAGCTGGGAAAAAGGCGGCATCCGCCAAAAGGCGCGCCGTTTGCATCCCTGCAGCATGTATGCATAAGAGCCCTTTTACACAGCATGTTCAAGGCAGAAATCTTACACTTTTATTTCACCTCGCGTTCAGCATAAAACGTTGGAACATGGAATGAACAGTCTGCATTATTCCACCTCTGAGCCGGAATGACTGGCATAGTCAGGCTGTTAAGGTGAGAAATTGTTCACTTCGTGATAGAAGCATGAAATTTGGCACACTAGCTCAAGCTGGTGTATATAATAATTCTAGATATGTGGGCATTTCAAATTCGGCTTCTAAACCCTGGAATACGCATGTGCAAAATCGACCCAACATGAAAACGAGGCTAAACAAATTTTCTTTTGTTTTCAAGGTATGAGATTGCTTACAAAAAAAAAAAAAAAAAACCCACACACTGATTGAATATCTACCTCACAAATGGAGAATTTCTTGTTCTCAAAAGATACCACGTGATTAGTCACATGACACAGAGCTACAGTATTAAGTAAATAAAAAGGCTGCCGGGCGGCACGGTGGTGTAGTGGTTAGCGCTGTCGCCTCACAGCAAGAAGGTCCTGGGTTCGAGCCCCGTGGCCGGCGAGGGCCTTTCTGTGCGGAGTTTGCATGTTCTCCCCGTGTCCGCGTGGGTTTCCTCCGGGTGCTCCGGTTTCCTCCACAGTCCAAAGACATGCAGGTTAGGTTAACTGGTGACTCTAAATTGAGCGTAGGTGTGAATGTGAGTGTGAATGGTTGTCTGTGTCTATGTGTCAGCCCTGTGATGACCTGGCGACTTGTCCAGGGTGTACCCCGCCTTTCGCCCGTAGTCAGCTGGGATAGGCTCCAGCTTGCCTGCGACCCTGTAGAACAGGATAAAGCGGCTACAGATAATGAGATGAGATGAGAAAAGGCTGCCAGAAGAGCATTTTTGCAGTTCAAAGTTTGAGCTGTTAATCTAGATTCATATGATCATGTGATATCAAAATATTGAAAAAATACCTCTCGTCATTACTGATTACAATCCCTGCCACAGAAGCATAAAGAAAATTTGTTTAGCCTCGCTTTCATGTTGGGTCGATTTTGCACATGCGTATTCCAGGGTTTAGAAGTGGAATTTGAAATGCCCACATATCTAGAATTATTATATACATCAACTTGAGCTAGTGTGCCAAATTTCATGCTTCTATCACAAAAGGAACAATTCCATTTTTTTTTTTTTTTTTTTGTTGCTTAACAGCCGGACTAGCAGCGAGAGAGGTGAAATTGACGTCCGTGTAAAAGGGACAGCCGGCATGGCAGAACAGGGGCGTGATGTTTTTGACATCAATAATCTTAACATTCTACTTTCCAAAACCAGCACGAATTCAAATGTCTCCATCTACAGCATCTGAGGTCCACGCACCTTTCGACATCAAACCGCCTCCTACTTCTCTTCATTTCCTCAACATATTTCTGATCCACAAACATGTTTGCACAAGTCTCTCTACTCCTCTCTTCCTCATCACCTCTCTCTCTTTGCTCTGACAGACTCTCCTCCCCCCCAAAAAAAAGAAAAAGTTGGCTCAGGTAAAGGACACAAACTTGTTTTGTTTTTTTTTTATATGTAGAGGCTGTTACTGCCCTTAAATATGAATTATTTAACAGAAGTGATTAAATGTTACATATTTCAGTTATTCTATTTTTTATTTATTGCATTGCCTGTTTGCACCGTGGGTCAGAGAGGACTGAAATTTCATCTGTGCTGTATGTCAAGCATGCATAGCATATTTGACAATAAAGTTGACTTGATATGATACTCAGCTAATTTGCTTATGCTCATCACGTCTGGTCTCACCTCTGGTTGCGGAACACCAACTCGCAATATGAAAACACACACTGAACTTCCTGTTGGCTTTATTTGGTTCAGTGTAAATAACTACCAATCAGAGAACAATGAATGAATGCAAACCTTTTGCAGTTGGTGACCTCTTTAACAGCAAGATAAATTTCACAGAGCCCTCAGTACTAATTTAACCTACTTCAAGTGCATTATTTAAGTGTGCACAATTTTGCCTACTTTCTAGACCAGAGGTTGTCAAACTTCTCAGGCTATGCATCAAACCAAATTTCCCCAAGTACCACTTCCCACTGCAGATACCAACATGTTAAGTCCATCTCTGACTATTGTTACAACCACCATCACCAACAAGGGCACTCGGTAGAGTCCATACCTCCACCAAGCCACATAACATCAAAATCACTTGATGTGAGGGTAATACTAAAGCTTCACACCAAGTTTCATAAAAATATGTTCACTACTTTGAGTTAGGTTAGGAACAGACCAAAAAAAAAAAAAAAACCAGATGGGAGGTAGGGATGGCGAAAACTAAAAAAAAATCTTGGCCGACCACCGAGCCTCATTAGCCGGTTAAAGTCGGTTAACCTACGAGTTTAAAATTCTAGAATTGGAATTATTACAGGGATGTAAACGGCGCGCCTTTTGGCGGATGCCGCCCTCTCCACGGCTGAATCGCGCAGATCCGACCTTCCTTTCCCAAGGGGGGGGGTCGGAGCATCCGACCACAACTTCATCAAAGCAAATTCTGCATATAAGCAAATGCCGCCACAGTCCACGAAACACAGGAAGTACAAGCATGAGAAGAAAACAGCAAATCAGAAAGCCGCGCACGCCTGCGCCGAAGCCGCGCAAAATTTAATGTGCGCAGCTTCCGCGCAAACGCGCGCAGCCCCCCGATCCACTGCCCTCCTCCCACACCCCCCACGCCTCATGGACTGCAACGGCACCCGTCTATTTAGTAATTTTAATACAGAATCCACCTTGAAATTACAATCAGACACTCCAACGAGTGCAATAACGATCTGCAATAACATGCATTGTTGGCTACAGACCAAAACATACTTTCAGAATGCACTGGCCAAGGCAGGACTAAACTCCATGTGCCTTCTAATAATAATTAAAAAAAACAAAACAAAACAAAAAAAAAGTAATTTGTAAGCTAAAAAGCCTGTGTCTACACTTTTCTTTCGCCGAGTGGCAGCTGGGCGGGACATGACTGAATGGGTGTTTCTGATTTGTCAGCTGTCGTCCTTACACCGCATGGCGTGCCCCAAGCGTTTACAACACAGAATTCCAGGTTCTCCGCTTCAAAATCGGAAGCTTCAAAACGATTGTTTTTTTTTTTTTAACCGACAACCAAAAAAAAATTAACCGGTTGACGTTGATTCGGTCAACGGTTAACATCCCTAATGGGAGGCAAAAACAACCATCTCCAATAAAGCTGGCAGAGGTGGAAATAATGACACATACTGTTTTAGTCAGACAGATGAACCTGTTTGGATCAGCTTAGTCAATTAGTTAAAGTCAATGACTGAGGAGTCTGAATCCGACTGTTACCCCTTTTCCACCAAATCAGTTCTAGGGCTGGTTCGGGGCCAGTGCTGGTGCTGGTTCACAACTCATTCAACTTGCGAGCCAGCTGAGAACCAGTTTGCTTTTCCATAGCTCGTGGTGCTAAGGGAAGCCACGTCATTACGTCGCTGTATACGTCAGTTACGTCGCTACGTTTGCATAAACCTTGGCACGAATATTGAAGCAAAAACAACACGGAAGAAGCAGCAGCAGCAACAACAACAACAATAATAAATGACTTCGCGCTTGTACAGCTGCTGCTTCTCGTCGCTTAAAAATGGCAATCTTTCACGGTCTTGTTATTGTTGTTGGTCTTAACAACTCCGCCTCCCCGACGGAAGTGGTTCTTTCCTCTGGCCCAGCAAAGAGTTGGTGCTAGCCTGGAACCGGTTTTTCTGGCCCCAGAGCCAGTTCTTTGTCAGTGGAAACAGAAAACCCGGTTCCAAACTAAGCACTGGCCCTGAACCAGCCCTGGAACTGCTTTGGTGGAAAAGGGGCATGTGTCAAAGTGTTTACTGTTTAGCTAATGTTAACGTCTCCAGTTCATGCTATGTCGAACGCAGAATCACAGCACCCTTCAGGGCTAAGCAAAGGAAAAATTTATTTCTAAAATATTTTAACACCTAATTTTTACATTATTGTAATATATGTAATAACGTGTCTGCAAAAATAAATAAATAAATAAATAAATGGATTAATGAATGAATGAAGAGGAGGGGGGAGAACTACACTAAATTAAGACTTGGGCCAGTTGATATTAGGACATTCAGGAAGGCTCGTGTCCCACAGTTTGGGAATCGCTGCTCTAGAGGCATTTATTCCTGAACTTTCTACTGGCAGAACACATTATGTTCAAGATGTTATTTATAAGCCTACTTGTTTATTAAATGTTTGGATTAAACCCACTCAAATCAGGGGATCAACCAAACAGGAAAATAACATCCATCCATCTATCATCTGTAGTCGCTTATCCTGTACAGGGTCGCAGGCAAGCTGGAGCCTATCCCAGCTGACTACGGGCGAGAGGCGGGGTACACCCTGGACAAGTCGCCAGGTCATCACAGGGCTGACACATAGAGACAAACATTCATATTCACACCTACGGTCAATTCAGAGCCACCAGTTAGCCTAACCTGCATGTCTTTGGACTGTGGGGGAAACCGGAGCACCCGGAGGAAACCCACACAGACACAGGGAGAACATGCAAACTCCGCACAGAAAGGCCCCCATTGGCCACAGGGCTTGAACCCAGGACCTTCTTGCTGTGAGGCAACAGCGCTAACCACTACACCACCGTGCCGCCCCAAGGAAAAAAAAACCCCTCCTCAATTGTAAATAAATTTCATAGTAGCAGGTGGTAATTTCCACCACTGTTACTAAATAATAATAATAATAATAATAATAATAATAATAATAACAACAGATCCCTTAGCTATGCTCACAGACCCTGGGTTTCCTCAATCCCACTGGTTTAAATAATGCGCCCTACAACACGGAAAAATAATGCCATGAGCATGCTCTGGAACAGCACTGCAGTATTCTTAACCAAAATATCAGGAAGACAAAAAAGGCATTTCTAAATAAAGTAATGCTCGGGCTCAACTTTGCGACAACAGATTTAGATAAAGTATGCTTCTGCACGTACAGTCATACTATGTGCAAGACACACACACACACACATCCTGCTGAACTAAACCAACATCGAGATAAGGTCTACTTTTGCATTTCACATATCAAAACAGGTTGTGAGGTGACAGTTATGAAACACCTCACGTCTTGTACTCCATGTTGGAGGATATAAAGCTAAAGCGTCACTGCTCCTTTACTTTGCTGTTTTATTAAAATCACTGCCATGCGGGTTCAACTCGGGTCGCAGCTCCTTAAAACCGGAGTTTGACACAGAGGCACGTAGAAACGAGAGCTCTTAGAAGCCTAGAAGCCTTCTGCACTTTGAGAAACACTGAAGTCATTCATTTAAAAGGGCTTTACTATAGCTACATAGTATAATGATAACATCTACTGTTGGTTTACAGAGAATATGCTAGTTTATAAGCATTACAAATAGTTTAATGCACTACCAGTCCACCAAATGGCAAGTTGCACATGTATACGTCAGGGGCGTAAGGATGCAGCATATCGTATTGTATCGTTTATTATTATACATACAGGACACTTTTTCAATGGAATAAAAACATGTATTCTATTCCTTTCTAGCGGATTTCATTCATTTGGTTTGATCGCATGCAATATTGTTAGCATATCGCTTATCCTATGTGTATTATGTCACTCTACCCAATGGAGAATGAGCATTGAATATGGTTTACGGTTGTCAAGACAACATGACGTCACACGTCGGAACTGATGCGACTATGCAATGAGAGTTTTCTGCTGCGCATGCACAGAAGCATTTCTTTGTTCGCCGGTGGCACCATCGAATGTGTATATATAAATGATGAGAATAACAACAGCTTTTTTAAATGCTATATCAGATATACAGTATTCCATTCAGCTAGCATGATATTGAACTCGTCTTTGACTTGTTCAGTATCATGCTAGCTGAATGGAATATATCTGATATACCACTCAAAGCCAGCCAATATTATTTAAATATGAGGCTATCGATTCGATATGTCTGCACACTGAACAATACTGCATGTTCAACTGGCCACATAGTCATAAAACACTGCTTATATGACGGATATTAAGAAACATTCAAACTTAAATCAAGTCTACAAACTCACCTTCATATATTTAAAAAAAAAAATAATCATCTTCCTCTTTATCTCATATCAGGAAGGGCTACGAAGATTTAATCTCATTCATCTCATCTCATTATCTCTAGCCGCTTTATCCTTCTACAGGGTCGCAGGCAAGCTGGAGCCTATCCCAGCTGACTACGGGCGAAAGGCGGGGTACACCCTGGACAAGTCGCCAGGTCATCACAGGGCTGACACATAGACACAGACAACCATTCACACTCACATTCACACCTACGCTCAATTTAGAGTCACCAGTTAACCTAACCTGCATGTCTTTGGACTGTGGGGGAAACCGGAGCACCCGGAGGAAACCCACGCAGGCACGGGGAGAACATGCAAACTCCACACAGAAAGGCCCTCGCCGGCCCCGGGGCTCGAACCCAGGACCTTCTTGCTGTGAGGCGACAGCGCTAACCACTACACCACCGTGCCGCCACGAAGATTTAAAATTTAGAAAATAAATAAAGCTTCTCCAACGCATGCTGCTTTGCACTAATCAATATGCTAGCATTTTAGCTCAAGAA
Source organism: Neoarius graeffei (assembly GCF_027579695.1). Classification (NCBI taxonomy): domain Eukaryota; kingdom Metazoa; phylum Chordata; class Actinopteri; order Siluriformes; family Ariidae; genus Neoarius; species Neoarius graeffei. The sequence goes on along the minus strand of NC_083573.1, from coordinate 70,868,100 downwards.
AAACACCAATGGCTACAATCAACAGCAAGCAGAAACTAAAAGATTCCCCCAAAGCTTGAAAGCATATACGCAGAGCCATGGCCTCACTTTCGTTTATAAACGCCTTGAGACCTCAAGAATGGCACAGGAATAGTTTTAAGCGTTAACAATAAATCTAATATAGTCATTTTTATGATTAAAGTGACTTACATAGGTAGCGGTCTGAGTGAATGACCTTGACATCCGTAACGTCACAACAGGAAGTCTATCGGTCTCATCGCCATTTCCGCTATACTAAAACACAGAGCTGCCTGCAACTCCGATCCTCCATTTTGAGCTAATTTATCACCACGCCACATAGATGTGCTGCTGCACCCGCCAGCAACATGACAGAAGGTGGATTTACGTTGCATTCACGGCCCAAGAATGTTCAAATTGCAAAGATTACGAGAAGTTCACAGGCACATCGGGCACCTACGAAGTGTTCTCTCCTCTGCTCTGAACATTTTACTGAAGACTCGTACGAGACCTCTGATCTGTTGAGGAGCGTTGGCTATAAGCCCGTATTGAAAGAGGGTGCAGTACCAGCAATTAAAGAAAACAAGAAAAAAAAAAATTTATATATTTATATATATATATATATATATATATATATATATATATATATATATATATATATATATATATTTTTTTTTTTTTTTTTAAAGGAAAAATCAGTTGCACCAGTTCTCCCAGAGCGTGAGCTGAGGGTTGTTGCTAAAACCCGGGACGGAACGGTACATGACATATCGCTCGGGCAGTGACCTCCCCACGGTTGTTGCTAAAACCGGTGACGTTCCGTTCCGTCCCGGGTTTTAGTAATTGCCTGAGCCGAGCAGTAACAGCGGAGTACTCAGTATGGACAAAATAGAGAATGAGTGGAGCAGCCGTCTGATTTCTCTGCTGGATATTGCTGCCATCTCACCCTTACGTGGAAGAAGTGAATGAACGGAGAACTGAACGAACAACTGAAAGTCTGAAACAAATCGGCCACAAGATCAGCTTTCAAGAAGCGAGAACACAGACGGGTAAGCTCCGATTCTCATTTGGATACAAAACAACAAAAACAGCACTCGTTGTTTACCTGCATTTAGATTAATACATGTAACTTGTATTGTGTTTAAGTTACCAGTATAAGATTATTTAATTTGCTTCAGAATGTGATTGTCTCAGTTCATCTGATTATTTAATTAGCCTTTTACGTTTTATCAGTGAAAATGCATGCATTGCATGTATGTTGCATAAGTTATAACACCTATCATGTTTTAATGAGAGTCAACCCACAGTCAATGAAGTCAAATCAGTCTTAGTTGAGCGAGTCGGTAACGGTGTTTCTTACTTTCACCATAGATTTTTATTTATATGACTTTGGTCTATAGCTGTCAAAGGCCTCGGCCTTAAAACCGGTTACCGCTGTGACGTCACGCACTCAGGGCTGGCTGGCTCAGCGGAGCAGCTCGAATGCCAACTCTGCGGTCGATTTTAACTCTCAAAAATATATATTTTTTATTCCCATTTATGCAGCATACAAGAGAGTCAAGGATGGAGATACTATCCACTCAGAAATGTATTTAAAAATAAAGGTCCTGCTTTAAGGTCTGGTGTTTGGAAGAACTGCAACAAGAAGACATTAAACTACGGTACACTTACTTTGTCATTAGAAAAAAAAAAGTTCACTTACTTAAGACAACAAATTACACAGACTGCAACATTGCAAAACATAACAGAGAAAATAGAAAGAAACAAACCACCTCCTACTGCAGCGCCTATATGACGACAGTTGGACGTTTCTCATCACCTGAAAAAGTCACTCAGGCGCTCTATTTCTGGCATTTTTCACTTCTCTACTCTCACCTCCAAAATGCGGTTAGTAATCAGATTGCATGTGATGAAGTGCTGCAGAGCCAAAAAACACTGCGAAAATGTATTTGTACTAATGTGAAAAGCTCAGCGCTGGATTGTCTAGACTCTAAAGAAGCCATTCTTAACTGGTTTTGCTTCAGAACTCACGTTTTATGTTGGGCATCTCATGTAGTGTTGAGTTACAAAAGTTAGTTACCATATGGAAGTAAATGAAGAAATGCATATTAATTTGCATTAATGTTAATACTAAATTATCCATTGCAGAGGTCTAATAAAGTTAGATAATAAGTTGGATCATTTCCAATCTCTGAGAACTGAAAAGAAAATCAACTTACACATTGTGTTGTTAAGGTTGTACCTCATAAGCGTTTACAGTGAGAAATAGTAAATGTAATGTGCATGCTTAAGTGCATAATTATTTTTCACATGACATTAATATGAAAACGGGCCACGAGATCAATGCGTACACACAATCCTGAGTAAGTGCAATTTACCGAGCCTAACGAACAAAATACTGAATTACAAACCGTACACGAATATGAAAAACTATCGAACACAAACATAATGAGATTTAACAAGTACAGAGCTGAAATCATAGCTTGGGCAAATCAAAGAGAAACCACAGGATGCAATTTCATTTTGATAAGTGCCTCAATCACGATGGTGTGGTCGGCCGGAGCTGTTGGCTCGTCAGGTTTAAGTGCAAAATAGTCACTTGGCTTAATGCATGTTACCTTCTGCTGCTTTATATCCATCTTATATTATACAGACACGAGTGTTTTACTGGGAAACGCACACTCATTTTGCATACAAGCTACATCCAGGACATGAGGAACCAAAACCATGACATGAATCTCTATACGTCACTTGTGAGGAAATCGATGAATTGTTTTGATAAATTTGGGTACTTTGTCTGTGAATGTGTCGATATGATAAAAAGAAAAATCACACATTGGCTCAAAGATATGAAGTTTATCTTCTCATGCTGAAAAACCTCACATTTTTCATATGAAATACAGTTAGGTCCATAAATATTTGGACAGAGACATTTTTCTAATTTTGGTTCTGTACATTACCACAATGAATTTTGAACAAAACAATTCAGATGCAGTTGAAGTTCAGACTTTCAGCTTTAATTCAGTGGGTTGAACAAAATGATTGCATACAAATGTGAGGAACTAAAGCATTTTTTAAACACAATCCCTTCATTTCAGGGGCTCAAAAGTAATTGGACAAATTAAATAATTGTAAATAAAATGTTCATTTCTAATACTTGGTTGAAAACCCTTTGTTGGCAACGACTGCCTGAAGTCTTGAACTCATGGACATCACCAGACGCTGTGTTTCCTCCTTTTTAATGCTCTGCCAGGCCTTTACTGCAGCGGTTTTCAGTTGCTGTTTGTTTGTGGGCCTTTCTGTCTGAAGTTTAGTCTTTAACAAGTAAAATGCATCCTCAATTGGGTTGAGATCAGGTGACTGACTTGGCCATTCAATAATATTCCACTTCTTTGCTTTTATAAACTCCTGGGTTGCTTTGGCTTTATGTTTTGGGTCATTGTCCATCTGTATTATGAAACGCCAACCAATCAGTTTGGCTGGATTTGAGCACAGTATGTCTCTGAATACCTCAGAATTCATCCGGCTGCTTCTGTCCTGTGTCACATCAGTAAACACTAGTGACCCAGTGCCACTGGCAGCCATGCATGCCCAAGCCATCACACTGCCTCCGCCGTGTTTTACAGATGATGTGGTATGCTTTGGATCATGAGCTGTACCACGCCTTCGCCATACTTTTTTCTTTCCATCATTCTGGTCGAGGTTGATCTTGGTTTCATCTGTCCAAAGAACGTTCTTCCAGAACTGTGCTGGCTTTTTTAGATGTTTTTTAGCAAAGTCCAATCTAGCCTTTTTATTCTTGAGGCTTATGAGTGGCTTGCACCGTGCAGTGAACCCTCTGTATTTACTTTCATGCAGTCTTCTCTTTATGGTAGATTTGGATATTGATACGCCTACCTCCTGGAGAGTGTTGTTCACTTGGTTGGCTGTTGTGAAGGGGTTTCTCTTCACCATGGAAATTATTCTGCGATCATCCACCACTGTTGTCTTCTGTGGGCGTCCAGGTCTTTTTGAATTGATGAGTTCACCAGTGCTTTCTTTCTTTCTCAGGATGTACCAAACTGTAGATTTTGCCACTCCTAATATTGTAGCAATTTCTCGGATGGCTTTTTTCTGTTTTTGCAGCTTAAGGATGGCTTGTTTCACCTGCATGGAGAGCTCCTTTGACCGCATGTTTTCGTCACAGCAAAATCTTCCAAATGCAAGCACCACACCTCAAATCAACTCCAGGCCTTTTAGCTGCTTAATTGAGAATGACATAACGAAGGAATTGCCCACACCTGCCCATGAAATAGCTTTTGAGTCAATTGTCCAATTACTTTTGGTCCCTTTAAAAACAGGGTGGCACATGTTAAGGAGCTGAAACTCCTAAACCCTTCATCCAATTTTAATGTGGATACCCTCAAATGAAAGCTGAAAGTCTGGACTTTATGCCCATGTCCATTATATAACTATAACCTGAATATGTTTCAGTAAACAGGTAAAAAAAAAAAAATTGTGTCAGTGTCCAAATATATATATGGACCTAACTGTACATCATGGATCTGAGCGACATATTTAAATAATACTACTGGCTGGCACTGAGTGGTATATCAGATATATTCCACTTCGACGAGTTCAAGATCATGCTAGCTTAATGGAATACATCTGATATACCATGAAAAAAAGCCAGCCAATATTATTATTATTATTATTATTATACATACACACTTCATATAAGCATTCTCGAATGCCAACATTAGCTTACCCGCCAGGGCTCGAAATTAACTTTTTTTCTTTGTGTCCCCCAGTGGTCCCGAATTCTGTGTTGTATTGTCCCGAATGGAAGCAATAGTGTCCCCATTTTTTTCCTCTCTGAAATAACCAGTGGTTAATATTATCATATGAAGTCTCATCTCATCTCATTATCTCTAGCCGCTTTATCCTGCCCTACAGGGTCGCAGGCAAGCCGGAGCCCATCCCAGCTGACCACGGGCGAAAGGCGGGGTACACCCTGGACAAGTCGCCAGGTCATCACAGGGCTGACACATAGACACAGACAACCATTCACACTCACATTCACACCTACGCTCAATTTAGAGTCACCAGTTAACCTAACCTGCATGTCTTTGGACTGTGGGGGAAACCGGAGCACCCGGAGGAAACCCACGCGGACACGGGGAGAACATGCAAACTCCACACAGAAAGGCCCTCGCCGGCCCCGGGGCTCGAACCCAGGACCTTCTTGCTGTGAGGCGACAGCGCTAACCACTACACCACCGTGCCGCCCATCATATGAAGTTACTATTATATTTGTAACTATGCGATTTTGAACCCTTTATATCATTTTTACAATAAGTCACAAGACACAAGCGACACATGTCCTATACATCATCTACTTCAAAATTACAGTTATTGCATTTTCAGTTTATTAAACTTTGGCGATCTCACTGTATGAATAGATACCCGTTTATTTAAAGGGGCCAACTAGCTCATTCAGAAAATGTTTCAACTCCCTACATCTGCAGTACACTTTAGTTGAAAATAAGACCCCTTTTATGTTCATTTCATCTACTTATACCTTGAATATCTGTTGGCACTTATAAGGCCAACTTATAATTTTCACCATTACCGTTATCCATTTTTATGAACTTTCCGTTATCCATTTTTATGAACTTTCCGTTATCCATTTTTATGAACTTTCCGTTATCCATTTTTATGAACTTTCGCTGCCGGGTGCAAATGTTAGCAATATTGGTGGGACATGGCGATTCACTTCCGCCGGTTCGTTCATGTCGGTCAGTTCAGCAAAGAAATTCGTTCGTTCAGTTCGTTCACTCGTTCATTTTGATGACGTCACACCAAAGCGGCACAACAATGGCTGTCGTCCGAAGTTTAGTTCATCTTGAGTGAACGAGAGGCGGCAGAGGTGCCATCCACAATAGATTTTCTCAATGTGCTTGAGAAAAAGATGGAAGAAAAACATTATCCTAGCATTATCTGAAAAAGACTACATAAACAAAGCTCTGAAAGTTAATTAAATGTAGATGAGAATAAAGCTGTTTTTATATTTATTATATTTATTTTAGTAGAGCCATGGTCTGCCGGCTATGCAGTTGTTCTCTCAAACCCATTAAGCAAAAAAAAAAAAAATTGCTTATTTAACAGCAACACTCATTTCAGAGAATAAACAACTTTACAAGTCATCGTATTCAGCGAACAGCAGGCAGGCTGGCTGCTGGCTCGTTCGCGAACTGCTGAGCTCGTTCGCTGTGAACTGAAATGTATTGCTGAGTGAGAGCTCTAAATTGTAAACTAAAGACCTGGCATGTGTCAACGCTCTGATAATAGGGCTCAGATAGCCCTTAAAGAAGTAAAGTGGCGCTGCTCTGCACAGATCAAAATGCAAGTTGGACGCCCTTCTGCTACTGAACAGATCCTGCTGATTCGCCAGCGACCGAGATTCAGCGACCGCCCTGCTGCCAGCGAGCAGAGACTGCTGATTCGCCAACGACCAAGAACGAGAGGCAGCGCGAACTAGTTCTAGTCGTTCACTTCGAAGACTCGTTCAAAAAGAACGGTTCGTTCGTGAACGACACACCACTAGTTAGCAACATCAGCATAGTGGCAGGTCCGAGCCTAGTTGTGCTGCTGACTGACTAAACTTTCTGAACTAGAAAGACACCAAGAAAACTCACTTATTCTGTTGAACGGTATCTTCCGTCAATATCATCCACATCATTCCTGTTGTATTTTATAACGTGTCTAACAGTGCTCATTAAGTTCATTCAGTTGCTCGCGTTGCCTGCAGACCAGGCGATGACACTTTGGATCCTGAAGGTCCCGGAGACGTTATGTCTGGGCTTTCAGTTTCTTCCCCGCGCTCAGTCCGCTTCAACCACTTCAGCATTTTTGTTCTGGCAAGAGTCGGCGCAGCGTGCGGTAGCAATTCCATTCCAAGTCCATATAATGCGGACACCGGCCGAAGATTCTAGAACAGAATGCGCTGCTCTGTAGCCTACGGATGCAGGTGCATCGAAAGTGTAGCTACTATGTATTTTTCGCTGTTAACGTTTTAAAATTAAAACTGACAAATTAGGTGAATGTCTACGTATGTGTTACGGCTTTGTAAATAATATTAATGTAGAACTTTTTTTCTAGATCTATTTTTTTTCCATTGTCCCGGGATTGTCCCAGATATGATAATTTTGTGTCCCGATGACATTTTTTATGGTCCCCGGGACATCGGGACACCGTTAGTTTCGAGCGCTGTTACCCGCGACTCAGTGCTGTTAGCGCGGCAGCCCAGTTACCTTCCAGGCGGCATAGTGTTAAAGGCCAACACCAGCACAGTCAAGCCGAATATTATTCATCTCATCTCATTATCTCTAGCCGCTTTATCCTTCTACAGGGTCGCAGGCAAGCTGGAGCCTATCCCAGCTGACTACGGGCGAAAGGCGGGGTACACCCTGGACAAGTCGCCAGGTCATCACAGGGCTGACACATAGACACAGACAACCATTCACACTCACATTCACACCTACGCTCAATTTAGAGTCACCAGTTAACCTAACCTGCATGTCTTTGGACTGTGGGGGAAACCGGAGCACCCGGAGGAAACCCACGCGGACACGGGGAGAACATGCAAACTCCACACAGAAAGGCCCTCGGGCTCGAACCCAGGACCTTCTTGCTGTGAGGCGACAGTGCTAACCACTACACCACCGTGCCGCCCCCGAATATTATTATTATTTATTATTATCGCTGTGTAATTTACTTAGTTACTTTTAAAATCAACACCAACAACTACACACAAAGGGAACAACCTGGCAGCCAAAATTCTCTCAAAATCTTCAGCTTTTAAATGAAGCAAACCTGGCGGCCATGTTTGTTTACAAACTGTCACAGTCACTCGCTAGTGTGGAAGTTTTACATCTCCGATGTGACTATCTTCCAGTTTTTCAATTGTCCGTTGGCATGTTTTTCTCTTGTAAACATGCCTGAAGAATATCTAATGAAGTTTTAGTAGCCTTTCAGGTGTTCAGTGTGTCTTCGGTTTCAGTTTATTTATTTAGTGCTTAATCCTAGCAGTAGCACTGGATTAGCCTCGTCTTCTCTCTCTACCCCGGCAGACAAAGAAAAGATTGTGTGCATGTGCAGCAGATCTCTCATTGGATCTTCGCATGAACTCAGACGTGTGATGTGTTGTCTTGACAATGTGCAATATTATAATATTGCACACTCATTCTCCATTGGGGAGAGTGGGGTAATATATGGAGGATAAGTGATATGATCTGTGAATATTGCATGCTATCAATAAACCCACTAGAAGGGAATAGAATAAATATGTTGTTTACCAGCTGGGAGGTCCGTATGGTGAAATACCGTGACCGAGGTCTTGAAAGTACTGAGCGAGGCCCTCTGGGCCGAGGTCAGTATTCAAGGCCGAGGTCACGGTATTTCACCATACGGACCGACCTTAAGCTGGTAAATAATATATTCATTTTTTTCTTTACCAAATTCTAACAGAAAACGAGAGCGCCCGAAAGGGAAAACCGAGCCGAGCTGCCATTTTGGATCCTCATTCGCGGCTGTAATGCAAATGGCTTCCTCCTCGGTATACAAGTGCACTTCCATGGCAGGAAAAAAAAAAAAAAAACTACATTTTGCCGCCTATGTAGTCCCCTATTTATACAAATAGGAGTCATTCAGGATTCAGCCATGTTTTTGCTTGGCGTTAGCAACAGTTACAGGTTTTAGTTTTCTCCTGAAATGTTTTCTTTTATTTCTTCTTCCTCAGGGTAGTAAAACTCGCTTTCGCTGTGAAGACTGTCGTTATCACTATCCATGCTGTAAAATTAATGCTATTCTCCTGAGAAATGCTGGCAAAAATTAAGATTTTTGATAATTTTATAAATAAATCTTATAAAAAATAAAAAGATAAATGTTGACAAAAAATATTACCATGTTTGTTGTTGTTGTGAACGAGCGAGTCGCCAGATGTCCATAACCGGGGTCCGTATCGTAGGATACGGACCCGCTCGCCAGCCAATCAGAGCACAGGATTTGATGGAAACCGGAGCATGAAAAAAATATGTTTTTATTCCACGGAAAAAGTGGCCTGTATGTATAATAATTTCCGATATTTCACTCCAATGAGGCCACTCCCAGTGTTTCCCCGCTGCCTAGACACGCGCTGTCAAAATGGCAAACCGGTTCAAAATTAAAATCCTTTTGATTAACTTGCTTTTTCTTGTGGACATTTCTTAATGAACTATGACTTACAAATCAGTTCCATTTGCCGCAGCTTCTACTTCTGACATGCTCGGTGTCTTTTTTTAACCCCTTTGTTTCATGGCTATCCAACACACACAGTACCAGTCAAAAGTTAGGACACACCTCCTAATTCTATGGTTTTTCTTTTTAATTAATAAAAATAAAGACACCTCATGTCTTAAAGTAATGATGGATGTCGTTTCTCTTTAGGGGTCATCCATAATTTTCATCATTACCACAAGCGTACAAACCGTACGCAGGGGGGAGGGGGTTAATGACCAAGCGTACACTTTTTAAAAATGAAAAAATGATGATCCGTCAATGTGCGAATCGGCAGCCGCCATGTTAAAAATTTCGCACCACATCAGTCTTGCCAGCTAGCTCTACACGCTTTCTTTCTTCAATACAACAACAATGGCTGACCCAGATTTTGACCGCGTTTATAAATTTGTGAATAGCAGAAATACCGCTATTCACAAGACTCCTTCAAACGAGTACGAGCAGTTTTTAAACATTTATTGTTTCCTGCATTCATCTGAGAGGAGGCAGTTAGGGCAGGACAGGCTGCTTGGAAAGAATCAAAAACGAACGTTTCAGAGCCAAAAGGCAACAGCTCCCCTTAAAAAGACAGTTCCTAATTTTCAAAAATCAGACCCTCCAGGATGTTGCGATTTGCAAATTCAACCAATCCCCGCGAATTCAGGGGATGCAATTATATCCAATCACCGCAACTTTCCCGCAAATTTGACCAATCGTTGGCGTCGTCTTGAGGTGACGTTGACAAACTACCTTCCGCCTTACTTCCAGTGTTGCCAGATTGGGCGGTTTCCCGCCCAGTTGGGGGGTTTCAAGTGCATTTTGGCAGGTTTTGAACATATTTTGGGCTGGAAAACGTCAGCAGTATCTGGCAACACTGCTTACTTCCGTGTCTACGTTCAAGAGAAGCAGCATGTGCAAGTCAGTGTTTATATAGGCTTAAATTCTGTTACTGAAAAAGTGTGTTATGTTTACAGTGAAGGACTGTGTGCACTTTACATTACTTTTTTTTACTTAATACAAGAAATTAATGGATGCCAACATTTTTGCCAAAATGGTATTTTATTTTCCATTGTTTAGGCAGCTTCAGCATCATACTGTGAGATTCTGTTCAAATTGTTTTTTTCTTCTATGAAGCCTGAGCCATTTATTTTATTAGTTTATAATTATTGTTTAATTTAGTCTTCAGGAGAGACTGCCTGCACACAGTACTAGTATTAATAGTTTTTTTTTCTTACATGAAAGCTGAGGCATTTATATTATATTTTAAGGTAACTTCATGCTGTGCTGTGAGGTTCTCTGCACTTTAACTTTTGAACCAACAGGTGCATTTGGATAAGTAAAGCCTATTTTTCTGCATTTTTGTAGTCCTGGTAATCTTTTATATTGGTAAAGTTGTTTATAGGACCATTTCTCAGTGTCTTTGTTTTTTTAATCAATAGTTTTTCGGTAATAACTTAATATTTAACATATCACTCAATTTTAATCACAAAAAGAGAAAATCGCAACAATTTCTCGCAACTTTCACTTCCTCCCGCAATGTAATCGCAACAAAAACCTAAAAAACACCGCGACTTTCATCGCAATTTTTTGGAAAACCCCCGCAACAGAAGACATTTTAGCCCGCAACAATCACAAAAAAGGCCCGTGGAATCCTGGGGGGACTGTAAAATGAATCGCCTGCTTTCTATGAAAACTTCTGGACCTGTCTTGTGTCTTCTTTTCTTCTCTTGTGAAACTTTGTATTGTCCTGTCATCCGATTTTAATAAAAAGTAATACAAGACATGGTTTTATTTTGAATTCCTATTCCACGTAGATCCATCATTTTTTTGTCCGCTAATGTACACTTTTGGGGGGAGGGAGGGGGGTTGCTCAAAAGTCTACTCTTTGTAGACTCATGATAATGATGAAAATTATGGATGACCCCTTACTTAGTTGAGCGGTTCTTGACATAATATGGATTACTACAGTTGTGGAATAGGGATATTTACTGTATTATTTACTAATTGATCTCAAAACACATTAAGGAGGCAAGAAATTGCACTAATTAACTTTTGACGAAGCACGCCTGTTAATTGAAAAGCATTCCAGGTGATTACCTCATGAAGTACTTTTTTTTTTTACCACATAATTCCATATCTGTTCCAGATGTTATTTCATAGTTGCGATGTCTTCAGTATTGTTCTACAATGTAGGAAATAGTCAAAATACAGAAAAACCTATGAATGAGTAAGAGTGTACAAACTTTTGACTGATACTGTATCTACATTTTGCCATTTTCAGGTGCTGTTACATTGCTAAATGTTTGTTATTGGCACAGAAGAGAGTCAAAATAACTTCTACCTTTCTGCCTTTCCTTTCACTGTTTAGTCATCATCTTGTGCTCCAGCCCTCTGTGTGCTTGAACTTTTACAGAATTTTGTGGACCTCACTAAATGCAAATGAGCTGTGTCAGGGAACATGCAGAAAATAGGCGGAGAGATTTGCGAGATGTAAATTGAAACAAATGCATGACATTTATTTGGCCTACGAAGTCGTATTTGTAGGTGGTTTAACAGGGTAATATATCAGCAAAGGACATGTTATGAATTAAGGTATTTATGGCAAAATTAGAAAAACGATATGTGGGACTTATTCCAGCATCCGCGCACTCTTCTGAAAAGTTGGCATGTCGAACGCATTTCTCCTTTTCTATACTGGCTTGATATTGGACCATGTCTCTGAATGCGGCAGGCATGTTTGCTGCATGTGGTGTCAGGTGTGTGTTTATCATCGGCGTCTCGCTGGTGATGCCGAGGCGTTCTTAGGCTTTATGAAGAAATTCCTGATATTCGCATTCAAGTCTGGATTTGTCCCTTCACTTCATGTCATTTCATTTTCCTGTCACAGCACTCCACTGAAACGAAGTATGGACACTTTGTGAAACAGCTTCGTTCAGTTATTTTCATACAACACTTGTTCACTTTGTCAGCTGACATTTCCACTGATGCAATAAATCCAACACTGGGCCAAAAGAATTCTGGGTATTCTATGCATGGGGTGTTGAGATTTTTTTCTTTCTATTTCTAGCTCGTTCATGATTCAGCCTGGGTAACTGCGTTTATATGCAGCATCGCTGTCTCGCCTTGGACAATCACATCTAATCTGTGGAATCGTAGCCCAGAACTTCCTATCTTTATGAATAAAGAATTAGCTGCAGACACTGGAAGTAACAAAAGGTGGGGAAGTAACAAAAAACAAAGTAGAAATAACAAACAAGCGTGCTCTGAGAGCACAATATCCCCCGCTGGCAACTAGGGGTGTGCAAAAATATCGATACGGCGATATATCGCGATACTTTGTCTTCCGATTCAATATCGATACTCAAAATTTAAATATATATATTTTTTCAAATAATAAATCATGTTTCAGACGGGTTGTAAATCCAGTACGACTTCCGCACCTCCGCTCCGCGAGGTGTCACTGTGCCGCTCCCTCACTGCAAGGCACTCTTCATCTTCTCTTTTTTCCCCGGCGGTTGCAGTGAGGAAAAAAAAACAAGCAAGCATGGCTGTTAATGTAAACCTAGAGACGCCGCCGAACTTTAAGGCAGATGTTTGGAGGTACTTTGGATTCCAAAGGAAAGGAGAAAAAAAACAGTGAGCCGGACAAAGAGTATGCACTCTGCAAAAGAGCAATTCCAGCGTTATGGACGTGACACTTGAACTCAAAATGGCAACAAATGACCCAGTGCATGTTTTATTGTCTCCCAGTATTTAAACAGGTGTTGCATATTTTAAGGCTGTACCATACTGGAGAAGTGATAGAACAAGAACAATCCCCATAGTACATCTAGGGCATGCCAGAAAATGCCAATAAAAGATGCGTTATGGATGTGACAGAAAAAGTATCACTTTTCTTGGGTGACTGTACATTTTTATCAAACTCTGAAATTGTAAACCTAATGTCGAAATGGAGATATGCATTTGATAGAGGGGTCCAAGGTGAATATTAAAAAATCTTTGTTTAAAATATTTTGTATTTCATGCAGAGTTTCGGAAGGAAAAGTCAGCGTTATGGATGTGACGAAATTCCGTTATGGATGTGACGCGTCTGAAATAGACATGGCATATGTTTAGAAAATCAGCAATTTAACCACCATAACCCTTTGAAAAACTCTCTAAATATCAGCTAAAACTATCAAAGTTCTTAAATAATATTTAGGATGGCTATTGTTTTGCTGTTTTGTGGATTTTAGCATACATTTCTGTGGCTTGTGGCAATAATATAGAATTGTACATGATCAAAGTTACTCGTGTCATTAGCTAAAGTAGTGAAGGCGAAGGGAACAATTCTTGTGACAAATTGGTTCAACTTATTCACATCTGTAAAATACAGGCCTAGGTGATATCTCTGGGAGTGGTTTTGATGTATTACATGTTGCTTTATTTTTGCATGGTGAGGTTGACATTTACATGGAATTGCCCAAAACCTGTTTCGCTCCAATTAGATATTCAGGTAACACAACAAACTTGCGAACTTGCTTAGCACGACACCACCCCGACATATTAGCTCAGCCGGAGCCGCCGAAACCCGACCCGAAGCAAACTACACTGGACAGCGCCAAAGTCCTCCCGTCTACTTCAGTGATGTGTGACTTACTGTAACTGTGAACTTAATTTTGTCATTTAAGGCCAAAGGCAAGAAGCTGCACTTTATCTTGTATTTTCAATTTTAGTGTGTGTGAGACACTGCATTTTATTTTGAGTATTTACTCAAAGTTCAGAAGAAACATGATTCACTGAGGTTTCAGTTCAGTTTCAGTGTGTGGACACTGACCCACACTGCACTGTGTTTCATAATTGTGCTCAGGGAGACTAAGATGCACACTGCACTTTTCACTGTGTTTCAGACAGTGTGTTGTTCCTGCAAAATAAGCACAAGTTAAATGTTCTCCGGTATATGTTCTCAAGTTTACAAAGAACAAATTGATATTAGTGTTAGCACTGAAATGTATGTGCAGTCTGCAGTGCAAGTTTTAAGTTTTCATAAAACAATTTGATTCTGCTTGTTAAGCAGCACTGATGTGTCCATGCTTACAGAAAAGTTGATAATACTAGCACAGAAATGGGAATTTTCTGTATGTTGTAGTGAAGCAACTCTTGGTTTTGCCAGCAGTGGAATAGAGACAAATATATGTCTGGCAAGAGTGTGTAGTTATGTATGTGAAATGTAATTTTACAGTGGTCAATAAATTCTGATTTTCTTCAGTGACACAGATATCGTGATGTGGTTGAAATTTCTTGCAATATATCGATTATCGCAGAATCGCTGTACCGTGATATTATCGTTATTGTGGGCAAAATATCGCCATAGTATCGTATCGTGAGGTATCTGGTGATACCCAGCCCTACTGGCAACTATATCTATGCAGTAAGTGCTTAATACACCCTCATGAAATTGTTAAAGTGCAAATTTGGTAATCAAGGGCCAGAACTCTGGTAAAATGTGACTGAATTGAACACAACTGCAACATGCGTATTACTGATATATAACAAAGAATCCTGTCAAGTTTCGTGAAATTCCTCCAAAAATTACGAGAGGAGTTAATTTCAGAAGGTGAGTACCCTTCCCAGGATGGACATCACCACGACATAGAGCTGGGCGATAAATCCATTTTATTGATTAATTAGGATTTATAGTTAAGGACGATGTGTTTTTATGAAAATCGGTTTTCTCTCAGTTTTAACTTCCGCTCTCGACGCTCCCCTCTGTGCATGTGCAGAACGGATTGGGCACTGACACTATAGCCCTCCTCCTGCACGCTTGCCATAGACACACACAAACAACATGGCAGCGATTGGGGGGAAAGCCGCAACTTGTGCCCAAGAAAGGAGTAACTTCCTCCGTGATCTGGAATTGGTTCGGTTTTGCGGCGTCGGACGCAGACCAAACAAGTCCTCGTTGTAAGGTGTGTTTGAAAACGGCTGCTTCCAAAGGAAGCAGCACGACGAGTTTATTCCAACACCTTAAACAGAAGCCTGCAGCGGAGCGGGAGAAGTGCTGCTCCCAGCCGAATGAACACAGCCGCAGCACGAGCGCACCATCCACAGTAAAGCAAGCAACCGTCCCGGACACGTTTTCGAACTGTGTGCCTGATGATGAGAATGGGGCGCGGTGGAAGGCAATCACAGATGCTATCGCGATGTTTATTGCAAAAGACATGGTGCCCATACATATAGTGGAAAAGCCGGGATTTTTTTTCCTATTTTGTCAGTTTTATCGAAAAGGACACAATTTTATTCATATTTTTTTGAGGGGGCATTTTTTTATTTATTTAAGTTTGAGGGTGCATTGTATCAGTGCCAGTTTGAAACTCAGCTATGTTGGAGAAGGCTTTCTAAAAGTTACTGTATGTTCTCACTGTTTACAATGGCATGGTCTGCCATCTCTCGGTACAAGCTTGTTTTTTGGCTTCTTTTTGCACTAATTCCGAAGGGGAAATTTAAGTGAAAACAAAATAAAAGGTAAAACTTGTTTTGAACCATTTCTTTGTCATCTGTAGTTTGATTTTTAGTGTGTGTGTGGGGGGGGAATCGATTAAAATCGAAAATCGGATTTTTTGTGGAAAAAAAAAAAATCGAAGATTTTTTTTAGGCCATATCGCCCAGCTCTACCACGACATAATCCCCCTTCGGGCCTTTCGGCCAGCAGAGGGATTATAATAAAAATAAAATAAACCCCACTCACTTAGATAATGAATAAAGCAGAACAAAATGTTAACTTAAAGGATAAAAATGATGAGAAAACAAAATGTTACACAACTGGCAAATTTCTAACAACTACGCTTTCAATTCACATCTTTACTTTATCGGAAAATATTTCTCGTTCGTTCCCATCAGTGTGGTTTTGTGGTATGACTAATAAATACATTAAAAGGGCAGGATGTGATGGTAAATGATGAACATGGCTCATAACTTAAAAGTCTTCACCATTATCTTTATCTTTCAGTTCATCACATTTAATGCCTTATTAATTCAGACGGTTTTTACCTCGCAATGCAATTTCATCCGTTTCTTACATCTCATACAAAACACTTTAGTTTGGATTATCAGTCCAATTTATTCCCATGTTAAATTAATATATGTAGCTGAATTCTATAACAGACTGGGCAGTAATGTGTTCTCCACGTCAGGCTACATGATAAACATCCTCTTACAGTAGCAGGACGTGGGCAAGAGCAATACGGTGTGATTTATGAAAAGTGCTATGTTCTGATTACGTCATCTACCAGTGTGATCTGAACTTGTGCAGAAAATGGAGTGGCATAAACAAACATTTGTAAAAGTGAACTTGAGGTGATAAACATGCTAATTAAAAAAAATCCCTTTTTTTAACAGTTCGATATTGCCTCTACTGTATTTGCAGCCACTGTAGACCATGAGATTTGCGTCATCGCTTTCAGACAAGCATCACAGCAGCGGTCATGCACAGAGATTTGATTAACAACTGCTGACACCATTTCAGTGGCTGTCTTTGGTGTCAATGGCATTAAGAGAACATGTTCTTGGTAATTCGCCGTAGTATAAAAGGAATAAAACACTCTGGGAAATGCTGTTACAGGAAAATAATCCAATTCAGGATAGTAACGGTGCATCACTACAGCTCGCGATGGGTTTGCGAATACTTGGCGATGAAAAATGGGTTGCATTGCCACCAATCACAGCGAATGTTCCCCAAGCTTCGCAAGTTGTTTTTTGGTGTGTCTACGCCTCACGAGTGGTCAGAAATGTCACGAACAATTTCAATGCATGCATTGAAATTCGGTGGCGATGTTTGACAGCAAACACTTGAAAATGGGTTTGGGAATACTTCCTGAAGCTTGAGGAACCTTCACCATGCATCGCCACCAAAACGCCTCATTTTCATTGATAATCCATCGCAAAGTATTGCGAGCTGGAGTGTGACCATAGCTTGGCAATCTTACTGGACCGATAAATAAATGTCTGCTGGAATCTAATATCCATTTTCTTAAAGCTTTATGACTGCAACCTAAAGCCAAATATCCCTGTACACTTAAATAATGAAAATTATATTAAAAATGTGTTCTATTCCCTTCTAGCAGGTTTCATTCATTTGGTTTGATAGCATGGAATATTGTTAGCTTATTGCTTATCCTACGTGTATTACGTCAGTCTACCCAATGGAGAATGAGCGTTGAATATGGTTTACAATATTGCATGGTTGTCAAAACAGCATACGTCGGAGATGTAAAACTTCCACACTAGCGAGCAACTGACAATTTGTAAACAAACATGGCCACCAGGTTTGCTTCGTTAAATATATAAGATTTTGAGAGAATTTTGAAAGAGAAAGACGTGTTGAACACACAAAATGAATGCGTATGTGCAATAACAATAATAATATTTATTATTAATAAGCCTGTTTAGCCTGCTGCCACCGTGACCCGACCTCCGATAAGCGGAAGAAAATGGATGGATAATAATAATAGCTGGCTTTTTTTCATGGTTTATCAGATATATTCCATTATTGAACTCGTCTTCGACTCATTCAGTATCATGCTAGCTGAATGGACTATATCTAATATACCACTCAGTGCCAGCCAATATTATTTAAATATTGTGTTCATAAACTAAACCTGGGGTGAAAGTGAGAACCTACTGTTATCAAAGTTAGATTTATTATTGAGTTTATACAGTTATTAGCCTGCTTTTTTCCCCCAGTCACTTGAATTGAATGGGTTTAAGCCAAAAACCTCAGTGACTCAAAGGACAAATCGCCTATAAATAACGTCAACTCGGGCGTCTCCCACAACCTGGTACGGAAAGCATGAACCGGAATGGGACAGTACATTACAATAACGTTATGTTTTCTAAATATTCAGGGATTTCATACTTAACATCTTGTACTCACACGCATCACTGTCATGTATTCTTTGATTATCCAGCATTATTATTATATCCCCGTCACATTGTATTAACGTTATATTCACGATATTTTCAATCAAAATTGATCTAAAAGCCCGGAACTCCAATTACGGAATATACCTCGGCGTGACGTCACAAAGAAATCCCGTGTTTTGACAATAAAACAATTAAAACAATACATCTTGTTTTTCTTCTAACTTTATCATACGTGATGGGACAGGTTCATCTGTAAAGGCGGGATGACTAATGCAAGTACTGATTAATAAAATGGTGGATGTGACGGATGTCTCTGTGAAACAGGAACCAAAAAGGTAAGATTATACATTATGTTAATAAAAGTCACAAAAATGGTATTGCGGGACGGAACACTTGTTATACATGGAACGGAACAGCATATAAAAACCCGGAAGGCAAATATAAGAAAACACGTGACGGCACTGTTCCGTCCCAGGTTATGGGAGATGCGTCAACTCAGGCCTAATGTGTTGTCAGTGGAAAGCTCAGGAATAAAATAAATAAATTTAAGGGGGGGGGGGGGGGGGGGGGGGGATCCTCTATGGCTGAACTCTAATAACACATTTGGATAATATTCATGTAAGAGGCTAAATCTGTACTCAGGAGTGGCTGTGGAGGTTATTTTAACCTTTTTTGCTGAATGTCTCCCTGACTGCAAACAGCTGAAAACTTCTTGATGAATAATGTGTCTGAATGTGGAGGATATCTATCTGCCAGAGTATTTTTGTTTTGGTTACTAGTGTTACTGAGGTAAAATGTAGGCATGTGTCTGAAAGTAGTTTAAAGCATATACCGTATTTATCCTTATAGAAGCGCCCTCCCTATTCGACGTGCCTCCACGATTTTCAGAGCTAGAATAGTATTTACCAACCATTTTCTTCATTTAACAAACTTTAAATCCAACAAACCACAACAGAGACGTTCAATTTCACCGCTGATTTTTTTTTTTTACCGGAAATCGCGTTAGTAAACACGGACAGTATAAAATACGGACATTCACTCTGCTGCGGATATCAATACGGGTGGAGACGTACCTTTTGTTTGCACCACTCTTGTACACGTTTACGGTGAACATTAAATGTTTTTGCAGCTAAGTGTTTGCCTTTCTGCTCTGCCAGTTCTACAACCTTTAACTTAAAACTAGCGGTGAAGGATCGTTTTGAGGACGACATTTTGTTTTGTGAGCTCATAAACATCGACGATGACGTGAATTGTGACGTCACTACAAATAGTTTACTTACCAATGTTATCCTTATAAGCGAGCTGGACATTGTTTAATTGACTTTTTGGACATATAACTGTATTTTCATGTGTTTCAAAATAAATGTTTTAAATTCCGATGATTTTGTCATGTTCGATTTTTGTCATTTAAGGGTAGAAATTGACGCTCCCCCTTCATGTTTTGCATCGCGCCCGGGCGCGTTTATTAGGATAAATACGGTACGCAGAGCCATGGCCTCACTTTCGTTTATAAACGCCTTGAGACCTCAAGAATGGCACAGGAATAGTTTTAAGCGTTAACAATGAATCGAATATAGTCATTTTTACGATTTAAGTGATTTATATAGGCAGCGGTCTGAGTGAATGACCTTGACGTCCGTAACATCACAGCAGGAAGTCTATCAGTCCCATCGCCATTTCCGCTATACTAAAACACAGAGCTGCCTGCAACTCCGATCCTCCATTTTGAGCTAATTTATCGTCATGCCACGTAGATGTGTTGCTGGCCGGTGCAGCAACACGACAGAAGGTGGATTTATGTTGCATTCATGGCCCAAGAATGTTCAAACTGCAAAGATTTGGACGCGTTTTGCGAGAAGTTCACGGGCACATTGGGCGCCTACGAAGTGTTCTCTCCTCTGCTCTGTACATTTTACTGAAGACTCGTACGAGACCTCTGATCTGTTGAGGAGTGTTGGCTATTAGCCCATACTGAAAGAGGGTGCAGTACCAACAATTAAAGAAACTACAAGAAAAGGAAAGTATATGTTTTTTAAAAGGAAAGCAAGTTCAGTTGCACCAGTTCTCCCAGAGTGATCTGAGGGTTGTTGGTAAAACCCGGGACGGAACGGGACATATCGCTCGGGCAATGACCTCCCCGCAGTTGTTGCTAAAACCGGTGACGTTCCGTTCCATCCTGGGTTTTAGTAATTGCCTGAGTACTCAGTAATGGAAAGAATGGAGAATGATAGGAGCAGCTGTCTGATTTCTAAACTGGATATTGCTGCCATCTCACCCTTACGTGGAAGAAGTGAAGGAACGGCGAACTGAATGAACAATTGAAAGTCAGATTGTTTCAAAACAAATCGGCCACAAGCTCGGCCTTGAAGAAGCGAGAACACAGACGGGTAAGCTCCGACTGTCATTTGGATTTAAAAAACAAAACAAAAAAAACACACACTTGTTTACCTGCATTTAGATTAATACATGTAACTTGTACTGTGTGTTTAAGTTACCAGTATGAGATTATTTAATTTGCTTCAGAATGTGATTGTCTCAGTTCATCTGATTATTTAATTAGCCTTTTACATTTTATCAGTGAAAATGCATGCATGTACATGTATGTTGCACAAGTTATAATAATATATAAAAAAAAAAAAAAGCTGAGGTAACAATATTTATTATTGCACTATGGGCCATCACGGTGGTGTAGTGGTTAGCACTGTCGCCTCACAGCAAGAAAGTCTGGAGTCAAACCCAGCAGCCGACGAGGGCCTTTCTGTGTGGAGTTTGCATGTTCTCATGGGGGTTTCCTCCGGGTGCTCCGGTTTCCCCCCACAGTCCAAAGACATGCGGTTAGGTTAATATGGGATGCCCTTGGGCTGAGGTGCCCTTGAGCGAGGCACCTAACTCCCAACTGTGTGTGTGTTTACTGCTTCAGATGGGTTAAATGCAGAGAGGAATTTCACAAGCGTGTGATGAATAAAGTTCTGCTTTCTTTCTTTCAACACCTATCCTGTTTTAATGAGAGTCAACCCACAATCAGTGAAGTCAAATCAGTCTTAGTTGAGCGAGTCGGTAAGGGTATTTCTTACTTTCACCATAATTTTTTATTTATATGACTTTGGTCTATAGCTGTAAAAGGCCTCGGCCTTAAAGCTCATAGGCAACGGTTTTAATTTTATGCACATTTGAAACTTTATATGTTTAAAAAACCCTCTGTAATTTTCTTCTGGTCCCAAGAAGTATTGTTAATAACTAATAATTAAAATAAAAGTTAGCGTGGATCGTGGCGAATTTCTGTTCGTCGATTTTCATGACCACTCGGCGCGTGACGTCATTTAAGCCAAACAAACCACTTGAGTTGAGTCCACTTCCGTTTACTTACATTGCCATTCGGCTTGAGTGCAGACGTGCGTTCAGGAATTTCCAAAGAAAGACCCCATGCCTTATTGTTGTGCAGTGAACTGTAACAAGACCGGTTCGGGAAGAACTTTTTACCTTTTTCTGAGAGAGGAGACGGAGAGAGTGGATTGGCTTTTTCCAGAAGAGGAGAAGAGGCGGAGGGAGAGGGTTGGCTTTTTCTGAAAGAGGAGATGAGGCGGAGAGAGTGGATTGTGTGCGTGAAGCCAGAGGGTTGGCTTTTTTCCGGAAAAGGAGACGAGGCAGAGAGAGTGGATTGTGCGCGTGAAACAAAATCAAGCAGTCAAAGAGGAAACTGAGCAGCAACGCTCAAGCAAAAAGGAGAAGATTGGAGGTAAACATTTTTACTTTTGCTTGCAATTGGCAAGTCAAGAATCCTGAGGGATCCTGTACAATCATTGTGGAAATGAGACAAAGGGATATTTCCTCGCTCAGAGTAGGCTATAAATAGTATAATGCCGCGGATGGAAGGCTAATGTGGCCTACCGGCGCACTGTCCAGTAATCGTTACCTTTATCCACTAGGGAGGGCGGTTTAATTATTCTTCAAAAGGGCTCTTATTTAGTATTATGACAAAAGTAGGAATTTATCATAACTACCAGGATAAATCGTTTGGGCGCGAGTCTTGTTGAGGGTCACCGCGATCAGAGTCGGCCGAGTCGCTGTCCGATTCCGAGGCCGCACGGTCAAACCAGTGAGCCACATTCACCGATCGCTTCGCAACGGCCACAGGTTCATACATATATGGTTTCACCTCTCGATATTCAATGTGGAGAGTTCCTGCTTCAAAATCCCGATCGCTTTCAGACATTTTACACAACCTCTCACGACCAAAGTCCGTACACGTGTGCTCGGGTCGCGAGTAAACACAGAGCTGCTCCCAGTCTGTTTGGCTTAAATGACGTCACGACGCCCCCTGGCGGTGAAAGTGCGCATAAGTGAGATGTAAATAAACCTTCGGAAATTGGGCAAAACAGTATATTTTAACCGTTTTATTCAATTTTAGGGTGCAAATTAGACACCAGGAAGATTGAATTCGCTTTTTGGGTCGCTCTTCTAGACAATAAACTTGATATTCTACGTTTCACCTCCGACCCTTACCTATGACCTTTAAACACGGTTCCTGCTGTGACGTCACGCACTCAGGGCCGGCTGGCTCAGCTTGAGTACCAACTTTGCGGTTGATTTTAACTCTTAAGAGTATATTTTATTTATGCAGCATACAAGGGTCAAACATGGACGTACTATCCATTTAAAAATAAAGGCTCTGCCTGTGTGCTTTAACAGTCAGTGCCCTGTGTGATCCTGACCGGAGGAAACAGTGCCTTAGATTTTACTGCTGCTGATCAAGTCGAGGCAGCAAAGTAACCTGCAGAAAAATCACTCCTATCCATTTCCCCCTCTTATAAACAGCCTGCTCTGGGTGCATTATTAGTTAGTTACACTACTGTTCAAAAGTTTGGGGTCACTTTGAAATGTCCTTATTTTTGAAAGAAAAGCACTGTTCTTTTCAATGAAGATCACTTTAAACTAACCAGAAATGCACTCTATACATTGCTAATGTGGTAAATGACTATTCTAGCTGCAAACGTCTGGTTTTTGGTGCAATATCAAAAAACATAGGTGTATAGAGGCCCATTTCCAGCAACTCTCACTCCAGTGTTCTAATGGTCCAATGTGTTTGCTCATTGCCTCAGAAGGCTAATGGATGATTAGAAAACCCTTGTACAATCATGTTAGCACAGCTGAAAACAGTTGAGCTCTTTAGAGAAGCTATAAAACTGACCTTCCTTTGAGCAGATTGAGTTTCTGGAGCATCACATTATTTTGTGGGGTCGATTAAATGCTCAAAATGGCCAGAAAAATGTCTTGACTATATTTTCTATTCATTTTACAACTTATGGTGGTAAATAAAAAAGTGTGACTTTTCATGGAAAACACTAAATTGTCTGGGTGACCCCAAACTTTTGAACGGTAGTGTATCTCATTTTATTAAACATAGGAATGCATTTTTGATAGCTACAGTATCTTGTCACTGCTATGGGTTGTTTTACAATCAGGGTACAAAGTTTGTGTCACAGGGGTCCAAAATTCAAATTGATTCAAACTGGTTCCTGTACCAGTTTTTAAGTGAAGGACGAGTTAAAGAACAGATTTCAGGTAATTTTTTGACATGTGTGTATGGTAGGTTTGTGTAATCTGCTATAAGATAAAGAAGATTAACGCTACGTTCACACTGCAAGGCTTAATGCTCAATTCCGATTTTTTTGTGAAATCCGATTTTTTTGTGAGGTCGTTCACATTAACAAATATATGCGACTTGTATGTGATCCTCAGTATGAACGAAAAGCGACCTAAAAGTGTTCCGCATGCGCACTGCAGGATACGACGACGTCACACGCAGTGAGCATGGCCAGTGTTTATGGAAGTAAAACCGCCCGGTTGTGGTATGACCCATCCAATCTAGCTTGAATAGCTGCATCCCCCCAAATGGAAATCAGCTCCCTAACCTCTGTGTCCTTCCATTGAGAAGGTTCAGAACCTTCACAGCCCGAAACCTCCCTCGCATTGATGTCATATGCGCCATGTTGTTGTAACTTTTTTTGAGAGACCCGCCGCCTACTTCAGCGCAGAATAGTGACGTTTGTGGCTTGTTGATGACGTGTAAGTCGGATGAATGCGACCTGGCGGTTCAGACTGAAGTCGCATATGAAAAGAGCGGATAGGAATCGGAATTAGCACCACATATCCAAACGGCCTGGGTCGGATTTGAAAAAAATCGGATCTGTGTAGTTCATATTGTCAATAAAAGATCGGATACAGGTCACATATGGGCGAAAAGATCGGATTTGAGTCACTTCAGCCTGCAGTGTGAACGTAGCCTAAGTGTAGCTTTAAGCAGGGCTGGGAGAAACAAATGAAGTGATTCTCGGAGAGGACTTTTTTTTTTTGACAATTCAGAATCCACTACTTCCATAGTGCTTTTAAATATAAGGCTGTAAGCTTTGTGTTAGTTGTCTCTAATATTTATGTCCCAATATCTTGACCACATTTTAGGATGAAAATAATCATTTTAGATATGTTATTTTATATTGAAAAATTAGCTGTCTCGGAGAGGACTTTTTTTGACACAATTACATACTAATTTGATCAAAATAGTCTGAAAACATACTGGCATTCAACATTAAAACTTAACTATGTTTCCAAAGACATAGAACTAAATATTTGTTTTATGGTATAAAGAATGATTTAAGTGCATCCCTTTTGGAGCTACCTGTGGTCAAAAAAGCACTTTTTCTAAATGACGCGAGTAATTTTGCTAAATATGACATATATTGCCATACATTCACCAAAAATAACGTTATCACCACATTTTTTTTGCATGGTAAATAGAGCTATCACAGGGCTACAATAAACAACCAAGTTTATTTAGTCAATAAATCATTTTAGACTATATTTTCTATTCATTTTACAACTTATGGTGGTAAACAAAAGTGTGACTTTTCATGGAAAACACTAAATTGTCTGGGTGACCCTAAACTTTTGAACGGTAGAGTACATTCCCAGAAAAGTACAGAAAAAAAAAAAGCTGAGGTGTTCAACAAGTAGTCATGGACAGTTACATATTTGAATACACAGAGTTTTTAGCTAGCACCAGAAAAACATTTTTACAGACAACAGTTTAACAGACTAATTATGCCAAAAGCGACAAGGAAATTGTTTAAGGAAGGCTGGATAAGTGTAGTTTCAGTCCACAGTTCCGCTACTAACTGCTAGCCTGCTAGCGAAAACACCCACAAGCCACCCGAGTGCTAAAGGTTTACCGTGTTGCTTAAAAATGGTCAGAAACAAACCGTGTTAGACAAAGTGTCTGAGGTGAAGTGGATATGACTGGGTCAACCGCAAACACGACTGTGACACGAGCTGTCTGTTACCGAGCTGCAAGCTAATCTACAAACCCCAGCACCAGCCAGGGCTTAGCTTCTCCCGACTCCCAACCAAAACTGGCAGAAATTAAGCCGTGTTACCTGTTAAGTTTGCAGTAAACCTGAGTTTTGTCGTCCTGTCGCTGGCTCACTAGCTGATCCTGCGGCGGCTGGAGTTGTTAGAGGGAAAAGCCCGAGCCGAATGAAGGAAACATTTCTGCTAGCAAGTGATAAAGTCACTCAGCGCCTCACCGCGCTCAGGAAGCCCAGCAGCCGCGCGCACTGCGATATAAAGAAGAAGAAAAGTGAATAAAATCCCGCCGGAACCGGAAGTAACCTGGAAAGTTTGTTCTTTTCTCAACTTCAGTGCGGCGACACTCGGCTGCGATCAACAACAATATGGCTGAGTGAGGAGGAGAAGAGAAACAGCGACTCTCTGTGAGTGTCCGAGCGCGACCTGCTGCACACTCATCCCCAACCCCAGCTCAGCGCTGTTCAGGGGGAAGTCGCTCGAGAAGTCGCTCAGTGACGTCGCAGACTCATTTGCATGCTGCTCAGTGACGTAAGCATGATCAAACAGCAGCTCATCTCATTATCTGTAGCCGCTTTATCCTGTTCTACAGAGTCACAGGCAAGCTGGAGCCTATCCCAGCTGACTACGGGCGAAAGGCGGGGTACACCCTGGACAAGTCGCCAGGTTATCACAGGGCTGACACATAGGCCGAATCCCATTTCACCCCTTGGACCAACCCCTTGGCCCTTCCCCTCCATTTTGCGCGTTCACATGAAGGGGTAGGGGTATCCCAATCCCAGTTAACGCAGAGGGGTAGGGGAAGGGCTTCTGTACCCCTCCAAACGGAGATTTTCCTGGAGCTGACTCCGAACGAAGGGGTTTGAGTGATTTCCCACAATGCCATGCGGATTTCAGAAAGATGGTGGTTCCCGCGGCGAAAGATTGTCATAAATGTATTTTCTCCATTATTTACGTGTTTTAAGTTGTTATCCAGAGGAAACACGCCGCTTGATTCGCTTTCGAGCTGAGAATGAGCAGCGATTTCTGAAATCCAAGCTGCTGCTAAAAAGCTTTGGGAGTGAGTATTGTTTTCGGTTGCTTTTACTGCGTACGTTTTGTTCTGTTATTCTCGCTTTTATTGTTTACATGAGTGTTCTGACACCTCATTCTGTCGGATGTGGTGCACGAAGCGCCAAAGATATCCCATTCAGTGGTGTTAGTTAACAAATCACACCCTGCCAGCAGAGATTTCTGGTTCTGGCTCTGACTGTAGCGGCTGCTCGCAGCCAATGACGCATTTGGTCGCGTTTTGCTAACGTAAACGCTGACGGAGGTACGCGATGACGTATGCGATCGTTGAAGGGCTATCCCAATACGTAAGGGTTGAATTTCAAGCCCTATCCCTTGTAGCTCAGTTTCAAGGGGAAGGGCCAAGGGGAAGGCGGAGGGGAAGGGGGAGGGGTAGGGGTAGAAATTAGAATTGGGATTGGGCCATAGACACAGACAACCATTCACACTCACATTCACACCTACGGTCGATTTTTGGCCCTTTTCCACTACCCTTTTTCAGCTCACTTCAGCCCGACATGGCTCGCGTTTCGACTACCTCAGAACAGCACGACTCAGGGCGGCACGGTGGTGTAGTGGTTAGCGCTGTCGCCTCACAGCAAGAAGGTCCTGGGTTCGAGCCCCGGGGCCGGCGAGGGCCTTTCTGTGTGGAGTTTGCATGTTCTCCACGTGGGGGTGCTCCGGTTTCCCCCACAGTCCAAAGACATGCAGGTTAGGTTAACTGGTGACTCTAAATTGAGCGTAGGTGTGAATGTGAGTGTGAATGGTTGTCTGTGTCTATGTGTCAGCCCTGTGATGACCTGGCGACTTGTCCAGGGTGTACCCCGCCTTTCGCCCATAGTCAGCTGGGATAGGCTCCAGCTTGCCTGCGACCCTGTAGAAGGATAAAGCGGCTAGAGATAATGAGATGAGAATGAGCACGACTCAGCTCGCTTCAGCCCTGCTTAGCACCCAAAACTCGCACGGTTTTGGAGTAGGGCTGAAGCAAGCCAAACCGAGCTGAGTGAGGCTGGGGGTGTGAGGAGACACTCCCCTGTGCACTGATTGGTGAGGAGGAGTGTCCTCACACACCCCACGAGCACGCTGGGATCTGTAAACACCGTAAACCCGGAAGAAGAATAATTACGAATTACGAGAATTTCTGAAGCATTATGCGCCTCGCCTCATCTATACACTCTTGCCAGTATCTGTTGGCGTTGTCGGCGACAACAAGCCACAGCACCAAGACCAGCAACACTAACGACTCCATGTCCTCCATGTTTATTGTTTACTATCCGGGTCGTGAGACTACCGCTTAAAAGCTCACTGATGTCACTGTTTGTGCCGCTTAACGACATCACGTGACGTCCACCCACTTTCGCTAACTCCACCCAATGTGTCCACCCACTTCCAGCCAGCACGGTTCAGCGCGGTTGTAGTCGAAATGCAACTCCAACAGCCCCACTCAGCTCGACTCAGCCCAACTCAGCACGGCACGGCTCAGCCCAACTCAGCCGCGTTGGTAGTGGAAAAGCGGCATTAGAGTCACCAGTTAACCTAACCTGCGTGTCTTTGGACTGTGGGGGAAACCGGAGCACCCGGAGGAAACCCATGCGGACACGGGGAGAACATGCAAACTCCATACAGAAAGGCCCTCGCTGGCCACGGGGCTCAAACCCGGACCTTCTTGCTGTGAGGCGACAGCGCTAACCACTACACCACCGTGCTGCCCATAATAATAATAATAATAATATGTTCAATTTATATGGCGCCTTTCTCAAAACCCAATAAGCAGAAAAAAAGTCCACCAAATAGAGGTCAGGATATCATTCCAGTGGGCCACAGTCCCACCAAAAGTTGCACGAGAACAAGTCCCACGTCTCCAGCAACATCGCTCAAACACCATGCCATGGATCGACAAAACGAGCTCAGAAGCACCGCCGCGCAGAGCGCTGGTACATCGCAAACCGCCTGCACAGCCGCCGCGACGCCACCGAGCAACATCACTCGGAACATCACGCCAAGCATTAAAGCACAGAGCGCTGGACAACCACGATGTTAAAATGAGCAACAAGCTCACTGCAGTCCATAGCTGGGAGCGCAGGCATCACCCACAGCGAACCAAGGCCTGGAGGGAACCGACGCCCAAAACTGGGTCCAGAGCTACTCCACAACCGGCGGACAAAAACACTCAACCAAACATTAATCACAGAAAAAAGAAAAAAATTAAAATAAAAAAGGAGAGAAAATAAAATAAAAAAAGCTAATGGACACGGAGAAGGAAAATGTTCACTTAGAGTTAGAAGAGAAAAGAATTTTATGAGAATAGAAAATAATAGATTTGAGCAGAAGTGGACAGTAGCTCAGAGGAAGACAAGTTTGAGCACCGTAGGCACAAAGGCAAGTTTTATATATACATAGTGGTGCTTGAAAGTTTGTGAACCCTTTAGAATTTTCTATATTTCTGCATAAATATGACCTAAAACATCATCAGATTTTCACACAAGTCCTAAAAGTAGATAAAGAGAACCCAGTTAAACAAATGAGACAAAAATATTATACTTGGTCATTTATTTATTGAGGAAAATGATCCAATATTACATATCTGTGAGTGGCAAAAGTATGTGAACCTCTAGGATTAGCAGTTAATTTGAAGGTGAAATTAGAGTCAGGTGTTTTCAATCAATGGGATGACAATCAGGTGTGAGTGGGCACCCTGTTTTATTTAAAGAACAGGGATCTATCAAAGTCTGATCTTCACAACACGTGTTTGTGGAAGTGTATCATGGCACGAACAAAGGAGATTTCTGAGGAGCTCAGAAAAAGCGTTGTTGATGCTCATCAGGTTGGAAAAGGTTACAAAACCATCTCTAAAGAGTTTGGACTCCACCAATCCACAGTCAGACAGATTGTGTACAAATGGAGGAAATTCAAGACCATTGTTAGGCTCCCCAGGAGTGGTCGACCAACAAAGATCACTCCAAGAGCAAGGCGTGTAATAGGCCCTGTCCACATGGCAACGGATTCAGGTGAATCCGATACAATTGTTTATCGTTTCGGCCTGGCGTCCACACGGCACCGGCGTTTTGGGTGCCCAAAACGCAATCTTTTGAGAACGGGTTCCAGAGTGGAAAGATCTGGCAACGTTGCCGTTGCGAAGTCGTCTGGATGAGTAGAACGGATTTGTTTACGATGACGTCACAACCACATGACTGTGAGTGCTTCACGCCAGGTAGAAGTGTAACGAACTCGATGCGAGTTGTCAACAAATCCTATAACTTGGTTCATGAAACGCGCTTACAAAATATTTTCACTGTGAATATTTATTGTGTAATGGTGCAAAGAGAGAGAGAGAGAGAGAGAGAGTGAGAATAGCTCTTAGGGCAGAGTCAATCCCACCAGCAAAAATAGGGAAAAAAAGGAGCGATCTCACCTCTTCAGATGTTGTTTTAAGTCCTACAATACATTCCTCAAAAAGGGCGTAGAAGAACAAATTAATCCATCAACGTGTAGCATTCAATTTATTCCGAACCATTAAAGATGCCGCCTTCTGCGTAGAATCATACGTCATCCTCGCCACCATATTGGATGGGTCAAAGCGGAGAATAAAGATGCCTCATTCATGTGCTGCGTTTAACTGTACCAACAGGTTTACCGTCCAAACGAGATCACATGGGATTACCTTTCACAGGTGAGACTGGAAAAATACTTTTCATTGTATTTGGTCATTATAATGTAATTTTACAAACAGATTTTTCTGACTTTGTGGCTAATATGAAGTCTTGCGCATAATAGTTTATGCGCATGCGTCCTTACTTCTTCTATTGTTCTGGTGTCTCTGAAGGGACCGTCTTACAGCGCCCCTAGAGGTGTGGCATGTGTATTGCATCGTTTTCAGCAAGCGTTGCGTTGCCATATGGACCTGATATTTTACTGATCGTTGCCCATGTGGACGCGATATTTTTTTAAATAACATCTCGTTGCCGTTGTCGTGCGGTTGTAGCCATAGTCGGCGAGGTCACAAAGGACCCCAGGGTAACTTCTAAGCAACTGATGGCCTCTCTCACATTGGCTAATGTTAAATGTTCATGAGTCCACCATCAGAACACTGAACAACAATGGTGTGCATGGCAGGGTTGCAAGGAGAAAGCCACTGCTCTCCAAAAAGAACATTGCTGCTCATCTGCAGTTTGCTAAAGATCACGTGGACAAGCCAGAAGGCTATTGGAAAAAATGTTTTGTGGACGGATGAGAACAAAATAGAACTTTTTGGTTTAAATGAGAAGCGTTATGTTTGGAGAAAGGAAAACACTGCATTCCAGCATAAGAACCTTATCCCATCTGTGAAACATGGTGGTGGTAGTATCATGGTTTGGGCCTGTTTTGCTGCATCTGGGCCAGGACGGCTTGCCATCATTGATGGAACAATGAATTCTGAATTATACCAGCGAATTCTAAAGGAAAATGTCACGACATCTGTCCATGAACTGAATCTCAAGAGAAGGTGGGTCATGCAGCAAGACAACGACCCTAAGCACACAAGTCGTTCTACCAAAGAATGGTTAAAGAAGAATAAAGTTAATATTTTAGAATGGCCAAGTCAAAGTCCTGACCTTAATCCAATTGAAATGTTGTGGAAGGATCTGAAGTGAGCAGTTCATGTGAGGAAACCCACCAACGTCCCGGAGTTGAAGCTGTTCTGTACGGAGGAATGGGCTAAAATTCCTCCAAGCCGGTGTGCAGGACTGATCAACAGTTACCGGAAATGTTTAGTTGCAGTTATTGCTGCACAAGGGGGTCACACCAGATACTGAAAGCAAAGGTTCACATACTTTTGCCACTCACAGATATGTAAAATTGGATCATTTTCCTCAATAAATAAATGGCCAAGTATAATATTTTGTCTCATTTGTTTAACTGGGTTCTCTTTATCTACTTTTAGGACTTGTGTGAAAATCTGATGATGTTTTAGGTCATATTTATGCAGAAATATAGAAAATTCTAAAGGGTTCACAAACTTTCAAGCACCACTATGTTTATATATATATATATATATATATATATATATATATATATATATATATATATATATATATGAATGATTCACCACGTTTCGTGTCAATTAAATCTTATTAATAGTAACAGATCTAGATAAATCCAGTGACTATAGACCAAACTTTAATATGCCTAAAGTCAATGTTGATGTCAGTAATGACCAGGGCCGCGTTAACCCTTGCCGAGGCCCTGGGCAGACACACCCCTGAGGCCCCGCCCCCGCCTGTTGTCAACTGCGCTCAGCAAATTCACCCCCTCAGACGTGCCTGTCTAACTAGACACAGAAACTTAAATAATGACAGTGGCACAATTAGAAATACACTGGCAGTCAATGAAAAAGTCCAGGTCAATAATTCAACATATTATGCAATACGGAGTTGGGGAAATGTTTGTTTTGAGATGTTTCTATCGAATAGCGTGCACAGAAGTCATTAATGAGTTCTCCTCAATCCAAACATTTTTCAATAGTCTTCAGGGAGTGGTCTTTAGGAATCAGCTCAAAGTGCTGTTTTGGAGAAAAACAAAAATTTGTACACGGTTGAAAGGATGGGTTGGATAGCCTTTATTAAGGCCATGAAAAAGCCGACTTTTGTATTCCTTATGTCCAAGATGCCACGGTTAAATCCAGATGACAGATGCACGTCCGCATGCTGCCCGTGTCACCAGAGGGTTCCTGGAAGGTCAGAATGTCCAAACCCTGCCATGGCCTGCGTATTCACCTGATCTCAATCCCATTGAGCATTTATGGGATCACCTTGGTGTTCAGATCCAGAACCATGTTCCTCGTCCCATGAACAGAGGTCAACTGATCCAGGCTCTTCAAGAGGAGTGGCAGGCCATTCCACAAGACAGGATTCGCCGTTTGATACGCAGTATGCGTCGCAGACCGACGGCTTGTATTGCTGTTGGTGGGGACAATACTCGGTACTGAAGCTGCAACTTTCCAATTACAGGGTATCCATTTTGTTCGGACTGTACATTATCAAAGCTCACAACAATTGTGATTTTTTTATTTATTCATCTCGAGTTAAATGTCAGTATATTGATCTGTAAGCTTCTAGTACATGATTTCATAGCTTATGAATAAAATTATTTTCAAAAATGTCACCTGGACATTTTCATTGACTGTCAGTGTACTATTGAACGATAAAACTTTATATCCATCAACACCTGTTTAATCGAGAAAAAGCAATGGTGAAATAGGCAATTGCATGGTGAAAAAAATCCATCAGACATCACGGTTAACAAGTCTGGTTAACTAAAGTTTAGCCTCAAGAAGCCTTTGAATGAGTGAGCCAGTGAACAACATGTCAAGAACATAACCTAGGCCTACAACAGTTTCTTTAGTATTCAGAACAAGAACATTCATTTGGTATATAACCGTTCGTTTTCATTTTGGAATCCAGGCGACTTTTAACTTGTGAAAACAAAGAGCGATAACAAAGAAAGAAAAATATCTTGCTTCTCAGAAATAAATCTCAAAATGTTAGGCTGTGTGAAACATTTCATCCTTTCACACACGTAATGTCCCAAACAGCAGTGGCACACAGCTTTGCGCATTCAGTTTGACAGCCATGGGTCAACTTACAAGGGCACTTTCCTACTTTTCTGGAAAGCGAAGTCATTAATTAAATCATTGAACTCAAGCTAGCGTAGCATGTGAAGACATGGTGGACAGTGATCATATTGACAATGACAGGTGATTTATGCGACGGGACAAGGTGGGCTTCCTTACGGGTGGCGAAATGCATCAAAAATGTTATCAATATGATCAAAACTTCTGAAAATATCATTTCATATTTTCCGATCTCGCTACCTCCGAGACCCCCTAGTGGCCGAGGCCCTGGGCAGCTGCCCGTGAAGCCCATTAGGATAACGCGTCCTTGGTAATGACTATTATAAATTGCCAATGGTAGACCCTCTGATGATAATGTTCTTCTAATAATATTCTATTTCTAAGTCTAAGTTAGTAAAAGTCAGACAAAAAAAGTCAGACAAGTTCGTTAGAATCTAACGTCTGGTCTGGTGATCTAACCTTGTCAGATATAGGGTCGTCTTGCTGCCGCCCAAAATAGTCCGCCATTCGTCCCTGGCGACCATTGCGATGGGCGATCCGAACTTTATCTTGATGATTTTCTGATATTTTTCTTCGTAGTTTAGCTTTCACCATTTCCACCAGCGGAACTTTGTTTCATTATCTCATTCAAGAGAACATAAAGTTAAAGACAAGCAGGCAATAAATGCAGACGCAAAAAAACAAACAAAATGGTTGAGTGTCGCAGGTTTTCTTGTTCTCTCGCACGTATCATTAATAGCGCCATCTGTATGCTTTATCGGTAACTGCTAAGACATTGGGTGGGCTCAAGTGTGTACCCCGCGGCGGACCGAATTCCGCTCGATTCATATGCGCTTGATCTGCGTGCGCATGCCACCGGCATTCACTCCAATCCCCCTGTTATGCCGATTGGTGTACCGACCGGGGAATCGGCATATACCGTGGGGTACACACTTGAGTCAGACACACGAAAAGCGGAAAGTCAACTATTAATTTTCGTCAACATAAACGTATCAAGTTATATATTTTCTTAACTGATCATGTGTAGTAAGGGTGGGCGGGAGATTTTTATGTTGTCAGTGGGAGGTCGGGAGGATTTTCTAAATGTTCTCTAAACTGAGTGATCTCCTACCCACGGCGGGAGAGTTGGAGCCTCTGATACATTTACTTGAGTACTGTACTTAAAGTGCATATTCTGGACCAATTTCTTTTTTTTTTATATGAAAGTATGTCCCTTTACACACTCATCCAGAAGGGTAATTTTGCACAAGGCCATCTGTCTACAGCAGAAAAAAATAAAATAACAAAACGCGTCTGGAAAAATCCCAAGGGAGTCTGGAGCCAGATTCGTGACGTCACCTGCGGAAGCGCCAGCAGGCTGCGCGAGCTTTGCACGGTTTCAGTGCACAGCCTGTGTAGACCAAACGCTCCCATTTCTCTCTCATTGTCCGGCCTTTTGGGAAGCGATGAGTACTAATCCCATCAAGATTGGTGTTGCTACACCCTCCGACGATACGTCTGTTAACCATTTTAATAATTGCGTGATAACGTTGAAGAAATTTGCAGAAAACCACCAGGTCGTTTTCTCATAAACAAACCAGCGCTGACGTAGGATTCAGAGGGAGCCGTCCCGCACGCGACGTCACGAAAATCAATGTTTGTATTTGAAAGGCAAATATCGTACTTTTCACTCCACTACATTTCTGTCAAGGTCCTCGTTACTCGTTACTATGAAGTGGCTTTGAAAGTGGATGGTTTTTTTTCTTTTCTTAAATGTGATTGGTTTTTTCGCAGGGGACACTGAGGCAGCCGATCAGTAATCACTCGGGTCACGTCACATCCATAGACTGTATAAAATCAAGATCAGTGATGACAGCAGCATTATTTGAACACGATCAGTTGATGGCAGAATGGAAGGAGGCGCTTCTTCTGGGGAATGCACGCACTCATGGCCATACCTAGAACCCATGTTTCAGTTTTCTGTACGGATTAAAGATTCATTTTGTTTTAAATGTTTGCTTTGGGGCGGCACGGTGGTGTAGTGGTTAGCGCTGTCGCCTCACAGTAAGAAGGTCCGGGTTCGAGCCCCGTGCCCGGCGAGGGCCTTTCTGTGTGGAGTTTGCATGTTCTCCCCGTGTCCGCGTGGGTTTCCTCCGGGTGCTCCGGTTTCCCCCACAGTCCAAAGACATGCCGGTTAGGTTAACTGGTGACTCTAAATTGACCGTAGGTGTGAATGTGAGTGTGAATGGTTGTCTGTGTCTATGTGTCAGCCCTGTGATGACCTGGCGACTTGTCCAGGGTGTACCCCGCCTTTCGCCCGTAGTCAGCTGGGATAGGCTCCAGCTTGCCTGCGACCCTGGAGAAGGATAAAGCGGCTACAGATAATGAGATGAGATGAGTATTTTATGTGAGTTAGCATAGATAAGTGACACAAGCTTGCACTGCACATTTATTACATTTGCATGCCGCTTTTGAAGTTTGAAATACATTTTTATGCAATTTTTTAAAAATAATCACCTGTGTATTTATACCAAAACAATTATCTACCAAATTTGACTTCATGTTGATTATTATACACAGATATTCACTTTGGCTTTGGCGAATTATTGTTAAATATTATATGGAAACAAGTGTTTT
This sequence comes from Neoarius graeffei, assembly GCF_027579695.1. Lineage (NCBI taxonomy): Eukaryota > Metazoa > Chordata > Actinopteri > Siluriformes > Ariidae > Neoarius > Neoarius graeffei. The sequence goes on along the minus strand of NC_083573.1, from coordinate 70,832,273 downwards.
ACTCAGAAATACACCACTTGTATTTTTCATACGAGCAACATCCAGGACACGGAGAACCAAAACCGTGACATAAATCTCTATACATCACTTGTGAGGAAATTGATGAATTGTTTTGATAAATCTCATCTCATTATCTGTAGCCGCTTTATCCTGTTCTACAGGGTCGCAGGCAAGCTGGAGCCTATCCCAGCTGACTACGGGCGAGAGGCGGGGTACACCCTGGACAAGTCGCCAGGTCATCACAGGGCTGACACATAGACACAGACAACCATTCACACTCACATTCACACCTACGGTCAATTTAGAGTCACCAGTTAACCTAACCTGCATGTCTTTGGACTGTGGGGGAAACCGGAGCACCCGGAGGAAACCCACGCGGACACGGGGAGAGCATGCAAACTCCACACAGAAAGGCCCTCGCCGGCCACGGGGCTTGAACCCAGACCTTCTTGCTGTGAGGCGACAGCGCTAACCACTACACCACCGTGCCGCCCATTTTGATAAATGTGGGTACTTTTTGTTTGTGAATGTGTCTATATAATAAAAAGAACATCACACATTGGCTGTCAGCCCTGTGATGACCTGGCGACTTGTCCAGGGTGTACCCCGCCTTTCGCCCGTAGTCAGCTGGGATAGGCTCCAGCTTGCCTGCGACCCTGTAGAAGGATAAAGCGGCTAGAGATAATGAGATGAGATGAGATCACACATTGGCTTGAAGATATGAAGTTTATCTTCTCGTGTTGAAAAACTTGCATTTTTCAGACAAAATACATTGCAGACATATTTCTGAATGACATACAGTATTTAAATAATATTGGCTGGCTTTGAGTGGTCTATCAGATATATTCCATTCAGCTAGCATGATGTCGAACGCTTTTCACTTGGCATTCTAGCTACATGGCAAGTGAAAGACTCCCGTTACGTCTCCTCTACTGGTTGCCCACTCATGGGTCTCGACGCGTGGGGTGTCCCAGGCTATCCCTGTTGAAGATCTTAGAACAAGACTTCCGGCTTCTCTTGGGTGGTGATTGCAATATCTCAGATGGTGTGAGGCTAGCATTAGATTGCAACAGATGGCGTTGCCTCTTGTGAACCGCACTGAACGAACGCAAAAAATGTGAGTAGGCAGAGCCATCACCTGACGACGACTGAAGACCTGGACAAGGTAGCAAGGTAAGGTAAGGATATCGAACGAGTCGAAAAAACAACAACAGCTAGTTAGAAAATCATCTCATCTCATTATCTCTAGCCGTTTTATCCTTCTACAGGGTCGCAGGCAAGCTGGAGCCTATCCCAGCTGACCACGGGCGAAAGGCGGGGTACACCCTGGACAAGTCGCCAGGTCATCACAGGGCTGACACATAGACACAGACAACCATTCACACTCACATTCACACCTACGGTCAATTTAGAGTCACCAGTTAACCTAACCTGCATGTCTTTGGACTGTGGGGGAAACCGGAGCACCCGGAGGAAACCCACGCAGACACGGGGAGAACATGCAAACTCCGCACAGAAAGGCCCTCGCCGGCCCCGGGGCTCGAACCCAGGACCTTCTTGCTGTGAGGCGACAGCGCTAACCACTACACCACCGTGCCGCCCAGTTAGAAAATCAATCTCACTCTAATCTATAGCTAATAACCAGTTCCATGCTAACAAGGCTTTAGCAGCTCGTCATTCAGAACAACAGAAACGACTGCATCCCAAATAAACTGTCCAAATGATGGAAAATATTGCCATAAAGAGTGTGATTTGTGGCACAATGAAATAAACAATTGAACATTCATTCATTATCTGTAGCCGCTTTATCCTGTTCTACAGGGTCGCAGGCAAGCTGGAGCCTATCCCAGCTGACTACGGGCGAAAGGCGGGGTACACCCTGGACAAGTCGCCAGGTCATCACAGGGCTGACACATAGACACAGACAACCATTCACACTCACATTCACACCTACGGTCAATTTAGAGTCACCAGTTAACCTAACCTGCATGTCTTTGGACTGTGGGGGAAACCGGAGCACCCGGAGGAAACCCACGCGGGCACAGGGAGAACATGCAAACTCTGCACAGAAAGGCCCTCGCCGGCCACGGGGCTCGAACCCGGACCTTCTTGCTGTGAGGCGACAGCGCTAACCACTACACCACCGTGCCGCCCACAATTGAACATGTGAAATTATATAATATGAAATGTTTATATCGCACAGCCCTTCACTAAAGGGGTTTAAAAGTCACCAAATCTAGCAACAAAGTCTCCAAGTTGGCCCACTGTTCTTAACTATAATACGTCCTGCAAGAAAATAAGCCAGACACTGTATAATACCCTTCTTTAAAGTGTTAGTCTTACAAAAATGACATCATCCCTGGAAATGATACCTTATAAAACCAGACACGTTAAATAGTTTACTGTCTAAATTGTATTTTAATACGAGACCGGCAATCAGCCTTTGCTGTAAACTCCTACAGCTATCTTTCTTGCTGGTGAAAAGGATTTTGTTACATTTACTAAAGATGATTTTATAAAGCATTTTTGTGTCAACAACAATTTACAACAGCCACAGTGACAGGTTTAACTGTAGTCTTCCTTTCCGGTGGGGAAAAGTTAACATGAAAACGTTTGCTGATAAAAACAAAAACTCCCAGTATGACTGATTCATTCATTCTTCAGAGTTCGAGGAGTCACGTTAATATTTAACCATGTGTGACCTACCTCGGGTTTAGCTATTATACAGTGATGGCAACTGGTCGCACCAGAACTAATTTAAAGGTATCACGCACAACTGGGGTTCAAGAATTATGCACTTACAGCTTTTAATTTCTTTACTTCATGAAATATAATCCCAAAAAGTAAATTCAAGGTCTGAGTTGTAACACTACAAAATGTGGTAAAGTTTGAAGGGTGTGAATACTTATGCAAGGCACTGGATAGGTACACCAGGAAAAAAGTGGTTATGCATTCCTTTGTGAATAAACCCTACTAGTGCCACAATTCCTTCTCTTGTCATTATATGGTCATTTATATTTAGCATTATACTCTTGTATTAGCAGTGTGGGTATCAAAATATGGAAACTAACACCATGAAAGGCAATCTGACATTAAAGGAAAACTCCAGGATTTGTTAATCTGGGCCCTATTTTCCCATCTCTTTGGGTCCAAATATTTACAAGGGCCAAAAATGATTGAAATTGGTCCACTACTGAGTCAGAACGCTATAAGTGGCAAGTCTATGGGGAAATCATCCGTGTCATAGTAAACCACTTGTTTTCACAACTGACCAGCTCATAATGTCGTTATAAAATATCTGACATTGTTTTACCTTTCTCTTCTTCCGGTCTCTGACACAACACCTTATTCAGTGCCTGTAGTCGATTATCGTACGGGGGCTGTTTTCTGATGTTTACAAGTCAAGTTTATTTGTATAGCACTTTTAACAATAAACATTGTCGCAAAGCAGCTTTACAGAATTTGAACGACTTAAAATATGAGCTAATTTTATCCCTAATCTCTTCCCAATGAACAAGCCTGTGGCGACGGTGGCAAGGAAAAACTCCCTCAGACGACATGAGGAAGAAACCTCGAGAGGAACCAGACTCAAAAGGGAACCCATCCTCATTTGGGCAACAACAGACAGCATGATTATAACATTAACAGTCCTAACATAAAGTCAGCTTCGTTGATGCTATAAACCCCCCACCGACGGAAACCCGAGCGCAAAACCGTTCACGACAACCGTAGTCCTAAAGTCAGCAAGTCAACTGCAGTCCCCAGCCACAAAAGCACCACTGCAAGAGTCCAGAGCGTCCTCCAGGCGCGACCCCCAACTGTCCATATGGGGCCGTCCTCTACAGGAGCAATGCAATGAGACTCCAATCAGACACTGGGCACCAGGATGGATCAGACAGGTCCAAGGAGTAGAAGAGGTCAGCATCTCGATCCCAGGACCAACATGTAACTCAGAGGGACAGATTTGGGGGGGGGAAGAGAAAGAAAACACAGGTTGTTAGGTATGCCCAATGTCACCTGAATAAGTAGGAACAGTATACATCTCATCTCATCTCATTATCTCTAGCCGCTTTATCCTTCTACAGGGTCGCAGGCAAGCCGGAGCCTATCCCAGCTGACTACGGGCGAGAGGCGGGGTACACCCTGGACAAGTCGCCAGGTCATCACAGGGCTGACACATAGACACAGACAACCATTCACACTCACATTCACACCTACGGTCAATTTAGAGTCACCAGTTAACCTAACCTGCATGTCTTTGGACTGTGGGGGAAACCGGAGCACCCGGAGGAAACCCACGCGGACACGGGGAGGACATGCAAACTCCACACAGAAAGGCCCTCGCCGGCCACAGGGCTCGAACCCGGACCTTCTTGCTGTGAGGCGACAGCGCTAACCACTACGCCACCGTGCCGCCCCGAACAGTATACATATTGTTTACAAAAGGGAGCCTTTCCATGTTGTCAGACACTCGTTCATATTGTCATGATCAGCTACATATCCGTGCATTACTTAAGAAATACACTTTTACACAAGTTATGCATGGCTTCTCCTTTTGTAAACATCAGAAAATAGCCCTCATGTGATAATCGAATCCAGGCACTGAATGGGGTACTGCATCAGAGACAGGAAGAAGTTTCTTTATTGTTATTGAGGTAAACAGATGCAGGTGTATCACTGCAGGGATTCTTTCCATATGGTCAGACACTTATAATAGCATCATGAGCCTGTCAGTGGCAAAACCAAGTGGTTTACTTCGACGTAGACCAGTGTTTTCTCCAGAAAAAAATTAAAGCCCTAAATTCTGGCATGATAATACACAGACAATTGAGCACCAACGGCACTAGGGGGGTCCAGGGGCATGCCCGCCCCCCAAAAATTTTTTGAAAATAGATGCTCTCGGGTGCATTTTCAGGGTCTCAGAGGTTTTCGATACATGATTATAGGATAGATTTTACCAGTGTTTCACTGATTTCTGACCTAAATAGTATTAATGTATACACCTTTGAGATTTCACCTTAAAGTTCAACATGCACGTTAAACTGTTTTGTTACAGATTACTGAGGTCTATGATAGATTGAAAATCTACGGGAATCCCTTAATTATCTATGATCAAGTAGTGTTGTAACAAAAATGTGCATGAAAATATGAACAGTGGTTTGCTCCAGCTTATGCAGTCCAATGAAGAGAATCGATCATCATGACCTCCTGTTGATCACAAAGGGCTCTGAACCTCAGAACTGCCACCTTAAAATAAGTTGCTGTATTACTATAACTGTAATGATTTAGAATGTTTCTGATGCAATTACCATAATATATGTATAACTAAGATACACTGAAAAGAAAAGTAAGGCAACTGCATATTACTGTATAAAGTTTAAATTTTGGCACTTTATTAAATGGACTAGATTAAGATTATATTTAATCTTAGACATATTTAAAGGAAAAGAAAACTTAATTCATACATTTAAGTTTGCAGAAAGATTATGTACTTATAAACACATTCATGAAGAGAATTTAAGTGTCAAATGTAGCATAATTGCGAATAATAATGATAAGCGTATTTGGCAGGGTGAGGTCACTGTGACCCTTTAACAAAAGAATAATCCGGAGCCTTCTTTTGTTAAATGGATCCCAGTGACATCACACTGCCAAATACGCTTATCATTATTATTCGCAATTATGCTATATTTGACACATTTGGACAACTTCACATTGATGTTCCCGTGACTCTAGTTGTAAATACAACCCCGATTCCAAAAAAGTTGGGACAAAGTACAAATTGTAAATAAAAATGGAATGTAATGATGTGGAAGTTTCAAAATTCCATATTTTATTCAGAATAGAACATAGATGACATATCAAATGTTTAAACTGAGAAAATGTATCATTTAAAGAGAAAAATTAGGTGATTTTAAATTTCATAACAACAACACATCTCAAAAAAGTTGGGACAAGGCCATGTTTACCACTGTGAGACATCCCCTTTTCTCTTTACAACAGTCTGTAAACGTCTGGGGACTGAGGAGACAAGTTGCTCAAGTTTAGGGATAGGAATGTTAACCCATTCTTGTCTAATGTAGGATTCTAGTTGCTCAGCTGTCTTAGGTCTTTTTTGTCGTATCTTCCGTTTTATGATGTGCCAAATGTTTTCTATGGGTGAAAGATCTGGACTGCAGGCTGGCCAGTTCAGTACCCGGACCCTTCTTCTACGCAGCCATGATGCTGTAATTGATGCAGTTTGCGGTTTGGCATTGTCATGTTGGAAAATGCAAGGTCTTCCCTGAAAGAGACGTCGTCTGGATGGGAGCATATGTTGCTCTAGAACCTGGATATACCTTTCAGCATTGATGGTGTCTTTCCAGATGTGTAAGCTGCCCATGCCACACGCACTAATGCAACCCCATACCATCAGAGATGCAGGCTTCTGAACTGAGCGCTGATAACAACTTGGGTCGTCCTTCTCCTCTTTAGTCCGAATGACACGGCGTCCCTGATTTCCATAAAGAACTTCAAATTTTGATTCGTCTGACCACAGAACAGTTTTCCACTTTGCCACAGTCCATTTTAAATGAGCCTTGGCCCAGAGAAGACGTCTGTGCTTCTGGATCATGTTTAGATACGGCTTCTTCTTTGAACTATAGAGTTTTAGCTGGCAACGGCGGATGGCACGGTGAATTGTGTTCACAGATAATGTTCTCTGCAAATATTCCTGAGCCCATTTTGTGATTTCCAATACAGAAGCATGCCTGTATGTGATGCAGTGCCACCTAAGGGCCCGAAGATCACGGGCACCCAGTACGGTTTTCCGGCCTTGACCCTTACGCACAGAGATTCTTCCAGATTCTCTGAATCTTTTGATGATATTATGCACTGTAGATGATATGTTCAAACTCTTTGCAATTTTACACTGTCAAACTCCTTTCTGATATTGCTCCACTATTTGTCGGCACAGAATTAGGGGGATTGGTGATCCTCTTCCCATCTTTACTTTTGAGAGCTGCTGCCACTCCAAGATGCTCTTTTTATACCCAGTCATGTTAATGACCTATTGCCAATTGACCTAATGAGTTGCAATTTGGTCCTCCAGCTGTTCCTTTTTTGTACCTTTAACTTTTCCAGCCTCTTATTGCCCCTGTCCCAACTTTTTTGAGATGTGTTGCTGTCATGAAATTTCAAATGAGCCAATATTTGGCATGAAATTTCAAAATGTCTCACTTTTGACATTTGATATGTTGTCTATGTTCTTTTGTGAATACAATATCAGTTTTTGAGATTTGTAAATTATTGCATTCCGTTTTTATTTACAATTTGTACTTTGTCCCAACTTTTTTGGAATCGGGGTTGTATTATTAAGTTTAAGTTCCATGGGAATGGAGCCAACCTTCCTGGACATGACTGCAAGAGGAAAATCCATCACAGGTTGAACAGAAGGATAGTGCCAATGGTAGACAAATAGCCAAGGACAACTTTCAAAGAGATAAAAGTTGGTCAAGGGACATCAATGTCTGATTGCACCATCTGTCACTTTTTGAGCAACAGCAGGCTCAATGGATGAAGACCCAGGAGGACTCCACTGTTGAAAGAAAAACTAAAAAAAAGCCAGACTGGAATTTACTAAAATGCATATTGACAGCCTTTGTCAGTATCAAGTTAGTTCAGAAATAGTTGTAGGTTCTTTTTTATTGTGGAAGGGTACCAAGAAATTTGTCCATGCCTGTATATGGATCTCATCTCATTATCTCTAGCCGCTTTATCCTGTTCTACAGGGTCGCAGGCAAGCTGGAGCCTATCCCAGCTGACTACGGGTGAAAGGCGGGGTACACCCTGGACAAGTCGCCAGGTCATCACAGGGCTGACACATAGACACAGACAACCATTCACACTCACATTCACACCTACGCTCAATTTAGAGTCACCAGTTAACCTAACCTGCATGTCTTTGGACTGTGGGGGAAACCGGAGCACCCGGAGGAAACCCACGCGGACACGGGGAGAACATGCAAACTCCGCACAGAAAGGCCCTCGCCGGCCCCGGGGCTCGAACCCGGACCTTCTTGCTGTGAGGCGACAGCGCTAACCACTACACCACCGTGCCGCCCGCCTGTTTCATTACATGCATAATATTATACTCCTAAAGAGATGACATAGCTGCATACCTTTATCCTGTGCGTGTTTCTCTTCTGATTTTTACTAAGTGCATTAGTCCTGTACAAAGTTAGAGGTAATAGATGGGAGAGCTGAGGTCAACCTACTCCACCCCACCCCACCCCACCCCACCCCATCTCATATTTCTGAGTGCGAAATAAGGTAGTAACCAGCTTAGCTCTCACACGAGATCAGGGTGGCACTCTGACAGGTTAATTGACTCACACAGTGATAGATCATTGATATGACATGCAAAGAGCAAGGAAAAACTGATCATGAAGGCCACCATTCAAATTTTTTTTGTGTGTGGGCACCCCCCCCCAAAAAAAGATGTCGCCCACATCACCCATACCTAAATCCGCGACTGAATTTCCCTACACAAGCATTTTGGGAGATGGGAGGAAACCAGAGAACCCAGAGGAAACCCAGGGGGAGAGCATACACAGGAATCTCCACACAAACAGAAACTTGAGGTCACGATGGACCCTGAAGCTGTGAGGCATCAATAATTCCCCAGATAAAACTAAAAAATGAGGAAGCTGTGTATTCTTGCACCTGCCTATGCTTTGAACTAGTTACCAGTAACCTATCTACACTCTCAGAAAGGGAAATACATTATTGTACCAAGAAGTACAACGGCTTGTTACCCTCTAAGGTACTTATTTGTACCCTTTATACTGCTTGGGAACATATATGCACCTTTTTGGCCCTAAAAAGCTACACAGTTACCTTGAGGTCCAATAATGAGCCCTAGGAGGTACATTAGTGTAGATTGTATCATGAGGGACAAAAATGGACTCCTACTGCAGCCCTATTTCTGACAGTGTTCACACACTTTGTGGGGACACTCAGTGATATAATGCATTCCCCACCCCTTACTCTAACCTTAACCTAAACCTAAAGCTAATTCTAACCTAAAACTAACCCTGTGTCCGAAATCGCTCCCGACTCACTGTATAGGGCGCTATATAGTGGGGACGCCATTTTGCAGTGCTGTCCGAAACCATAGTGAGGATTATTTACACCCTATATAGTGCACTCAAAGTATCCCACAATGCATCATGAAAAGTAGTGCACAACCAGCGGTCACTAACCAAAGCAATATATCTCATCATGCATTGCGATCACACTGAAAGAAATCAAATTAAAAGTCTCAAATTTGATTTAATAAAAGGCAGCGGCAAAGAAGAAAGTATTCAGCCTTGATTGAAAAAAAGCTGAAAGATGCAGGTACTTTGTATTGATTAATGTGGGAAATGCGCTCAGTATAATATGGATTTATCACAAAATACATGCATGTATTTATTATTTGAAAACCCACCAGCCGCCTGATCTGGCACATTTTAATTGTGCAACAGTAATGACATAAATAACGGCACGGTGGACTAGTATCCGAAAGTGTTTTTTCATTTTACCAATGAGCTCACTATATAGTCCTCATCTCATCTCATTATCTCTAGCCGCTTTATCCTGTTCTACAGGGTCACAGGCAAGCTGGAGCCTATCCCAGCTGACTACGGGAGAAAGGCAGGGTACACCCTGGACAAGTCGCCAGGTCATCACAGGGCTGACACATAGACACAGACAACCATTCACACTCACATTCACACCTACGCTCAATTTAGAGTCACCAGTTAACCTAACCTGCATGTCTTTGGACTGTGGGGGAAACCGGAGCACCCGGAGGAAACCCACGCGGACAACATGCAAACTCCACACAGAAAGGCCCCCGCCAGCCACGGGGCTCGAACCCAGGACCTTCTTGCTGTGAGGCGACAGCACTAACCACTACACCACCGTGCCGCCCACTATATAGTCCTCTATATAGTAATTCCCTATATAGGGAGTAGTGAACGAGTGAGTGATTTCGGACACAGGGAGAGTCTTAAAGGAGAACTGAAGTCATTTTTAAACTTGCTTTATTTCTTAATTAACATGTTATTTAATTACGTTTTCGGTTTTAGTAACCTTATATCGTGACTCGTATTGGCAACTAATTGCAATTAAATATTATACTTATTGACCTATTCGGTTTTTAGCCATGTTGAATTTAGTTCGTTTGGTCCATGGCAGGGTGGCACGGTGGTGTAGTGGTTAGCGCTGTCGCCTCACAATAAGAAGGTCCGGGTTCGAGCCCCGTGGCCGGCGAGGGCCTTTCTGTGTGGAGTTTGCATGTTCTCCCCGTGTCCGCGTGGGTTTCCTCCGGGTGCTCCGGTTTCCCCCACAGTCCAAAGACATGCAGGTTAGGTTAACTGGTGGCTCTAAATTGACCGTAGGTGTGAATGTGAGTGTGAATGGTTGTCTGTGTCTATGTGTCGGCCCTGTGATGACCTGGCGACTTGTCCAGGGTGTACCCCGCCTTTCGCCCGTAGTCAGCTGGGATAGGCTCCAGCTTGCCTGCGACCCTGTAGAAGGATAAAGCGGCTAGAGATAATGAGATGAGATGAGATGAGATGAGATGAGATGAGATGAGATGAGATGAGATGAGATGAGATGGTCCATGGCAGGCGTCGCTTATCCGCGCGATCTTCACGAGACTTGTGCAAGACTTCGAAACATGAAGTGTCAGCCAGGTGTCAGTGCTGCCGTTTTGAAAACTGTTTTCCAAAGGAAATATTGCACAAAAATGGGTTTAAATGACGATTACTGCCTACTTTTTTCAAACTTTCCTGATTGCTATCAAAACAAAATTTCCGGCTTGATTACGTCAGCATTTGAAAGAGGGCGCGCGCGTCTTTTGACAACGTTGGCAGATGTTGGTCACTTTGATTTCCGCTGTACATTTTACTGCCGTCCTACGATGTCTTGCACAGGTCTCAACGAATCTCGTTTACGGCCATTGCTTTGACATATGGACTGATATGAGATAAGATAGCTTTTTATTATCCCACAAGGGGAAATTTACATTGTTACAGCAGCAAAAAAGCAGCAAAATATAGAAAGAAAAAAGATAAGGCAGTGAAGGAGTAGTGCAGAAAGTACTAAATATACAAAAAAGGGTATATATAAAAAGAAATAAACTACAAATTTAAAGATAAAAATTAACAAATTTGCATAAATTAACAGGTTTGCAGATATACAGTTATTACACAGGTGGTATTGTACGTTAAAGTATTGCACAGGTAGTATTGCACAAGTAAGTAGATATATTGCACAGGAGCCATTTTAACAGTGTGTAGCTAGCAGTTCGTTGTAAAGTACTGATGCTGATAGTCATTGAAAACAGTATACATTCAGAGGGGTCTCTATGGCTGTAGAAGTGATTTAGACAGTATTGTTCATTACTGTGAGCAGTGTCTGGTGCTGTGCTTGGTGAGGTGCCAGTTGTACAGTCATAGCGTAGCATAGTCATATTACATAGCATATTTCCAGAGATGGACAAAGTACCCAACTTCATTACTTAAGTCAGAGTACAGATCCCGCTGGTCAAATGTTACTCCGATACAAGTGAAAGTTGTCCAGTCAAAATTTTACTTAAGTTAAAGTACTGAAGCGCTTGCTTTTAAAAATACTTAAGTATTAAAAGTACATTTTCAGTCAATGCATCGTTGTATTATTGCCACAACGCTTACAAAACCTAATGCCGTTACCAAAGACAGAAATGTGAATTCACAAAATGAACGCATGCTGTGCCATCATGGTGGTTTAACGTTAAGCTAGCTAGTCAGTGAAGCTCCACCTGACATGCTAGCAAACTCTTTTCAAACTCAAAATCATATTGTGTAGCTAACGCTACTAGAAAAGAAAGATTTCTACATTCTGTTTATTTGGCAAGATTATGCTAAAACATATTTCTGAAAGCACTTCAGATAAGTTAACATTATTCATGTTAGCGTAACTCTGTGTTTACATGCTAATTAACAGTGTCCAAGTTAACTGACGTTAGCCGTGGACAAGGCGATGGCGACTTGGTGAGCAAATCCATAGAAAGTCATTTGACTAACCAGACTGCATAGCTATTGCAATGCTATCGCTAGCTCTAAAAGCACAGACAACTTCATTGCACGCTTTCTCTTGGAATAAAACATTTATATACTCAAGATGCTTCCGCAGGTCAGACGGTGAGTTTTTGTAGGCCGTGATGTGGTTCGTTTTCAGCAAACAAAGCAAACAATTAAAACAAAATGAATCTTTAATCCTTTCAGAAAACTGAAACATGGGTTCATGGGCCATGAGTGCGTGCATTCCCCAGAAGAACCGCCTCCTTCCATTCTGCCATCAACTGATCGTGTTAAATAACGCTGCTGAGAAATCACTGATCTTGATTTTATACAGTCTATGGACGTGACGTGACCCGAGTGATTACTGATCGACTGTCTCAGTGTCACCTGTGAAAAAAACAATCACGTTTTAGAAAAGAAAAAAAACATCCACTTTCAAAGCTGCTTCACAGTAACGAGTAACGAGGACCTTGATAGAAATGTAGTGGAGTGAAAAGTACGATATTTGTCTTTCAAATGTAGTGACGTTAAAGTCATAAGTTTCCAAAAAAAAATACTCAAGTAAAGTACAGATACTCAAAAAGTGTACTTAAAGGATATACGCAGAGCCATGGCCTCACTTTCGTTTATAAATGCCTTGAGACCTCAAGAATGGCACAGGAATAGTTTTAAGCGTTAACACTAAATCTAATATAGTAATTCTTATGATTAAAGTGATTTATATAGGTAGCGGTCTGAGTGAATGACCTTGACGTCCGTAACGTCACAGCAGGAAGTCTATCGGTCCCATCGCCATTTCCGCTATACTAAAACACAGAACTGACTGCAACTCCGATCCTCCATTTTGAGCTAATTTATCGCCATGCCACGTAGATGTGTTTTTGGCCGGTGCAGCAACACGACAGAAGGTGGATTTACGTTGCATTCACGGCCCAAGAATGTTCAAACTGCAAAGATTTGGACTTTTTTGCGAGAAGTTCACGGGTACATTGGGCACCTATGAAGTGTTCTCTCCTCTGCACATTTTACTGAAGACTCGTACGAGACCTCTGATCTGTTGAGGAGTGTTGGCTATAAGCCCGTATTGAAAGAGGGTGCAGTACCAACAATTAAAGGAAACTACAAGAAAAGGAAAAGTATTTATTTTATTTTTTTTTTTTTAAAAAGGAAAGATCAGTTGCACCAGTTCTCCCGGAGCGTGAGCTGAGGGTTGTTGCTAAAACCCGGGACAGAACGGTACGTGACATATCACTCAGGCAGTGACCTCCCAACGGTTGTTGCTAAAACCAGTGACGTCCCGTTCCGTCCCGGGTTTTAGTAATTGCCTGAGCCGAGCAGTAACGGCGGAGTACTCAGTATGGACAAAATAGAGAATGAGTGGAGTAGCCGTCTGATTTCTCCGCTGGATATTACTGCCATCTCACCCTTACGTGGAAGAAGCGAATGAACGGAGAACTGAATGAACAACTGAAAGTCAGATAGTTTTGAAACAATCGACCACAAGATCGGCCTTCAAGAAGCGAGAACACAGACGGGTAAGCTCTGACTCTCATTTGGATAAAAAAAACCAACAAAAACAACACCTTGTTTACCTGCATTTAGATTAATACATGTAACTTGTATTGTGTGTTTAAGTTACCGGTATAAGATTATTTAATTTGCTTCAGAATGTGATTGTCGCAGTTCATCTGATTATTTAATTAGCCTTTTACGTTTTATCAGTGAAAATGCATTCATGTACATGTATGTTGCATAAGTTATAACACCTATCCTGTTTTAATGAGAGTCAACCCACAATCAGTGAAGTCAAATTAGTCTTAGCTGAGCAAGTCGGTAACGGTGTTTCTTACTTTCACCATAAATTTTTATTTATATGACTTTGGTCTATAGCTGTCAAAGGCCTCGGCCTTAAAACCGGTTACTGCTGTGATGTCACGCACTCAGGCATGGCTAGCTCAGCGGGGCAGCTCGAACGCCAACTTTGTGGTCGATTTTAACTCTCAAAAAAAATTTTTTTTAATGCCGCATACAAGAGTCAAGGATGGAGATACTACTATCCACTTGGAAATTTATTTAAAAATAAAGGTTCTGCGTATCTCCTTTAAGTACAGTCCTCAAGTAAATGTACTTTGTTACTGTCCACTTCTGCATATTTCAAACACTCATAACGTGCTATAAGGGTTGTTTTACAATCAGGGTACGCAAGCTAAAAATCACATTTAACATTATCTTCAATATCAAAAGGCTTGACTAAATAAACTTGGTTGTTTATTGTAGCCCTGTGATAGCTCTATTTACCATGCAAAAAAAATTTGGTGATAACGTTATTTTTGGTGAATGTATGGCAATATATGTCATATTTAGCAAAATTACTCATGTCATTTAGAAAAAGTGCTTTTTTGACCACAGGTAGCTCCAAAAGGGATGCACTTAAATCATTCTTTATACCATAAAACACATATTTGGTTCCATACCAATGGAAACATAGTTAAGTTTTAATGTTGAATGCCAGTATGTTTTCAGACTATTTTGATCAAATTAGTATGTAATTGTGTCAAAAAAATGTCCTCTCCGAGACAGCTAATTTTTCAATATAAAATAACATATCTAAAATGATTATTTTCATCCTAAAATGTGGTCAAGATATTGGGACATAAATATTAGAGACAACTAACACAAAGCTTACAGCCTTATATTTAAAAGCACTATGGAAGTAGTGGATTCTGAATTGTCAAAAAAAAGTCCTCTCCGAGAATCACTTCATTTGTTTCTCCCAGCCCTGCTTAAAGCTACACTTAATCTTCTTTATCTTATAGCAGATTACACAAAACTACCATACACACATGTCAAAAAATTACCTGAAATCTGTTCTTTAACTCGTCCTTCACTTAAAAACTGGTACAAGAACCAGTTTGAATCAATTTGAATTTTGGACCCCTGTGACACAAACTTTGTACCCTGATTGTAAAATAACCCTTAGCAGTGACAAGATACTGTAGCTATCAAAAATGCATTCCTATGTTTAATAAAATGAGATAAATAGAATTTTGATAATAATAATCTCATCTCATCTCATCATCTCTAGCCGCTTTATCCTGTTCTACAGGGTCGCAGACAAGCTGGAGCCTATCCCAGCTGACTACGGGCGAAAGGCGGGGTACACCCTGGACAAGTCGCCAGGTCATCACAGGGCTGACACATAGACACAGACAACCATTCACACTCACATTCACACCTACGGTCAATTTAGAGTCACCAGTTAACCTAACCTGCATGTCTTTGGACTGTGGGGGAAACCGGAGCACCCGGAGGAAACCCACGCGAACACGGGGAGAACATGCACTGTAAAAAAAATATTTGTTGTTTTAACTTAAAAAAGTTAGTGCAAGGGCTGACTTAAAATTTTGAGTTCACTGGAATTCACATAGTAAGTTAAATTGTTGTGAACTTACTATATTAATTTCGGTGAACTCAAAATTTTAAGTCAGCCCTTAAGGCAACCCTTGCACTAACTTTTTTAAGTTAAAACAACAAATCATTTTTTACAGTGTGTAAACTCCGCACAGAAAGGCCCTCGCTGGCCATGGGGCTCGAACCCGGACCTTCTTGCTGTGAGGCGACAGTGCTAACCACTACACCAGCGTGCCGACCATAATAATAATAATAATAATAATAATTTAAAAAATGCCTTCAGTGCTCCTTTAATCCTCAAACAGGTCTTTGAAGAAGAAGAAGAAGAAGTGAGGACCAGCCAAAATGTCCTCACTTCCCAAAAGTGTCCTCAGTCTGTTGGTTAAAAACGTATCCTCAATATATAGCAAGTACAAGTACAAGTGCCCCCCACACACGCACCCACACACGTCAGACTCTAGTGTGACGTACCAAAGCCGATTTAAGAGCGCGCGCCGCCGTCGCACCCTGAGATGTTCCTACAGGGAGGAACAAAAAGACACTTGTGGATTTTTACTCGTGATCTTAGTTCCATGGTTTTAAAAGCCTTTCCAAAGCATGGAAGAGAGACAGTGTAGTCCTGCCCAGATGTGCAGTTTATTTTGGGGAAAAATCAACAAAATCCTGATGATCATCTTCATGATCTTACTGATGTTTGCTATATTGTTTGGAAACTTTCTGACTTTGGCCGTGGTGCTTGGAACGAAGCATTTCCACACACCTCAGGGTTATCTGAAAGCCTCTCTGGCGGTGGCGGACCTGGCCGTGGGGCTGCTCGTGGTCCCCGTGTCCGTGTACGCAGAGGTGTCGCTCGTGCTGAAGGACGCAGCTGCAGCTCCAGCATGGACAGCGCAGGACTCCCAGCACACCGCATCCCTCCACCCGTGCGCCATCATCGGCCCCGTGTTCGCCGGCTGCACGCTGGTCTCCATCACCACAGTGTTTCTGCTCACCATGGAGCGCAGCATTGCTGTCCTGAAACCTTTACACAAAGAATCCGTGATTACAAGAAGACGAACCATGATGCTGATCGGGTGCTCTTGGACAGGGAGTTTTTTCCTCGCTCTCTCCCCTCTGATGTTTAACAAGCACATGGTGCTGGAGTATAACGCCTGCAGCAGGATGTGCAACTACGCATCAGGAGGGGATGAGTTTCAGTCCCAAGCTTGGCACATCCTCTTACTGTTCCCAGCGTTTGATTTCACTCTGCTCGTAGGGACTGTGGTTACGAACATTATCTCCTTCACTACGATCCGCCATCACTCCAAGAAAAGAAGGCGTCTGACCCGAGCAGCTGAACAAACCGCATCAGGACCGAGTTTCTCCGACATCAAGGCTGCAAAAACAATCGGCGCTCTCACTCTGGGCTTCACCGCCTCCTTCACTCCTGTCGCGGTGTTTGTGGTCGGAAACGTGGCTGGAAATCAGTGGTGCACTTTCTCCTTTTTTGCCTTCTGGATTCTGGCCACAAGCAGCTGCTGGAATGTCATCATCTACAGCGTGAGGGACCAGAAGTTCAGACTCCGAGCACGTCAACTTCTCATGTTCTCGAAAATAAAAACTTCAGCCTAAGAATGAGCTCATGGACATTTCAATATTAACGCATCACATGTGTCATACTGACAATCTGACCGTATTGTGTATAATGTCATAGACTATAGGGGACAGCGGGGAGGCTTGCACTCTAAAAAATAATGGGGCCAGTACCGGTTCTTCAGGGCGATGCCATAGAAGAACCTTTTTCAGGGCTTCAAAGAACCGTTCATGCAACAGTTCTTTAAAGAACCATTTAAACCATTTGTTTGAGCAGTGAAGACAGATTTGTGTAAACATAGCCTATGTGCATTGACCAGCAAATGGTAAGAGAATGCCAGGCTCTGAAGAACCATTTCCAATGAAGAACCTTTCGCATAATGTAATGGTTCATCACAGAGTTTTGACTCTCCATGGAACCATTCAGAGATTTGAAGAACCACTGAAGCACCTTTATTTTTTAGAGTGTGGGACAGGGGAGACTTGGGACAGTTTGTCCTCCATCCATCCATTATCTCTAGCCGCTTTATCCTGTTCTACAGAGTCGCAGGCGAGCTGTATGGAATCAATTTTGTGCCAAAATGTTCATACAATACTTTTGAAATATCAAACAAACACGACAAATCAAAATACAAAAAAAAGTCAATTTTTTTAGACTGGCAAACAAATTATTCGTGTAATCGTGCAAAATATCAGTCTATTACTCTTCAGAAACCTTTTATTTTTGTTCCGTTTGACGTAATTTATTTTGGTTGCGATTCCAGCTTTCTCGTTTGCGCTCCCTGACTTTTTGCTTGCAGTTTTGGCACAAACTTCACGTGTGGGTGGGCTGTCCAGGAATGCATTCCCATTGGCTAACTTGTGTTTGACTGACAGCTACGCTCAGCAATTCCCCCGGAGGCTGTTGCGGCCATTTCCTACTCGGATTCTGGCGGACTGTTTGACGAGTGACCGATCCATTGACGGTAAACAAGGATCGAGTGGACTTCAGTGGCGACTATGATATTGAATTAATTCAACAAAGTGTAAATTCAATATTATAGTCGCCACTGAAGTCCACTCGATCCTTGTTTACCGTCAATGGATCGGTCACTCGTCAAACAGTCCGCCAGAATCCGAGTAGGGAATGGCTGAGCGTAGCTGTCAGTCAAACACAAGTTAGCCAATGGGAATGCATTCCTGGACAGCCCACCCACACGTGAAGTTTGTGCCAAAACTGCAAGCAAAAAGTCAGGGAGCGTAAACGAGAAAGCTGGAATCGCTACCAAAATAAATTACGTCAAACAAAACTGAGAAAGACGCGGAACAAAAATAAAAGGTTTCTGAAGAGTAATAGACTGATATTTTGCACGATTACATGAATAATTTGTTTGCCAGTCTAAAAAAATTGACTTTTTTTTTGTATTTTGATTTGTCGTTTTTGTTTGATATTTCAAAAGTATTGTATGAACATTTTGGCACAAAATTGATTCCATAAAGCTGGAGCCCATCCCAGCTGACTACGGGCAAAAGGCGGGGTACACCCTGGACAAGTCGCCAGGTCATCACAGGGCTGACACATAGACACAGACAACCATTCACACTCACATTCACACCTACGCTCAATTTAGAGCCACCAGTTAACCTAACCTGCATGTCTTTGGACTGTGGGGGAAACCGGAGCACCCGGAGGAAACCCACGCGGACACGGGGAGAACATGCAAACTCCACACAGAAAGGCCCTCGCTGGCCATGGGGCTCAAA
The DNA here is from genome assembly GCF_027579695.1 of Neoarius graeffei. NCBI lineage: Eukaryota > Metazoa > Chordata > Actinopteri > Siluriformes > Ariidae > Neoarius > Neoarius graeffei. The sequence continues at coordinate 70,813,458 of NC_083573.1, read as the reverse complement.
CCCGGACCTTCTTGCTGTGAGGCGACAGTGCTAACCATTACACCACCGTGCCACCCCCAGTTTGTATTCCCATAAATTAATTTTAACCAGTCAGGTTTTAGATGAAATCACAAGCAACATTCCTCCTGGGTTCTGAAAAAGATTCTCTGATTTTTTTCTTTGAAAAATCAAGTCTCTTCACTTTCTCTTATTTTTTTCTTCACTTAGTCTGCATTTTTTCTAAGTTACCGACATATCATATTAAGTGGACATAATACATACGTATATATTATTTACCAGCTGGGAGGTCTGTATCATGAAATACTGTGACCGAGGTCTTGAAAATACTGACCGTCGGTCAATATTTTCAAGACCTCGGTCAAGGTATTTCATGATACGGACCGACCTTAAGCTGGTAAATAATATATTTATTTATTTCTTTACCAAATTCTAACAGAAAATGAGAACGCCCGAAAGGGAAACCATATTTCGAACAAACTTGCTACAAGCTCATCAAAAACACACCCTGGCTGCTTGTGGACGGTTTCCCTTCGTGAAAACCTTGACCAACTGTCATTTGATTGATTGATTGATTGATTACTTTATTCTGAACAATAAAGAAGAAAGATATAAAAATAAAAAAAATTTAAATAAAAAAATGTAATAATCAAAACATTGTCATAAACAAACAGAATAGCGTAGCCACAAGGCAGTAACATAATAATGTTCTGAAAGGATTAGGAAGAAGTAAATAGCTTATCCAATCCTAACCCTCTATACCACCGCTAATCAAACGTCACTTTCCGCCATAATAAACTATATATACAAAAGAAAACAAAAGCAACAAACAAAAAGAAAACATAGCAACATACCAAGACATACCGACATGGTATAATATCGACCAAATCAAATCATATATACAGATACTTATGTTATGCATATATACACACATACATCTATACAGTACATACATATACACATACCTATAACTATACACAAAATACAAGAAGACCAGTCACAGACTTACTCTCAATTTCATCATCACCTATATAGTCTGCCTGTCCTCATTCTCATATATTTTTATTAACATGTTTTTATATAATTTTTTAAACAGTTTTATGTTGGTGCTATTTTTGAGTTCATTTTCCAGACCATTCCACAATTTCACCCCACAGACTGTTATGCACATACTTTTCATAGTTGTTCTAACATTTGCTCTCTTAAAATTCATTTCCCCTCTCAGGTTATACCCACCCTGCCTTTCCATAAACGTATTTTGTACCTCACCCGGAAGAAGGTTATGTCTTGCTTTATACATAATTTGTGCAGTCTTGTGTTTAACCAGATCCGTGAATTTCAGAGTGTGTGCTTTTACGAATAATGCGTTTGTATGCTCAAGATATCCCGTATTATTGACGATTCTTATTGCTCTTTTTTGTAATGTGCATAACAGCTGCAGGTTAGATTTGTAGGTATTACCCCATATCTCCACACAGTAGCTCAGATATGGAAGTATGAGTGCATTATACAGAGTATGTAGTGATTTATAGTCCAGAATGTGTCTTGATTTCCCCAAAATTGCAGTAATCTTTGCTATTTTTGCTTTAACATGATTAATATGTGGTTTCCAGCAGACTTTATGATCAACAATCACACCCAGAAATTTTATTTCATAAACTCTTTCGATGGTTATGTTGTCAATTTTCAATTCAACTTGAGGGTTCAACTTATATTTTCCAAATAACATAATCTTTGTTTTACTCAAATTCAATGACAATTTGTTTACATTAAACCACCTTTTTAATTTATTCATTTCGGTTGTGATTGTTTCCATAAGCTGCTGTGCATTGTCCCCGGCGCAAAAGATGATTGTATCATCTGCAAATAAAATGCATTTCATTATACATGATACATTACATAAGTCATTAATGTACAATATAAACAGTTTAGGACCTAAGACAGACCCTTGCGGTACTCCACATGTTATGGGCAAATAATCAGATGTGTGATCTCCAATTTTTACAAATTGTTGCCTGTTACTTAAGTAGCTCCTCACCCAGTCCAAACCAACCCCTCTGATACCATACCTCTCTAATTTGTTGAATAGAATGTCATGATTTATTGTGTCAAATGCTTTCTTTAGATCTATGAAAATTCCCATAACATGTTTTTTATTGTCTATATCATTTGTGATTTTCTCGATAAGTTCCATTAATGCCAGGGTTGCTGATCTGTCTTTCCGGAATCCGTATTGACTGTCAGCTAAAAGTTTGTATTTTTCAATAAAGTTGTCTAGTTTTGCTGTGAACAGTTTTTCGAGGATCTTGGAGAACTGAGAGAGTAAAGAAACTGGCCTGTAATTTGTATAATGGTGTCTATCCCCACATTTATATAAAGGTATAACTTTAGCTATTTTCATGTTGTTTGGAAATTTACCAGATTGAAAAGACATATTACATATGTGAGTAAATGGTTCTGCAATTTCTTCAATAACTTTTTTTTTTATTAAACTCATATCAATATCATTCCAGTCAGTGGAGGTTTTACTTTCACTTCTCCTTACAATGTCTATGACCTCTTTTATGCCAACTGCACCAATGACTATAGATTTAGGATTTTTCTCCCATCGAGCAGCCTCCTCCCCTCCAGGTGTGTCTGTATCCTGAATCTTTTCTGCCAGATCTGGTCCCACATTTACAAAGAATCTATTAAAACCATTGACCACTTCTTCCATATTACTTATTGATCTGTCATTCTCAATATAATGATCAGGGTAGCTTGTGGTTTTGTTTTTAGCTCCATTCCTAATAATACTATTCAGTACATTCCATAGCTCCTTCATGTTATTTTTATTACTATCTAATAATTTATTATAATATTCCTTCTTACGTGTCCTCATAATGCTGGTTAATTTATTCTTGTATTTTTTATATTTAATTTCTGCCTCTAAAGTTTTTTTTTTTTAATGAATTGTCAATACAGCGTGTTCTTTTTTTACAGGTATTTTTTTAATCCTTTGGTGATCCATGGACCACTTGCTTGTTTTTGTCCATCATTGTCCCTCATTTATGAGCCACAAGGACTTCTCTTGACTTGTTGAACTCAGGGTCCATGCAGATATTTAATTTCAAGCCAGACTGATTCAGATAGCGCTGGATACTTCTCTGGAAAGACGTGAGTGAGGACGGCTCGTACACATCACCATTTTTCTTCGTTGCGGACATGAAAAAGTTGCACAGCAACATGTTTAGTTCTTCACCAGGTATGTCTTCCACCTTTCGACCTTCATTTAGGTTTCAACAGAACTTCCCAAAGACATTGAGGTCGTAGGTCGTCTTTTTTGTCGTATTTTCTGCCCTTTGTTCCTCAATAAACTGCTGGATTTGCTCGGCATTAGCAACAGTTACAGGTTTTCGGGTTTCTCCTGAAATCTTTTATTTTATTTCATCTTCATCAGGGTAGTAAAACTCGCTTTCGCTGTGAACACTGTCGTTATCGCTATCCATGCTGTAAAATTAATGCTATTACACTGAGAAATGCGAAAATAAATGTTGACAAAAAATTGCTACTATGTTTGTTGTTGTTGTGAACGAGCGAGTCACCAAAGGTCCATAACCGGGGTCCGTATCGTAGGATTCCAGACTGTTTGTGAGCCAATCAGAGCACACGATTTGATGGAAACCGGACCGCGAAAAAAATGAATGTTTACAGTGGTGCTTGAAAGTTTGTGAACCCTTTAGAATTTTCTATATTTCTGCATAAATATGACCTAAAACATCATCAGATTTTCACACAAGTCCTAAAAGTAGATCAAGAGAACACAGTTAAACAAATGAGACAAAAATATTATACTCAGTCATTTATTTATTGAGGAAAATGATCCAATATTACATATCTGTGAGTGGCAAAAGTATGTGAACCTCTAGGATTAGCAGTTAAATTGAAGGTGAAATTAGAGTCAGGTGTTTTCAGTCAATGTGATGACAATCAGGTGTGAGTGGGCACCCTGTTTTATTTCAAGAACAGGGATCTATCAAAGTCTGATCTTCACAACACATGTTTGTGGAAGTGTATCATGGCACGAACAAAGGAGATTTCTGAGGACCTCAGAAAAAGCATTGTTGATGCTCATCACGCTGGAAAAGGTTACAAAACCATCTCTAAAGAGTTTGGACTCCACCAATCCACAGTCAGACAGATTGTGTACAAATGGAGGAAATTCAAGACCATTGTTACCCTCCACAGGAGTGGCTGACCAACAAAGATCACACCAAGAGCAGGGCATGTAATAGTTGGCGAGGTCACAAAGGACCCCAGGGTAACTTCTAAGCAACTGATGGCCTCTCTCACATTGGCTAATGTTAATGTTCATGAGTCCACCATCAGGAGAACACTGAACAACAATGGTGTGCATGGCAGGGTTGCAAGGAGAAGGCCACTGCTATCCAAAAAGAATATTGCTGCTCATCTGCAGTTTGCTAAAGATCACATGGACAAGCCAGAAGGCTATTGGAAAAATGTTTTGTGGACGGATGAGACCAAAATAGAACTTTTTGGTTTAAATGAAAAGTGTTATGTTTGGAGAAAGGAAAACACTGCATTCCAGCATAAGAACCTTATCCCATCTGTGAAACATGGTGGTGGTAGTATCATGGTTTGGGCCTGTTTTGCTGCATCTGGGCCAGGACGGCTTGCCATCATTGATGGAACAATGAATTCTGAATTATACCAGCGAATTCTAAAGGAAAATGTCAGGACATCTGTCCATGAACTGAATCTCAAGAGAAGGTGGGTCATGCAGCAAGACAACGACCCTAAGCACACAAAGTCGTTCTACCAAAGAATGGTTAAAGAAGAATAAAGTTAATGTTTTGGAATGGCCAAGTCAAAGTCCTGACCTTAATCCAATCAAAATGTTGTGGAAGGACCTGAAGCGAGCAGTTCATGTGAGGAAACCCACCAACATCCCAGAGTTGAAGCTGTTCTGTACGGAGGAATGGGCTAAAATTCCTCCAAGCCGGTGTGCAGGACTGATCAACAGTTACCGGAAACATTTAGTTGCAGTTATTGCTGCACAAGGGGGTCACACCAGATACTGAAAGCAAAGGTTCACATACTTTTGCCACTCACAGATATGTAATATTGGATCATTTTCCTCAATAAATAAATGACCAAGTATAATATTTTTGTCTCATTTGTTTAACTGGGTTCTCTTTATCTACTTTTAGGACTTGTGTGAAAATCTGATGTTATTTTAGGTCATATTTATGCAAAAATATAGAAAATTCTAAAGGGTTCACAAACTTTCAATCACCACTCTATGCTTCAGATGTTTGTGCGGTGTAATCAGCTCTTGTACATTTGGAGTAAAGGGGCTATATTATCAAAAACTCACTTCTTCAGTGCTTGTACACATCTAGAGTGCCTCCAGACCCACAAACTCTGAAATAAGACATGCAGTCAGTTTTTATCAGGCTGCCTATTTCAGAAAATGTGCTTCAACAAGCCTCAGATTTGGCTCCCCTTTCTATATCACAAGGAGCTCATTAGAATTATCCCACCCCCTCAACTGAGTATCTCCACTCATGGCTTGAGAACTGCCTTTGTAAATGACGAGCTGATTAGCCAGCAGAAGAGGGGGGTGGAGTGAGCAGTGGCTCATTATCATTTGGAATAGGTACTCAAACCTGCTGTTTTGAAACAGGACTGATTAGACAGGGTGAGAAGGTACTGTAGTGCTTTATCCTTTTGCCATTTTGACCAAAACATGTCACAGATATCAGGGAACTGTGGCAATTCGTGGAAAAAGGGGTATAATGTCAACTTTAAGTACCGTTGTAGGTCTAGTATAAGATATTTAGGAGAATAAATCAAAGCTGCTTTCAAATAAAGGAGAAACAGTGAAAAAGACAATGTTATTGCTGGGTTTCAGTCACGTGACTTTCCTTAGCGGTTTTCAGAGGTGGAAAGTAACGAATTACATTACTCGCGTTACTGTACTTGAGTAGCTTTTTTGTGTACTTATACTTTTTCAAGTAATTTTTAAAGAGTGTACTTTTACTTAAGTATGTTTTCTTTTAAGTAGTGTACTTCGGTACATTTTACATCACAACCGTTACTGAGTAAAAAAAAAATAAAATAAAAAATTAAAAAAGGCTAAAACGGAGAAGGGGAAATGCGTTGTGGAAATGAATCACGGGAAGGACAGTTGTCATGCGCGCGAGTCTCACACAGACGATGGCGGACATGCACCAGCGCTTTAAGGGGGGGGGGCCTTCGGGGGGCTCAAACCCCTGGGCCACAGCCAATCAGGGGCCTTGTAATATTAATAAAATAATAAACTGTCGGAATCGTGGGCCTACATTAATGTACGGATAGAAATAAGGTTAGAAATAAATGAGCGCACAGTAGCCTGCTGTAAGAGACATGGTGGATGTGGTTCGCGAAACGAACACCCACAACTGTACCAGAATAAAATGTAACAAAATGTAACGTCATGCACAAAAGCGCGCCAAAGACTGCAGAGACACAAATTTAGAGGCTTTGAAAGATGAAGCGTTCACATGTTAGTGGGGCGCATAAAAGGAAAAAAGAGAGATGCAGGTAATGATAGAATCGTTGCCTAAAGTCACAGACTTTTTTAAGGTAAGGATCACCAATCTGTTCAGAATATCAGCTACTTATCAGTTATCAGCCTACCAGCAGCTAGGCTATGTGCAGCTAGGCTAGATACGGTATGCTATGATCTGTCCAACAGTAAAATAAATCAGTTGTGATTTGAATACGTGTCGTGTGATTTGAGTTATAATCTTGCTAGTATAATAGCATATTTCGATGGGGATAATAAAATGTCTAAAACGGCATCTACTGAAGAAATTGATGAAAAGATTGTAGCCTATAATTTTCACAGTTCGGGCAGCAGACAGAGTAAGCATACTGAGGGGAATAGCAATACAAAGCTAGCGCATATCCACATTTCTCGCTAGCTGTGTTGGGTGTGTTGTTAACCCGTGTGGATTTAAGTGAAATACTTGAGAAGTTCTGTGGTCAAGACAACGTTTTAAGGTAAGGACGCTTGATTATTAATGTTTGCCCGCCGTGGCTTGTTGTTGACGAAAGGCCCACATGATTTTGCCTTATGCAGCTACTGCTAGCGTCATGCTTTGAACTAGGTTAAGCTCATTTGCGCTAAAGGATGGGTTTATTGAAGGACTTTGATGTAGCTAGTTTCTTTTTAAAAAATTGTATGCTCAAAACAGTATGCCCGTGTTCATCATGTTTAACTTTTTTCTTGATGGAGTGAGTGAAATATTGTTGCAAGTGGTATTTCTATGCAGTCATGTCGAAAAGGCAGTTGAATGCACGGTCTTATTCAAGGAGAAGGAAGACTTACATGATGCTTGAACATAGATCGGTAAAATAGACCCTAGTAGGACTTGGTTTCGTGTATTTTGGTCTGTAGAGTTATGAGTTTGGCCGCTGTCCATGGTGTTTACGTTTCATGTGGCCGCCGAGCCAAGTACCTTCATCATCATCATCATGTTCCCCTGTCAAAAGTTAAACTCTCTAGGGGTGCTTCTGCTGTAGCAGTTGCAGCAGTTGCTCAAAGTTTGATTTGTCCATCATCATACGTCTTATCTGTTGGGTGTCTATGCCCAGCAGATTTTCCCATTTCGTCCATTTGTAACCATTTTTGTCAAACAGGAGCTGCTTTTGCACTTGGTTATTGCCCATCTGGCAAACATAAGCAATATATTTTAGTTGTTGTACGTAGCAGGATAGTTTTATATCCTGGGTTCGTTGTCAGTTTCTGGAGGTCAGCATTGGACATCTTGTAGCTCCAGTCTATATCTTCATTTGTAGTGTTCTTTTGGTCAGGGGCATTCTTTCGTTTATATCCACCTTTAATTATTTTCCTTAGGAAGCCGTGTCACACTACCTCAATTTTGTGAATTTCACTGGATGATAGTTGCCATGCCTGTGTGCTGTACAGGAGACGAGATCGAACGCATGCCACTAGGAACTTTATACGGGTTTTTAGTAGTATTCGGTGGTCGGTTAGAACGTGTTTCAGTTCATTCCATTTCATGAATGCAGCACTTATCCTAGCATGCAGGAAGTGTGAGGATTCATCACAGTTGCTGACATTATAACCAAGATATTTAAAGGTGCGGACGTTTTTAATATTAGTGCTGCCAAGGGAAATGATACTTGGTTTACATTTGATATCCTCATTGACGTTAAAAGCCATTGTTTCTGTTTTGACATATGATATTTGTAAACCAAAGCGGGTGTAGGTCTTATCATACAACTGAAGAATATTCTGAAGCTGCTCGATGGATCCAGCGAGTATGGCCTGATCATCTGCGTATAGAATCTCTGTTATGCAACCCTCTCCTGATGCTCGTGCTTTCGTACGCATTTCTCTTATGGATACCTCATTTGGAATGCAATATCTGAACTTGAAGCCTGTATCTGGGTACAGTTTTGATATCTCATGCTGTGCAATCCTGACAACAAAGTCCATATAGATATTAAAAACTGATGGCGATTCTAGGGCACCTTGTCTTGCAGTGAATGTTTGTTTTCATGCCGCCGAGCTATTTTTATGTATTTTATTTTTTAAAAGGACTTGTCTGTAGGTGTGTGTGTTTTATGTTTACAACACATAGGTCTACATTATAGCGCACGCGCGCTTGTGTGGTTATCTCTGGCCACGCCCCTGCGTGAAAGTTACGCAGTATCACTGTTCTGTCCGTGGTAATAATCAGAACCGGCTCTGTAATGATAATGCACGTGTTCTTCTCTCCCTCTGTGGTCGGATGTGTTGAGCGATGTGAGCGTGGGCCTTGCGCAGCTACGCTGAGCCAAACGTAACCTATTGTAGGCTTCTAGGCTAATTACGCGCTTACACTGTAAATGCTTGACACGTATTGCAAATAAAATAAGAGTGTTTTCCTGGCCAACGGTAAGGGTAGGGTTGACAGGTAGCCTATGAGGGGCCTAGCCCCTGGGCCACGGGTGTTGGTAAAGCGCCCCTGCGGACATGGAGGAGACCGAGGAACCTGTGGTGGACGACCCTGCAGAAAACGCAATTTCTTCCAGTAATGAAGTGCACCCCTGGCCCTACATACGTGATCACTTCAGCTTCGTAGAGAAAAGGGGTGACAGTTTCATTATGCAATGCAGATTATGTGTGCCCAAGAAGACAACCATTGCGGCATACAAAAATTCGACGTCTAATCTGCGCAAGCATGTTGAGGTAAGTATTGTCATTGGCATCATAATCACGGGCACAGATAGAGGGTGGGACGGGGGGGATTCGTCCCACCCAGATTTAAATTCACCTCGTTCGGTCCCCCCCCCCCCCCCCCCCCCCACTTATAGGGAGGAAAAAATGTCTATGCTGTCTTTCTTTGCATAAGGCAAACCTCACGGAAAAATCAAAAAGACTAATTACCATTCGGTTTATTGAGGTGCACAGCAGTATATACATAGTTGCAACAACTCACATAAAACAAAACAAAGACTGATATTCGGTTGGTTGAGCTGCGCAGACTGCACAGGTTGCGAGCTCAAGCTTGGTTGCTATGGTTACCCACAACAAGTTTGACAGGCATATCGGGGTTGGGGTTGGTTTGCTGGCAGCTTTGTCCCCCCCAGTTTTTTGTCCCCCCCAGTTCAAAAAACGTATCTGCGCCCCTGATCATAATGTTTCCTTTCCATAGTAAAACCGACAATAGGCTGGTTATATTCCAAAAATAGTGGATGGCATTGCTAATGTTGAAGTAGCAACCTGTTGGTACTGTAACATAATGGTAACTAGTCTGTTATTCGGTTGGCTAATCATGCAAGCAAGTTAGCTCGCCAACCTGACGTGATCAGTTCTACCATTCTACATCCAACAGGCCAGAAAGGAATACTAAGCAAAACAAATAATGTTTGAATTGAATTGTTCAATAACACACAGTGCACACAGGCAAGCTACGAGATTTCGGTGCAACATTTCACTTTCATATTTCGTGTACAATGCTTTGTGTGTGGTCAGGGCGATGTACTGTAAACGACATGACTGTGTGTATTGACCTTTTTTGTTTGTCTCAGTTTTAATGCAGCATTATCCTAAGCATTCAATTTGATACACTTCCTTTAAATAAAACATCTGGGTTGAGATGTACATATATCCTTGTTTCCTCTTCTTTTTCATTTTTGCACAACACAATGGAGGCAGAAAACACCCATTGTTAAAAGTAACGTTTTACTTTTACTCAAAGTACATTTTAAATGATCTACTTTTTACTTTTACTTGAGTAGATTTTTTGTCTGGTAACTTTACTTGTACTTAAGTAAAATTTCATCAGAGTAACAGTACTTGTACTTGAGTATAATATTTTAGTACTCTTTCCACCTCTGGCGGTTTTACCGGAAGTGAAATAGCTGGTGGTCTAAATGGCTGCCGTAGTGCAAACAACTAGCGATAACTTATCAGAGTACGCTCGTAATCTAGAAGCCACTGCTGGCTTTAGATATATTCAGAAGATTGCTATGTGCAATGGAATCGACCCCTACAGTCTGGGAAAGAAGGATTTGTCATACGATCTCGAAAACTACCCTTCAGTCGAGTTCCCCGACATCTCGAACTATCTGGTGTTGCAGACGTCCTTCTACACCGCAAAACAGATGAAAGCGTGGAAGAGTATGGAGGCTTATAATTTTTTTGTTTGTGGCTGGGTAAAGGACCTCGCTATCAAGTCACTGCTGAATGAATCCTGTATTGTTTTTGCCCGTGTATTTTTTTAAAGGTTTTCATTCACGTCTTTACAACGAAGCGCTGCAAGTTGAAGTGTAAACAAATGACAGTTCGCTTAATTCTCACTCGTGTTGGCTCTTATCTCTCAGGTAAATCATTCACAAAGATCATCAGAAACCCCTTTAAAGACCTGGATCTTAGTTAAACAAGACGGAGAAGTGATCATGGCGCATTGTAACTGTATGGCTGGGGAAGAATTTTGTCGCGACCATCATGCATATGGACTTTGTGAGGAATAAACAAAGAAACAGCTGGGGACTTTAGCACTTCGTGACTAAAAAAAGTACCGTAAAATAACGACACATAGCAAGAAAAGTACTTGGAAAACACTAAGGACATAGCTGAGAGGGAGATACAAACCTTTCACCAAGTGATCACTGCAAACTCGAGCATGCTTCGACTCGGCTCCCTTCGATTTCAGTGAGAGGTTCAAAACCCACCTTTCTCGATGTCTTTTTGTGAAATCCTGTGTTCATTCACCCTTTTTTATGAGTTCAGGGGGAACCCTGAAGAAACTTTTATCAGTTTCACAGTTTGATTGATTCGAACAACCTAAAACAGGCATTTTTTATGCAAGTAATGTACCTTCTCCGTACAAACGCTTTGTCAACTGAGCTTTGGTAGACCACCAGCTAAAGTTCTGAATAACTAATGAGGCGGATGTGACGTCACATGAAACCCAGCAAGTGGTATGTGTAAACAGCAAAGGTGGAAATAAAAAAGAGGAACGCAGCACAGTTACACAGTCCCTCAGCTTATGAAGAAGGGTTACTTACGGCCCGATACTGGCACTGCATTAGAGTTTGCTGATCTCACATCTCAGCCACATAAACTGCTAAGTGCAAGCTGTGTTTAATGTGTGCAAGGTGTTGAGGCCATAGTTTTCTCATGTAGCTAGAGAAAACTATGACTACAGACCTGCCAGATTTTGAGTTGTTGTGGCATGTAGTCAGGCATTACACACACACACACACACACACACACACACACACACACACTTTGGAATAAAGGTTGAATCACTTTCAATCAAGTCTACTATGATGCAACAAGAAGATTTAATTGCACTTTAAACTAACAGAAATCTTTCCTCTCTTGGTATTATTGTTCTTTCAAAACCTTACCAGATGTCCCTATTCACTCTGAATTGTAGTCTAGAAATGTAATTATATCTGTACTGTGCTGATTGTGGGTGCTGAAAGTGCATCCTATCATTTCATCCAGGCACAATCCAGTACAAAGAAAGTTGAAGCATTGACCCAGAGCTGTCAGACTTTTTTTTCTTTTTCAGATCCTTTGTGGGCGGCACGGTGGCGTAGTGGTTAGCGCTGTCGCCTCACAGCAAGAAGGTCCTGGGTTCGAGCCCCGTGGCCGGCGAGGGCCTTTCTGTGTGGAGTTTGCATGTTCTCCCCGTGTCCACGTGGGTTTCCTCCGGGTGCTCCGGTTTCCCCCACAGTCCAAAGACATGCAGGTTAGGTTAACTGGTGACTCTAAATTGACCGTAGGTGTGAATGCGAGTGTGAATGGTTGTCTGTGTCTATGTGTCAGCCCTGTGATGACCTGGCGACTTGTCCAGGGTGTACCCCGCCTTTCGCCCGTAGTCAGCTGGGATAGGCTCCAGCTTGCCTGTGACCCTGTAGAACAGGATAAAGCAGCTAGAGATGATGAGATGAGATGAGATCCTTTGTGCTGTGTGTGTGTAAATGATGTGTTCACATGTCCTAATAAATCACAGTCACTGTACATTACTACAGACTAAACGTAGATAAGCTGCAATTTTATTTGAACGTCAATAAAATCTGTTTCGCTACAGGCTATACGTAACATTACGCACCTTAAACACAAAATATCTGCCTTTAGGGATCATTTACTACATTTTTAGGCTGGCACAGCAAGCAGTTTCCTCAGAGACGTTTTTTAGCAGAGCGTGTGGTCCAAAATCCACTCTGATCTTAAATGGCATCCAAGATATATTTTGCGATGAATTAGAGTTGACCTTTGCAGTTAATTTTGTGTCATGTCTACCTAAAGAGAGCGATAAAGCAGCTGTAGTCTGCACAGTAACCCTTTAGTTTATACAGATCTCTTACCTCCTGCAGAAGGCCACAGAATTGAAAACACTTTTATAAGTTGTGGTAAGTTACACTGCGTGATAAAACACTGGCAAGACTCTGGTTTCTGGAATACAGTTTACCGTTTGTGTGGAAATGATTTCAGAGACAGATGTCCATGATTTGTTAGCTACATAACCCTCTTGGCTCCCAGGCTGTACCAAAGAAACATGCTGCATGTCTCGGATGACTCATGATATTTTATGTAGGTGTTCATGTGATTTTTCACCAAGCTGTTCTGATTGCTAGGACACAGCTAACGTCCTGCATGAAGCCTACAACCTGCATGGTTTTATAACATCACTGCAATCCTGGAACTCATTCACGTTCCCCAGACCACATCACATGCTCTTGGTTAAGGTAATAACTTGTGGCAGTACAGCAACTCTGAGGCAAATTGTTGCTCAAGTCCACCAGGTGCAATCAGAACTGCCCTTATACTTAACTGCAAAGTGGTTTCCTGCATTACAACACTCCCACAGTGACGAGTGAGAGTGCGGTCAACATCAGTGGCACTTTTCAGTAAGTGAAGTAAATGGAATGTAGAACTCGAAAGGGAAAGTAAAAGGTAAATGGGGGGAAAAAAGGACGGGGGATTTCAGAAAAGATCACCGAAAGTCCAAAATAAAAGGCCGTCAGGACAGAAATATCTGTTTCGTCAAAGGATAAAAGTCATTAGGCAGAATAACCCCTGTCCTGCACATTTTATTATCCTTCCTGCTCTAACACACCAGAATCAACGAATCAGCCAAAGAAAAACCATTTCCAATAGTTGGAGTGGTGTGTTCTAGCAAGGAAAACAAGAAAACATGCAGGACAGGGAGTACTGGAGGAAGCGTGATGGGAAGCGGTGTACTAAGGGGACAAGTGGAATCGAACCATGACAGCAAAATAAAATAAACGAGAATTCCCTCACCACAGTGGTCAAGCGTTCAGTCCTGTACTGTTCTCTCGGTGTACACCACATCTACACTTGACCACAAAGATGACACATCTGACCATATCAATTTTTTCTTTTCTCTGTCGACCAGTGCACTTAATAACCTGGTTTAAGTTCATCAAAAGCAACGTCATTAATGTATTGGTCCATTACTTCTTTTCTGACACTTTTTAAAAGTAAATTATTTTAAACATTTCCACTTTCATTGTCTGATTTCCTAATTATTTTTTACATTTTGGGTCAATCCTCCTCCTCCTCCTCGTCATTGTTAGGGGTCACCACAGCAGATAACATCCCTCCATCTCCTCCCGTATCTCCTTTGGTCATACAAACCATCTTCATGTCCTCCTTCACCATATCCATAAATCTCATCTTTGGTCTTCCTCTTTTCCTTCTACCTGGCAACTCTATCTCCAGTATTCTTTTCCCAGTATACCCTGGCTCTCTCCTCTGTACGTGTCCAAACCATCTCAATCTCACACCTCTCACTTTGTCTCAAAACTGTCCTACATGTGCTGTTCCTCTAATATACTCATTTTAATCCCGTCCAATCTGTTACTCCCAGTGAGAATCTCAACATCTTCAACTCCGCTACCTCCAGTTCTGCCTCCTGTCTTGTTTGGGCCAATCCTTATTATCCCCCGCCAAACTTTGTTTAGGTGGGGGATATAGAAACGGGTTCTGTCTGGTCACGTTTTCATTTCCGGGCCATATCTTTAAAACTACTGAAGATATCTTCATGGAACTTTGTATACATATCAATCAACATGTGAACTGGTGTCTTTTTTTATTTTGGATTTTTGGGAAAAAAATTCAAATTTTTACATAAAAAATAGATTTTGACTTAGTTTCTAAGCGCAATGGTCGTTTGCAGAGCATATATCCAAAACTATTCATAATACAGATTTTAAACTTAGTATACATGTTAACAAGGTGATGTACAGTGCCTTGCAAAAGTATTCATCCCCCTTGGTGTTTGTCCTGTTTTGTCGCATTACAAGCTGGAATTAAAATGGATTTTTTGGGGGTTAGCACCATTTGATTCACACAGCATGCCTACCACTTTAAAGGTGCATTTTTTTTTTTATTGTGACACAAACAATAATTAAGATGAAAAAACAGAAATCTGGAGTGTGCATAAGTATCCCCCCAAGTCAATACTTCATAGAGCCACCTTTTGCTGCAATTACAGCTGGAAGTCTCTTGGAGTATGTCTCTATTAGCTTAGTACATCTAGCCACTGGGATTTTTGCCCATTCCTCAAGGCAAAACTGCTCCAACTCCTTCAGGTTAGATGGGCTGTGTTGGTGTGCAGCAATCTTCAAGTTATGCCACACATTCTCAACTGGATTGAGGTCTGGGCTTTGACTAGGCCATTCCAAGACATTTAAATGTTTCCCTTTAAACCACTCCAGTGTAGCTTTAGCAGTATGTTTAGGGTCATTGTCCTGCTGGACCATGAACCTTTGTCCCAGTCTCAACCTCTGGCTGACTCAAACAGGTTTTTCCTCCAGAATTATCCTGTATTTAGTACCATCCATCTTTCCTTCAGTCCTGACCAGCTTTCCTGTCCCTGCAGATGACAAACATCCCCACAGCATGATGCTGCCACCACCATGCTTCACTGTAGGGATGGTGTTCTCAGGGTGTTGGGTTTGTGCCACACATGGCATTTCCCATGATGGCCAAAAAGATCAATTTTTGTCTCATTTGACTAGAGGAGAATCTTCCAGGTGTTTGGGGAGTCTGCCACATGCTGTTGGGCAAACTCCAAATGTGTTTTTTTTTTTTTAAGCAATGACTTTTTTCCGGCCACTCTTCCATAAAGCCCCACTCTGTGGGGTGTATGTCTTAAAGTGGTCCTATGGACAGATTCTCCCATCTCCACTGTGGATCTTTGCAGCTCCTTCAGTGTTATCATTGGTGTCTTTGTTGTATCTCTGATTAATGCCGTCCTTGCCTGGTCTGTGAGTTTTGATGGGCAGTCTTCTCTGGTCAGGTTTGTAGTGGTGCCATATTCTTTCCATTTTGCTATAATGGATTTAATGGTGCTCCCTGGGATATTCAAAGTTTGGGATATTTTTTATGACCCAACCCTGATCTATACTTCTCCACAACTTTGTCTCTGACCTGTTTGGAGTGCTCCTTGGTTTTCATGTTGCTTGCTTAGTAGTGTTGCAGAGTCAGGGTCCAGGAGAACAGGTTGAGTTCTACAGACATCATGTGACAGATCATGTGACACTTTGATTGCACACAGGTGGAGCTTAATCAACTAATTATCTGACTTGTGAAGTGAATTGGTTGGAGCAGCTCTTATTTAGGGGTTTCATACGAAAGGGGGTGAATACTTATGCACACCCCAGATGTCTGTTTTTTCATCTTAATTATTGTTTGTGTCACAAAAAACAATGTGCACCTTTAAAGTGGTAGGCATGTTGTGTAAATCAAATGGTGCTAACCCCCAAAAAATCCATTTTAATTTCAGCTTGTAATGCGACAAAACAGGACAAACACCAAGAAGGATGAAAACTTTTGCAAGACACTTTAGATGTGCTTTTTCATACTAAGAAATTTGAGAAATTTTAATTTTTCATGTTTCCATGGAGGGCGGCACGGTGGTGTAGTGGTTAGCGCTGTCGCCTCACAGCAAGAAGGTCCGGGTTCGAGCCCCGTGCCCGGCGAGGGCCTTTCTGTGTGGAGTTTGCATGTTCTCCCCGTGTCCGCGTGGGTTTCCTCCGGGTGCTCCGGTTTCCCCCACAGTCCAAAGACATGCAGGTTAGGTTAACTGGTGACTCTAAATTGACCGTAGGTGTGAATGTGAGTGTGAATGGTTGTCTGTGTCTATGTGTCAGCCCTGTGATGACCTGGCGACTTGTCCAGGGTGTACCCCGCCTTTCGCCCGTAGTCAGCTGGGATAGGCTCCAGCTTGCCTGTGACCCTGTAGAAGGATAAAGCGGCTAGAGATGAGATGAGATGTTTCCATGGAAACAATTTTAGACTTAGTCTCTCAGGTTAGTCTTAGGGGTAGGTTTTGTTTCCGGAGCAGAACTTGTAAACTATGAATGGTATGGTCTTGAAAGTTGGTATATGTGTTGATTAAGTAATGTATATGTGCCTTTTGATACTAAGAAATGTTAGAAATTTTAATTTTTAGCTCACCTGGACCAAAGGTCTGGTGGGTTTATGCCATGGGCTGCTGAGATCAGTGTAAAGAGGTAGGGTTGGTTTCCTGCAGCACAACTTGAAAAATGTGACAAATAATAGCTTGAAACTTGGTATATAGGGTGGGGGATATAGACGACTCCGTCATCTTCTCATCTCATCTCATTATCTGTAGCCGCTTTATCCTGTTCTACAGGGTTGCAGGCAAGCTGGAGCCTATCCCAGCTATCCCAGGTGAAAGGCGGGGTACACCCTGGACAAGTCACCAGGTCATCACAGGGCACTCTGTCATCTTGTTCTCCTTAATTTCTAATTACAACTAGTAGTCACTGCCCGTGAATCTGATTTCCTCTGAATGGTGTTCTTCACAGGGGCTGTGTTGGTCCAAGGGTTTGGTCATACAGTTGCTTGGAATTGGGTTGAGTGGACACGATATACATGTTTTCACTGTGTTCTGTCAAAATGATGTAAACCGCTCCCCGCGTCTCCTCAGTGATGTTGACTCGGCCCTAGCAGACATCTCCTGGGAGCAGCGCTGATTGCGAGGTCCTGTACAATTGAAACTCTCAGGCGAGTCGGGGAGGGGATTCCTCACCGAGGCTGCATGCAGTGTGATCATGTAGCCTATGGAAAATGAAGTGTGTTGGATTAGCACTAATCCTATCCGTCCATTAACTGTAGCCGCTTATCCTGTTCTACAGGGTCACGGGCAAGCTGGAGCCTATCCCAGCTGACTATGGGTGAAAGGCGGGGTAAACCCTGGACAAGTCGCCAGGTCATCACAGGGCTGACACATAGACAACCATTCACACTCACATTCACACCTACGGTCAATTTAGAGTCACCAGTTAGCCTAACCTGCATGTCTTTGGACTGTGTGGGAAACCGGAGCACCCGGAGGAAACCCACGCGGACACGGGGAGAACATGCAAACTCCGCACAGAAAGACCCTCGCCGGCCACGGGGCTCGAACCCAGGACCTTCTTGCTGTGAGGCGACAGTGCTAACCACTACACCACCGTGCCGCCCAGCACTAATCCCATGTTTTGGAAATTTGAAAATGTTGTCTTGGGCCCCTCTGGGATGTCACCAATCCATATGCAAAGTATGGAGTATGTGCATCCAGCCATGTCGATTTACATAGGTGAACAGCCAGCCAGCCTTCCTTTAGATAGATAGATAGGTAGATAGATAGATAGATAGATCTCATCTCATCATCTCTAGCTGCTTTATCCTGTTCTACAGGGTCGCAGGCAAGCTGGAGCCTATCCCAGCTGACTACGGGCGAAAGGCGGGGTACACCCTGGACAAGTCACCAGGTCATCACAGGGCTGACACAGACACAGACAACCATTCACACTCACACCTACGGTCAATTTAGAGTCACCAGTTAACCTAACCTGCATGTCTTTGGACTGTGGGGGAAACCGGAGCACCCGGAGGAAACCCACACGGACACGGGGAGAACATGCAAACTCCGCACAGAAAGACCCTCGCCGGCCACGGGGCTCGAACCCAGGACCTTCTTGCTGTGAGGCGACAGTGCTAACCACTACACCACCGTGCCGCCCAGCACTAATCCCATGTTTTGGAAATTTGAAAATGTTGTCTTGGGCCCCTCTGGGATGTCACCAATCCATATGCAAAGTATGGAGTATGTGCATCCAGCCATGTCGATTTACACAGGTGAACAGACAGACAGCCTTCCTTTAGATAGATAGATAGATAGATAGATAACTAATTGGGAATAAGTCAAACATTTTAAGTGTAATGAATAGAAGCTGAAAGAGACAAAACAGCACCACGGCTACATGCAGGAATGAGCTGATCATCAAGTACAAGACAACCTGGAATATAAGACCCACTACCCGTGATTTCATTTCTCTGCTCAGACTGCTTTCTTCAGCGAGTCTATAGCAGGCTGTGCTACTTCTGTGACTGCAGCCAATCACCATGATGTTCAGCTTCTACAGGGAGTGCAGAATTATTAGGCAAATGAGTATGTTGACCACATTACCCTCTCTATGCATGTTGGCCTACTCCAAGCTGCATAGGCTTGAAAGCCTCCTACCAATTAAGCATACCAGGTGATGTGCATCTCTGTAATGAAAAGGGGTGTGGTCTAATGACATCAACACCCTATATCAGGTGTGCAAAATTATTAGGCAACTTCCTTTCCTTTGGCAAAATGGGTCAGAAGAGGGATTTAACGGACTCAGAAAAGTCAAAAATAGTGACATATATTGCAAAGGGATGGAGCACTCTTAAAATTGCCCAGCTTTTGAAGCGTGACCATCGAACAGTCAAGCGCTTCATTCAAAATAGTCAACAGGGTCGCAAGAAGCGCGTTGAAAAAATAAGGCGCAAACTAACTGCCCGTGAACTGAGGAAAGTCAAGCGTGAAGCTGCCAAGATGCCACTCGCCACCAGTTTTGCCATATTTCAGAGCTGCAACATCACTGGAGTGTCAAAAAGCACAAGGTGTGCAATACTCAGGGACACGGCCAAGGTAACAAAGGCTGAAAAACGACCACCACTGAACAAGACACACAAGATGAAACGTCAAGACTGGGCCAAGAAGTATCACAAGACTGATTTTTCTAAGGTCTTATGGACAGATGAAATGAGAGTGAGTCTTGATGGGCCAGATGGATGGGCTCGTGGCTGGATCAGCAAAGGACAGAGAGCTCCAGTCCGACTCAGACGCCAGCAAGGTGGAGGTGGGGTACTGGTATGGGCTGGTATCATCAAAGATGAGCTTGTGGGACCTTTTCGGGTTGAGGATGGCGTCAAGCTCAACTCCCAGTCCTATTGTCAGTTTTTGGAAGACACCTTCTTCAAGCAGTGGTACAGGAAGAAGTCAGCATCCTTCAAGAAAAACATGATTTTCATGCAGGACAATGCTCCATCACACGCATCCAAGTACTCCACAGCATGGCTGGCCAGAAAGGGTCTAAAGGAAGAAAGATTAATGACGTGGCCTCCTTGTTCACCTGATCTGAACCCCATAGAAAACCTGTGGTCCCTCATCAAATGTGAGATCTACAAGGAGGGGAAACAGTACACATCTCTGAACAGTGTCTGGGAGGCTGTGGTTGCTGCTGCACACAATGTTGATCGCAAACAGATCAAAACACTGACCGAATCCATGGATGGCAGGCTTTTGAGTGTCCTTGTAAAGAAAGGCGGCTATATTAGTCACTGATTTGTTTTTTTTGTTTTTTTTTTGAATGCCAGCAATGTATATTAGTGAATGTTGAGTTGTTATATTGGTTTCCCTGGTGAAAATAAATGAGTGAAATGGGTATATGTTTGTTTTTTGTTAAGTTGCCTAATAATTATGCACAGTTATAGTCACCTGCACACACAGATATCCTCCTAAGATAGCTAAAACTAAGAAAGCCCTACTCCAACTTCCAAAAATACTCAGCTTTGATATTTATGAGTCTTTTGGGTTCATCAAGAACATAGTTGTTTTTCAATAATAAAACTAATCCTCAAAAATACAACTTGCCTAATAATTCTGCACTCCCTGTATAGTGCTACATGATCAAACCAAATCCGAATGAAACCCAGTGAAGATGAACGCAACACAGCCACAGTAGCTTGAAGAGGTTATTGAGTGTACATCTGACTCACTGGTTCCTTATTCATTCTCAGAGAATACACTTTTTAGATATCTTGTTTAGTAAATACAAAAATAAGACCTTTTATAGCTGTTGCTTGTATTCAGAGCAAGGTGTGCGTGTGTGTTTTAAAAAAGTAAACTATTCATTCTATTTATGCTTCATTTTAAATAAATAACAAAAAAAAAAGCTACTGGACTGAATATGTTTTCAGAAAAACATTCAAGGCAGACAAGAAATCAAAAGAAAAACCACACACACACACACACGACTCAAATTTTAAAATCTATTTTCATTACATATAAACTACGCATAAATTCACAGAGGTGCATGAGCTTTCTGTGTACTGCGTAATTTAGACAAGGAAGGTTTTCTGTTGAATCTCAAACACCTGAGTTTGACAGGCAGGGCAGACGCAGTGCTGTATGTAATCATCCTGTTGTCATTACTGACACTGATTTGGATGTGCAGTGAATTGTATGCTGTGAGAAGAAATCAGGAAAAGGTATTTTACATCTATATTAGAGATTTCCTACAGCACACGGAGTCAGTGTTTGGACTGGCAGTTGTAATAAGAATATAACTGCATAAAATTAGAGGAGCTACTTCTGACAAAACATCAGTATTTTTTCTTCCAAGATCGAAAATAAAGTTGAATCGGCATCAACGGATTCTTCCTCTGGAGACTGGGATGGAAAACATCGAAGTCTACTTTCCTCACTCTCTCCAGGTAATCATCAATAGCAACCTGCAATCACAGACACAGAGCATCAGTTAAATACACCAGTAAACAGCAAACTAATCCAAGAGTTATTTGTTCGATGCTCAAAGTCAATTCCCCCCAGTCAATTTTTAAATCCTGAGCAAGTCTATTAAACGCACCATTGGGATACAATTAAATATAACCCCGATTCCAAAAAAAGTTGGGGCGCTGTGTAAAACAAATACCAACATAATGCAATGATTTGCAAATCCTTTTCAACTGAATACAACACACAGACAAGATATTTAATGTTCAAACTGAATTTTTTTTTTGGTAAATATACTGTACACTTATTCTGAATTTGATGCCTGCAACACGTTCCAAAAAAGTTGGGACAGGGGCATGTTTACCACTGTGTTAGATCATCTTTTCTTTTAACAGCACTAAGCATTTGAGAACTGAACACCAATCGTTGAAGTTTTGAACGTGAAATTCTTTCCCATTTTTGCTTGATATATGACTTCAGTTACTCAACAGTCCGGGGGTTTTGTTGTCATATAGTGCTTCATAACGTGGACACATTTTTAATGGGAGGCAGGCAGGCCAGTTTAGCGCCCACACTCTCTTACTACAAAGCCACGCTGTTGTAACATGCGCAGAGTGTGGCTTGGCATTGTCATTATCTTGCTGTAATAAGCAGGGACGTCCCTGAAAAAGACGTCGTTTGGCTGGCAGCATATGTCGCTTCAAAACCTTACAGCGTTAAACAGTACCTTCACAGATGTGCAAGTTACCCATGCCATGGGCACTAATACACCTACGTACATACCATCACAGATGCTGGCTTTTGAACTTTGTGCTGGAAACAGTCTGGATGATCCTTTTCCTCTTTAGCCTTTAAGACACGACGACCATGATTTTCAAACAATTCGAAACGTGGACTTGCCAGACGACAGCACAATTTTCCACTCTGGATCAGTCCATCTCAGATGAGCTCAGGCTCAGAGAATTTGGCAGCGTTTCTGGATGTTGCTGATATATAGCTTTCGCTCTGCATAGTGGATGCAGTGATGAACTGTATTTACTGACAACAGTTTTCCAAAGTGTTCCTGAGCCCATGCAGTAATATCCTTTATATAATCATGCTGTGCAGCCTGAGGGATCAAAGGTCACGGGCGTTCATTGTTGGTTTTCAGCCTCTTCCATGCAGAAATTTCTCTGAATCTTATGATGATATGGATTGTAGAAGGCGAAATCCCTAAATTCCTTGCAATCGTACCATGAGAGATACTTTGTTCTTAAAAGTGGTGAACCTCACCCTATCCTTGCTTGCGAATGACTGAGCTTTCTGAGGATGCCCCTTTCATAACCAATCACCTGTTACCAGTTATAACCTGTTTACCTGTAGAAAGTGCCAAACAGGTGGGTTTTTTGAGTATTTCACAACCTTTCTCAGTCTTTTGTTGCCCCTGTCCCAACTTTTTTGGAACGTGTTGTAGACATCGAATTCAGAATGCGTGCATGTTTATAAAAAAAAATAATGTTTCAGTTTGAACATTAAATATCTTGGTTTTGTACTGGATTCAACTGAATATGGACCCTTTTCACGTGACGTCACGACAAATGCGGCCGCCATTTTGGACACGTACTACCAGTAGTTTACCACACAGCCAACATTGAGGAACGGCAGCAAAGAAAGTGTTTATTTTCAGCAAGACTTCCATCATGCCACTATATTGTTGTGCACCTGGATGTAGTAACCATCAACAAACAAGGCAAGGTTTATCATTTTATCAGATCCCGACAGAGAAGATGGATAGCGGCCATAAACAGATTGGCAGCCCTCGGCATACCCACGCTTGTGTAGTGACCACTTTGTTGGAGGTAAAACGAATAAAATTAGCCAGAAAAGGCATTACATTGCTGTTAACATTCTGTGGCGGCGAGTGTGTAACCAAATAGGTTAAAATAACCCATTGTAACCTCTTTGTTCTTCTGTAGTAGCTATTGTTGACTAGCTAATGTCAACAAGTAGCTAGTATGTTACTGTAGCAATGTTTACGTTCAGTCATTTGGATGACTGTTAAAACCTTTCAGTCTCAAGTTTTTCCTTTACTGTATTTACTAGTTTACTGTAATTATGATCCGGCAGCTATTTACACCGGATCCAGTGTAACTAGCTGCCGGAGCCAACATCCGAGGTTCCGGAGCGCGCTCCGGCTTGCTCCCCCTCAAATTAAGCAGCGCGCTCCGGCTTGCTCCCGGAGTGCTCCGGCCGAGGTTCTGGAGCGCGCTCCGTATTGCTCCCCCTCAAATTAAGTAGCGCGCTCCGGCTTGCTCCGGAGCAAGCCGGAGCGCACTGCTTAATTTGAGGGGGAGCAAGCCAGAGCGCGCTGCTTAATTTGAGGGGGAGCAAGCCGGAGCGCGCTCCGGAACCTCGGCCGGAGCACTCCTGGAGCAAGCCGGAGCGCGCTCCGGAACCTCGGCCGGAGCACTCCTGGAGCAAGCCGGAGCGCACTCCGGAACCTCGGACGTTGGTGTGTAAGTGTATGGCGATGGGTTTTTAACGACATAGGTATACAGATCATGTGGGCCGAAGTCAGGTAAAGACGAGGGCTTCGTGTACTTCCGTACGTCAGTGAACAATCCTGGTGGAAGCAGGTAAACGTCGTTCTCGAAGCCTGCTAACCTCAATTTTTGCAAATACCTCTCCCTCTGCTCGCCCTGTAAATGCCCTACGTCGCTGGATAGTGAAGATGTTTTCTGCATCTCGCTCCTTTTTCTTGTATGTTTTTCGTTTGTCGCCTTCCTCGCATTCAAACCGATTCGAGCCGAAGTCCACTACATGTCCAAAATGGCGGTCGCGTTTACGAAGGTCATGTGACTGTAAAGGGTCTATAGGTTGAAAAAGATTTGCAAATCACTGCATTCTGGTTTTATTTACGTTTTACACAGCGTCCCAACTTTTTTTTTGGAATTGGGGTTGATCACCAATTTTTCCACAACACTACTTCCAGTATTCCATGTGGGATTTTAATGTTTAGCCTCATCCTCCTGACAGAACATAATCACAAATCATCTAAATACAAAACTGTTTCCTTAATCTTTATATCTAATGGCACCAGCAGTGCTTTTTGCACTTACAAAAACAACATTATGATCACTCAAACCACCTTCAAAGTGACTGACAGTAAAATGTACATTCATTTAAAAAATAATAAGTGAAAATAGGAAGTAATTTTGAGAAAATTACAAAGAAGAAAAGCAAGGTTAGGGTTGGTTTTTTTTTTTGGTAAAGAGCATTAAAGCGTTATGAGGTTTGTTGCCTTGGGGACAGAAAATTCTCTCTCTCTTTCTCTCTGCTTCAGTCATCTCCCTCACTTTACTGCCTGAACTCGGAGCTTTTCTACTGGAGGCTTGAGAAGGAACCATTGTAATAAAGGGATAACTCCGTGTCATGCCATCACTTAGATGTGTAATTAGATGCAGAGCCAGACATGTGAGGTTACGAGGAATCGCACTCCGTTATCGACTGAGCAGTGGTACAAG
Organism: Neoarius graeffei; assembly: GCF_027579695.1. Lineage (NCBI taxonomy): Eukaryota > Metazoa > Chordata > Actinopteri > Siluriformes > Ariidae > Neoarius > Neoarius graeffei. The sequence goes on along the minus strand of NC_083573.1, from coordinate 70,788,581 downwards.
GCAGGAGCAGAGGAGACTAAATCACTTACTGTTTGAAGAAAAGCAGGCATGGCAGCGTCTGGAACATTTTTACTGAATGATCTTGCCTGTATAAAAACATACACGATTACTGAAGGGTAAATCAGTCACGTTTCAAGCATCTAATATAATAGATCGACAAAATACAGATGCAGATACGAGATTTTGTGAAGCCTGAACAGTGTCTCAGTCATACTAGGCTACTTATTACTCAGATTAGATTAACGCAGCTCATACATTCTACCTGAATATGCAGGACAGACATTTCACTACTTTTGTCATACTGTAATCTTCAAATACATCTACGGCAAATCACAGCATGGAAAAACATGAATTCGGGACTCATTAGTAACCAGCAAGCAACTTTTGAGAACGAAACCCTCTCACTATATGCATTTGAGGGATTCAACCATTACATAAACATATGCATTTCATTTTTTGGAATGCATTTTATCAATAAATCTCCAAATCCCACCAAGAAAGTGTCTATAAATCATTTGAGTAAGTGGCACCAAACAGTGAAGGGAAAGAATCAATCAATCAATCAATCAATCAATCAATCAATCAATCAATCAATCTGTTCAAGCCACAGAAAATAAAATGGAAGATGTGAAAATAGACCTACATGTTGGAGATGAACATGTGCTTGACTGGCAATGTCATACACAACATCCCTGACATTCTGCTCCCTGCTGCCACGGATGAAGTCTTCTTGAGAGGCACCGTGCTGAAAAAGATATGATCAGAGACCTTGAGCTCAGTTCAATTCAATCGCCTTCCCCCACTCACATTTTCTGCCAGTTTGACTCAACCAGTCGAGCCTAACAAGAGTGTAAATGCTATCGAGAGCAGCACATCTCAACTCTGAGCAACTATGATGCACACACACCTGTCGCAGATGCATTGTACTTAATACACATTGAGACGTTGTGCACTTCCTAATTCTTAACCCAACACCTCCGATTGCATAAAACTGGGATTTACACACTTCAGCTCCAGAACAACAATTTTCTTCTTAACTCATGTATATGTATTTATTAGCGATAGATAGATAGATAGATAGATAGATAGATAGATAGATAGATAGATAGATAGATAGATAGATAGATAGATAGATAAAATCCTCTGATACTGAAACATTCAGTATCGTTATATTATATACATTTGAGAAAATATGGATTCATGCCACTTCAACCTCTTCGTGAACCACTAGTTCATACTTTTCGTTACCTCCAGGTTGGATTACTGTAATGCCTTACTGTCTGGATGTTCCAATAAGTGCATAAATAAACTCCAGTTAGTTCAAAATGCAGCAGCAAGAGTCCTTACTAGAACTAGAAAATATGACCACATCACCCCTGTCTTATCCACACTGCACTGGCTCCCAATCAAATTTCATATTGATTATAAAATACTACTATTGACCTTTAAAGCACTGAATGGTCTCGCACCACAGTACCTGAGCAAATTTCTAGTCCTTTATGACCCGCTACGTCTGTTTAGATTAAAATGCATTCTATCTGTTGGTACCTCATATAGTGAAGGCTACATCAGGGGGCAGAGCCTTGTCTTACAAAGCCCCACAGTTATGGAACGGCCTTCCAAGTAGTGTTCGGGAATCAGACACCGTCTCGGCGTTTAAGTCTAGGCTGAAAACATTTCTGTTTAGTCAAGCCTTTTGTTAACAGTGTTTGAGGTAAAGGTGTAGATCTGGAGGGCCCTCGGGCATATACCCCTTTTCCACCAAATCAGTTCCAGGGCTGGTTCGGGGCCAGTGCTGGTGCTGGTTCACAACTCGTTCAACTTGCGAGCCAGCTGAGAACCAGTTTGCTTTTCCATAGCTCGCAGTGCTAAGGGAAGCCACATCATTACGTCGCTGTATACGTCAGTTACGTCGCTACGTTTGCTTAAACCTTGGTGCGAATATCGAAGCAAAAACAACACGGAAGAAGCAGCAGCAACAACAACAATAATAATAATGGATGACTTCGCGTTTGCACAGCTGCTGCTTCTCGTCGCTTAAAAATGGCGATCTTTCGCGGTCTTATTATTGTTGTTGGTCTTAACAACTCCCCCCCCCCCTCCCCCCTCCCTCCCGCTGACGTAAGCGGTTCTTTCCTCTGGCCCAGCAGAGAGTTGGTGCTAGCCTGGAACCAGTTTTTCTGGCCCCAGAGCCAGTTCTTTGTCAGTGGAAACAGAAAACCCGGTTCCAAACTAAGCACTGGCCCTGAACCAGCCCTGGAACTGCTTTGGTGGAAAAGGGGCAATAGAGTGTTTTGGTCAACTGGGATGTATGGATGCTGTCCGTCCCCCACTCTCACTCGTTCACTCAGGTTTGTTGACGGTGTAGTGGTTGACTGCTTTATGTCCCGGGGCGCCCTCTTGTCTGTGTTACCTTCTGGCTCTCCCCTTTTAAGGCCCGGTCACACAGCGCTTTACGGTTTTATCACGGCCAAAACCCGTCAAAAAGTGCTCTCCCGTGAAGCAGACGATATTGTTCGTGTTGATGTCGAAGTTAAGACGTGTTACAGTCGATATACAGACGTGACAGGACGCAGGGGAAAATCGGAACGGCGTCGGACGCGGCAAAAAGTTTTGGACTGCTCAAAACTTTAGACCGCGGACAACCACGGCCGGCACACGTGGTAAAGACGTGCAACACAGGTGAAAAACACGTGATAATCAGTGTCCCGGCCGTTATTAAAACTTGGGGAGACGTGGTAAGACGCGAAAGTTTGGCGGTCTGTCACAGGCAGAGCACGGTCATCGGACGGGTGTTACGCGTTGGTATCACGGGATATAGCGTGTGTTTAGCGGCTTATCACTGAGAAATGGATTTTTCCGCGTACATAGCACTGTCTAAGCCCGTTAAACGACGTCTCAAACAAGTTCTAAATTCGATTGATCACTGTCTAATCACTTCTGCATCACTTCTGATTTGCGGCATGTAAATACCGTAATTTTCTGAGACCTCGGCACTTGCAGTCTAGATGTCAAGGGGTGAACATGAACCCTCAACGCTGTGATGTCCTCATCTTAATGCTCCAGCACCAACAGAACCAACTGATACAGGCTCAACATATCCTACCGCTTTTATATGCGCAGCAAGCCGCTCTTCCAACGACGCTGAGCCGCGGTTACCCGTGATTTGGCAGTGCTATGGCAGTGAAACAGCCGCCGACGGCCATACCCCGTACAAAGTACGGCAAAGCCAAAATTGACCAAAAATTACCACTTACGACCACGTCCACCTGATTTTTGTATCTTTTTGTACGTGATATAGACGCGGAGTGCTGTGTGACCGGGCCTTTAGTTATGCTGTCAGAGTTAGCCTTGCTGGAGTCCCCATGTATACGGTTCTTACTCTAGGTGAAATTGGGCATACCCTACAACCTGTGTCCCCCCCCAATCTCTTCCCTCTGCCTGTCCCTCTCAGAGTTACACGTCAATCCTGAGACACCAGTGGTGCTGACCTCTTTTGCCCTTCGGACCTACCTGATCCGTCCTGATGCCCTACTTCTAGCTGGATTCTCATCGCATTGTTCCTGTAGAGGACAGCCCCACATGGACAGTTGAAAGTCGCACTTGGAGGATGCTCTGGACTCTTACAGTAATGCTTTTATGGCTGAGGACTACAGTTGACTTGCTAACTTTAGGACTGCAGTTGTCATGAACAGTTTTGCACTCAAGTTTCCATCAATGAAGAGTTTATAACTTCAACAAAACAGACTTCAGGTTAAAACTATAATGATTTTCCTGGTTACACAGTCATACTTTGTGACTGTATAGGACACAGTTGTAGAAGCGAGTTATTTATAAATCACGTTGTCTGTTATCACCCAAATGAGGATGGGTTCCCTTTTGAGTCTGGTTCCTCTCAAGGTTTCTTCCTCATGTTGTCTAAGGGAGTTTTTTTTCTTGCCACAGTCACCACAGGCTTGCTCATTAGGGATAAAATAGCTCAAGTTTAAGGTCTTTAATTTTCTGTAAAGCTGCTTTGTGACAATGTCTGTTGTTAAAAGTGCTATACAAATAAGCTGGACTCTTCAGCATAGCCACACGAATTCAGTTTATTAGCTATTTAGAGACCGACGTCCCAACTCTTACTGTTAATGCTCCACAAAGAACTCCTCAAAGCCTCACAGATCAATCCTTTAAATCACACAATGAAGTTACAGCTCTACACACGCTTCAAATAAATTTTAGTCAACTGGTAATTGGGCAATTAAATCCTAACTGAACTCTTAAGGCTTAAATTTACTAAGCTGTACTTTAACCTAACAAAACAACAACAACAAAAAAATCATCCATTTATCTTTTCAAGTCATATTTCTAAAGCAAAGAACAAATATCTGGAAAATAGTAAATGGATTTGGGAAAAAAAAATAAATAAATATACACACACACACACACACACACTAGTGCATCTCAAAAAATTAGAATATTGTGAAAAAGTTCAATATTTTCCATTAGTTATTTAAGAAAGTGAAAATGTTATATATTATAGACCCATTACACAAACTAAAATGTTTCAAGCATTTTTCTATTTTAATTTTAATCAGTATGGCATACAGTACCAAAACAAAAAAAAAAAAACAACATCTCAAAATATTAGAATATTTCATTTCGAGTTTGAGTAAAACAGTATGAACACAGTGTATCTCTCGGTCTAGTTCAGTACACACAACCACAATCATGGGGAAGACTGCTGACTTGACTGTTGTCCAGAAGATGATCACTGATGCCCTCCACAAGGAGGGTAAGCCACAAAAGGTCATTGCTGAAAAGGGTGGCTGGAAAAGGTGCACAAGCAACAGGGATGGCCGCAGTCTTGAGAGGATTGTCAAGAAAAGTCGATTCAAGAACTTGGGAGAGCTTCACAAGGAGTGGACTGAGGCTGGTGTCAGTGTATCAAGACCCATCACGAACAGACATCTTCAAGAAAGGGGATACAACTTTTGCATTCCTAATATCAAGCTACTCCTGAGCCAGAGACAATGTCAGAAGTGTCTTATCTGGGCTAAGGAGAGAAAGAAATGGACTGTTGCTCAATGGTCCAAAGTCCTCTTTTCAGATGAAAGCACATTTTGCATTTAATTTGGAAATCACGGTTCTAGAGTCTGGAGGAAGAGTGGAGAGGCACAGAATCCAAAGTGTTTGAAGCCCAGTGTGAAGTTTCCACAGTCTGTGATGATTTGGGGTGCCATGTCATCTGCTGGTGTTGGTCCACTGTATTTTATCAAGTCCAAAGTCAACACAGCCATCTACCAGGAGATTTTAGAGCACTTCATGCTTCCATCTGCTGACGAGCTTTTTGGAGATGCTGATTTCCTTTTCCAGCAGGACTTAGCACTTACCCACAGTGCCAAAACTACTACCAAATGGTTTGCTGACCATGATATTACTGTGTTTGATTGGCCAGCCAACTTGCCTGACCTGAACCCCAGAGAGAATCTATGGGGTATTGTCAAGAGGAAGATGAGAAACACCCGACCCAAAAATACAGACATGCTGAAGGCTGCTATCAAAGCAACCTGGGCTTCAATAACACCTCAGCAGTGCCACAGACTGATCACCTCCATGCCACACCGCATTGATACAGTAATTCATGGTAAAGGAGCCCCAACCAAGTATTGAATGTATAAATGAATATACTTTTCAGAAGTTGGACATTTCTGTATTGTAAATCCTTTTTTTTTGATTGATCTTAGGGAATATTCTAATAATTTGAGATACTGGATTTCTGATTTTCATGAGCTATAAGCCATAATCATCAAAATTAAAACAAAAAAGGCTTTAAATATTTCACTTTACATGTAATGAATATAGAATATATGAAAGTTTATCTTTTCGAATTAAATTATGAAAAAAAAGGAACTTTTTCATGGTATTCTAATTTTTTGAGATGCACTAGTATATATAAACTAACAAACACTGACATGCTGCAACAGTGCCCCCTGCAGTCTGGATTTCAACATTACCTCAAACAAACAAACAAACAAACAAAATAAAGCACTAACTAATACATCATTTATGTTGGACTAGGTCTGGACAGATGACCTGGAATATTTGCTCACCATCAACTAAATCCCTGAATCTAATTTACAGCAAGTCCCCATTTGTACACAGATTTCCCCAAACAGACCAGGAGTATGAGCTAAACTGATCACTTACATAAAACGGTCATACTGCGATTGCATAAGGATCAGTCCCATGTTCACAATCAGTCTGGTGTGTGTAACTCACTTGAGGACTGTGTGTGCTGATGCTGTTCGCAGCTGCAGTGTAAGAATTAATTCCCTCTTCACCACACGGTGCATAATTAAGGTACCATTTCCTGGATAGTACTAGACACCATGTTAATAACCAAAGTGCACTGTAAATCCGGCGAACAATGAGGTACATTACCTCTGCACTAAAGCACCACACTGCACAGAGATACCTGTCTGGAGCATGCACCTTTGATATAAATGAAAATAACTCTTGTTTAAATGATGACTAAAGTCAACAGGTACAGTAAGGTGCAAACGTCAGAGACCACCATCTTGTTTTCAGTCAGATGGTCATTCAGTATTTATGACTAATCATTAGGGCATTAATTTCATTTTCCGTCAAACAGGCATGCAGTACTTATTTATGCAGATCAAGATTAAAAAGTCACTGGTACAAATAACATATTTACAGCTTTCATGCTGTTTTTACCTAGTAATTTTCCGTTAAATATTTCGTTGTCTCCGTTACTGCGGCCACATGTACACTATGGTGCGCCATATAGTACAGTCCATATCATAAATATAGAATGACTGAGGGTGGATTATTTCAGGCACGGAGGTGGAAAGCCTGGGAAAACCTTTCCCCGTGGTAATACTTTGACCATTTATAGTCATTTATAACTCCCTGCTCCTTTTTTTAAAACCCCGAATCATAAAAAGTTGGGACAGTATGGAAAATGCAAATTTAAAAAAAGCAGTAATTTCTAAATGTACTTTGACTTGTATTTCACTGCAGACAGTATGAACCCCAAGATATTTCATGTTTTGTCTGGTCAACTGCATTTCATTTGTTAATATACATCCATTCCTGCGTTTCAGTCCTACAACACATTCCAAATAAAAAAAAAATGTTAGGACGAGAAGTGATTTAAGGCTAGTAATGAGGTAAAACAATTAAATTAGGGCCGTCAAACGATTAAAAAATTTAATCGCGATTAATCTCAGAATTTCATATAGTTAATCGCGATTAATCGCATTTTTTTAAAATCTATGTAAATGAATAAGGCTTTTAAAGTGAAATGTTACAATTAAAATGGTGAACACATTTTATGCTAAAAGTACTTGTTAAAAACTGCTGGGACAAGAGAAAATGGTACGGGAGTTTATTCACTCACATACTAGGCAGTACTGAACATACAAAACACAAAATTGGATTTTGTGATGGATTAGGGAGCTGTAGTCTCAAATATAAAACCTGTAGTCACATACTACTGTGTCTCAGTTCAGACATGTGTGACAAAAGAAAATAAAAATGAAATAAAACTTCAATTGTGCTGGAGTTGTATTCAGTCACAGCCTATAGGACTTCACAGTGCTGTGCAAACAAAAATAAATTGCAGTTGGACTTCAAGAAAGACATTTAGTGTCATATCACAGTGCTACAGCATACTGAAATCTCACTTTACAAAAGTATTTTAGAACTGCAAAGTGCATACCAAAACCAACTCAATCACACTCTACTTTTGAAATGAAACTTCCCATTTAACAGACCTTTCTCCATCACTCACACTTACTCTTACTGAAGCAGCGCGCGACAAGCCTCAACAGGAACTACGGGTGACTCGCAGGGCCAAATTAGAATTTGCGTTAACGGCACCATTTTTTTAATCACGATAAATTGAGATCGCGTTAATGCGTTATTATCGCGTTAACTTCGACAGCCCTAAATTAAACAAATGATGTGATTTGAAACGGGTGATGTCAACAGATCACTGTATCATGACTTGGTACAAAAAGGCCTAGTCTTTGAGGAGCAAAGATGGGCCGAGGATCTCCAGTTTATCAAAAACTTACTGAAATGTTTCAAAACAAACATTCCTCAAAGAAACATATGAAGGGATTTGGATATTTCACCCTCAACAGTGCATAATACCATTAAATGATTGAAGGTATCTGGAGGAAATGTTGGAGGGCAAGGGCACAAGCCTAAGCTGAACACCAGTGATCTCTGATCCCTCAGATGGCACTGCATCAAGAACCGTCATTCATCTATAGCTGATATAACCACATGGGCTCAGGAGTACTTTGGCAAACCTTTGTGAAACACTACAATATGGAGTTACATCCACAAATGTCAGTTAAAACTTTACTGTGCAAAAAGGAAGCCTTATGTTAACTGTGTACGGAAGCGCTGTTGACTTCTCTGGGTTGAGAGGTATCTGGGATGGACCATCACACAGTGGAATGTGTATTGTGGTCAGATGAATCACTATTCCAGGTCTTTTTTGTAAGAAATGGACACTGTGTGCTCCACACCAAAGATGAAAAAGACCATCCAGACTGTTCCCAACAACAAGTCCAAAAGCCAGGGTCTGTCATGGTATGGGGTCGTGTCAGTGCCCTTGACAAAGGTAACTTACACTTCTGTGATGGCAGCATTAATGAAGAAAAGTACAGTTTTTCGAGCAACATATGCTGCCTTCAAGACGACAACTTTTCCAGGGATATTTCAACAAGATACTATAAAACCACATTCTGCACACATTACAAAGGCATGACTGCGGAAGAAGAGAGTGCAGGTGCTGGACTGGCCTGCCTGCAGTCCTGACCTGTCCCTAATAGAAAATGTCTGGCAAATTTTGAAACGAAAAATATGACTCTGATGACCTTGAACTGTTACACACCTTAAGACCTGTTTGCAGGAAGAATGGGACAATAAAACACCTGAAATGGTTCATCACTTGGTGTCTTTGGTCCCTAAACATCTTTTAAATGTTGTGAAAAGGAATGGCAACAGTACAGAGTGGCAAATGCTTTACCTTCCTAACTTCTTTTGAAATGTGTTGCAAGAATCAAAATTGAAACAAGTCTTTATTTTGGAAAAAATAAAATAAAATGAGATCAAACATCCAATAAATAATGTGCTGTTGTACTGCTTTGAATGCAATACAGGTCAAAAATCAGTGTTATCAGTTTTACTTTCAACATACTGTCCCAACCTTTTCTGATTTGGTGTTGTATTTTATATACAGTATGGTATATTTCTGAAAGCTACAGGTCTTCTTGAATGTACATGTTTTTCTTACGCATAATTCGCAGCCAAGTAAAAGTAAAGTTCTAGCATTTTAAAGTCGGGTTACTACCAGAATTAAAAATTTCATTCCAAATGCAGCGCAAGAGCATCAAAGACAGTTTGATATCTGATTACAACCTAAACTGATTATGCACGTCCATTTCACTCGGACATGCTCCTAACCAACAACTTGATTAAAGCCAGAAGTCCCCGTGTTTGTTAAATGGACCCAGACAGATTAAAGGCTGGTAACAGAAAGGCAGGAGAGAAAAAAAAAGGGAAAAACTAGATAGAACTCGATGGGGATGCCTCCGCCTGGTAGTCTACACACCTTATTAAGTTGTGATTTGGGGATGGACATTTGACCTCACAGTAATCTTGACCTGGTGAAATTACTTGTATTTGCCTTGGAGATATTGTGTTCACAAAGTTTTCGGACAGACATTTGACCTCACAGTGACCTTGACCTTAGACCTTTTGATCTCAAAATCTAATCAGTTCATCGTTGTCCCCAAGTGCACAAATGGTGAAAGTTTGGTGAAATTCCTTTCATTTGCCTTTGAGATATCGTGTTCACAAGGTTGCGGGACGGACGCACGCACGGACGGACGGACGGACAGACAGACAGACAACCCGAAAACATAATGCCTCCTGCACCTAGGTCACAACCGGACGTACGATTTTTTTGGCCATGCGATTTTTGGCGTTTCCCAAATCGCTGCGTTTTTTTTGTTCGTGGAGAAAGACGCATGTTGGCCGCAAGTTTGTCTTGCAACCTGAAAAAAACGTAAGCGCCCGTAGAGTTTGTTTGACATGACAAAGAACCTCTGCGGCCGGTCTGCGGCCAGTCTACGGCTCGAAAATCAGCACGTCACACACGCGCCCTCCGTGCGTTTCTTGCATTTTTTGCACATAGACCGGCCATAGGAGCACGTACAGCCGGTTGTGACCGAGGCATTAAGGTGGCGGAGGCATAAAAATATGTTTCCGTGAACATCCAATTTGTCATTTTTGGCAGTTTGCTATAATTCAGTCACAGCAAAATCCAACAGGTTTTCCGAGACCGTCACACATTTGTGCTATTTGTTGAATTAATATCATCATGTTAAATGTTTTATCATAAAGCATAAGCTGAAAGATCATCTGAGACAGATATTGAAGGACACCCACCAGCATGCAGATGTCCATGGGGAGATAGACCCTGCGTCTCTGGCTGTGGTACGGTGTGGCTCGCAGACACGTCACGATCCCTTGTGCTTTGCCAATATGGCTGGCAGCATGATCTGCATGGACGTCTTTCACTCCTTTATAAACACATGCAAGAATATGAAGCAATTCCTGTTACTTACTCTTTCCTGAAGGGATTAGGGGCTACTTACATCTTATATCCACACAATTTACTCACTGACAAGTAGTTTCCTCTGTGAATGAAATTCCTGTAGATTTATTTCGAACACATTTGACTGATGAATTTATGAAAAAGTGTTCTTCAAAAACATTCTGCAAAAACATATAGACGTTCAATAATCACTCTCAGACTTCCATTAGGAGTAAAGTTTCAAGTAATGTCTTTTTGCCCCTTCAGCAGAACATTACCCAGAGCATCATACTGTTTCTGTGCCTTCTTTCCATAGTGCATCGTCTTCCCCAGGTAAGTGACTCAGTAACTCATACACACCCGGCTGTCCACATGATGTAAACGTAAACATGATCCATCAGACCAGGCCACCTTCCATTGCTCCATGGTCCAGTGTTGATTGTATGTGCTTTCAGCAGTGGACAGGGATCAGGATGGGACCGGTCTGCAGCCCTAAACTCAGTTAGCTGTGATGCACTGTGTGTTCTGTCACCTTTCTATCATAGCCAGCATTAACTTCTTCAGTAATTTGTCCTACAGTAGCTCTTCTGTAGGATCGGACCAGATGTTGCTCCCGGTGTGCATTAATGAGTCTTGGGAGCCTCTTGAACCTGTTGTCGGTTCACCTGATGTCCTTCCTTGGACCATTTTTGGTAGGTACAAACCACTGCATGCCAATGCAAGACCTTTGAAGATGCTCTGACCCAGTCGTCAATTTGGCCAAAGTCGCTCAGATCCTTACGCTTTCCCAATTTTCCTGCACATCAACTTCAAGAACTGTCTGTTCACTTGCTGCCTAATATATCCCATCCCTTGACAGATGCCATTGTAATGAGATAATCAAAATGTTATTTGCTTCACCTATCAGTGGTTTTAATGGCTGATTGGGGTATATTATCAGTTAACAATGACCATTTATCATTTGATTTTTCTTCAATCAAAATTGGAATAAAAATGATACAATTCTCATACTGGGAGAAGTCATGGCCTAATGGTTAGAGAAGTAGCTTTGAGACTAAGGCTACATCCACATGACAACAGCAACGAGATTTTTTTTTTTTTAAATATCGCGTCCACATGGGCAACGGATCAGTAAAATATCAGGTACATATGGCAACGCAACGCTTGCTGAAAATGATGCAATACACATGCCACACCTCTACGTGTGCTGTAAGACGGTCCCATCGGAGACACCAGAACAATAGAAGTAGTAGACGCATGCGCATAAACCCCTTCTTCTGTAGCATCAGCCACAAAGTTTTAATTATTAATCAGCAGCGTAAAACGAAAGACATGGAAAGAGGAATGAATGGGGGTAGATGGAAGCCGGTACGCCAACATTCTGATATCCTCCAGAATTCTTTAATGGTCCAGAATAAATTGAATGCTACATGTTGATGGATTACTTTGTTCTTCTACGCCCTTTTTGAGGAATGTATTGTCGGACTTAAACCAACATCTGAAGAGGTGAGATCGCTCCTTTTTTTTTCCTATTTTTGCTGGCGGGATTGTTTTTGGAAAGCGCACAGGCGGTGCGCGGTTTGGTACTGCTTCCGCAGTGTTTGGACTAAAGACTCTGCCCTAAGGGCTATTCTCTCTCTCTCTCTCTCTCTCTCTCTCACTTTGCACCATTACACAATAAATATTCACAGTGAAAATATTTTGTAAGCACGTTTCATGAACCAAGTTATAGGATTTGTTGACAACTCACATCGAGTTCGTTACACTTCTACCCGGCGTGAAGCACTGACAGTCATGTGGTTGTGACGTCATCGTAAACAAATCCGTTCTACTCATCCAGACGACTTCACAACAGTGCCGTTGCCAGATTTTTCCACCCGTTCTCAAAAGATTTTGTTTTGGGGCACCCAAAACGCCGGTGCCGTGTGGACGCCAGGCCGAAACGATAAACAATTTTATCAGATTCACCTGAATCCGTTGCCATGTGGACAGGGCCTAAAAGGTCATTGGTTTGATTCCCTGGACCAGCAGGAGTGGCTGAAGTGCGCTTGAGCAAAGCACCCAACCCCCAACTGCTCCCCAGGCTGCTCTGGGTATGCTGTACATCGCTCTGGATAAGAGCGTCTGCTAAATGCCATTAATGTAATGAACAAATCACTTCTAGATTTATATAAAAACTATATTTATAAATAATATAGAATGTACCATCTCTGTAGGACACGTATAGCATTAAGTGCACCGGGTATAAGAGGCCGAGAATTTCAAACTGCTAAACAAAGTTTTTACGGTTACAAAAAAAGGGACACTTAAAAAATAACTGCACATACACTTTAAAAAATAAAAAAAGAGGTGAAAATAGGCAGCAATTTTACTGGAAAAAATCAATGTGATGTTTTGTGAACGCTCTTTAGTCATGCCCTTTGCTGGTCAGAGCATTAAAGCTTTATGAGGTTTGTTGCCTTGAAGACAGAAAATTCTCTCTCCATCTCTCTGCTTCTGCCATCATCACCACTTTACTGCCTGAACCCTGAGCTTTTTTTTCTACTGTAGGCTTAGGAAAGAACCACTATAATAAAGGAATAACTCCATGTCATGCCATCACTTAGATGCGTAATTAAATGCAGAGCCATACATGTGAAGTTATGAGGAATCTCTGCCTCAACAGTTGAGCACAAATTCAAGACATGAATGTGTGTGTGTGTGTGTGTGTGTGTGTGTGTGTGTGAGTGAGAGAGAGATAGATAGAGAGAGAGAGAGAGACCAACTGAGAGAGACCGACTGAGAGTGAGACCAAGAAAGAGAGGGAGACCGACCGAGAGAGAGAGAGACCGACCGAGAGAGAGACCAAGAGAGAGAGACCAAGAGGCCAAGAGAGAGAGACCAAGAGAGAGAGACAGACCCCGAGACTGAGACCAAGAGAGACCGAGACCAAGATCAAGAGAGACCGACAGAGAAACCAAGAGAGAGAGACCAACCGAAAGACCGAGAGAGAGAGACCAAGACCGAGAGAGACCGACCGAGAGACCCTGACCGAGAGAGACCAAGAGAGAGAGACCAAAAGAGAGAGACCAAAAGAGAGACCCTGACCGAGAGAGACTGAACGAGAGAGAGACCAAAAGAGAGACCGAGAGGCCAAGAGAGAGAGACAGACCGAGACCGAGAGACCGAGACCAAGAGAGACCAAGAGAGAAACCAAGAGAGACCGACCGAAAGACCAAGAGAGAGAGTGAGAGAGAGAGAGAGAGAGAGAGAGAGAGAGAGAGAGAGAGAGACCAAGAGAGACCGAGACCAAGAGAGACCGAGAGAGAGAGTGAGTGAGTGAGTGAGTGAGTGAGTGAGGTATGAAACTATAAGCATTCATTTTAAAAGACCCTACAAGCATATTTTTTTCAGAATCCTGGGTTTTATTTTAGTACAAATATGGAGGTGATTATAGGAAACCACATGCGCTGACTGGTCGAGAAATTTGGATTATTTTTGATAATCATCTCGAGTGACTAGGCAAAATGGAGGCCAATCGCTTCGACACCGTAAGTGAGGAAGAATTACAGATGACAGAAAATGCTGTTCCTAAAAGCACTAAAGATGCTACGAAGTTTGGTTTAAAACTATTCAGAGGTCAGGTGGAATGGGGATTGATTTTATTTATTCCAAAACAAAGTATTTTATGTGAGTCGGTGTAGATAAGTGACAAGTATGCACACATTACATTTGTATGCTGCTTTTGAAGTTTGAAATAAATTATTTTTTAAATATGATTTTTAAAAATAACGACCTGTGTATTTACACTAAAACAATTATCGGCCTCAGGCTCAGTGAATATCGGGGAATAGTAACCTCGACCTCGTCTCAGCTATTATTCACCGATATTCACATCGCCTTCTGTGATTAATTGTTAAATAAATCTTATTTAAATTATACACCACTCCAGCTTCATTTAACTTAATATAGAATAGTTATTGTTGATTACTTACACAGTTGCTTAAAATATGTCCTCAGCTGGGCCACCTTGTTAATGACCGTCATGACCGCGCTTGAAATATTAAACAAACAAACAAACAAACAAACAAACAAACAAACAAACAAACACTCCACACCCTTGAACTGCTCCTGTTCAGCAGGCACACAGCAGCATTGAAAAGTTCTCTCATTGGTCACATTTCTGTTGCAGAAAGTATTCAAAACTCTTGTCGCAGCATTAAACAGATGTGCACCACATTATCCGTGTAGTCTGGTTCAAAACTACACACCTGCACATCAACTCAGATCTTCAACCTCTGGGAGACGGACTTTCCTTCTCCGAGATTGAAACAATGCTGCTTCTCCAGTCATGTTGAGCTTCAGCTCCGTGTCTCTCTTCCTCTCGCAGAAGTCTAAAGAGTTTCCTCTTCAGGTACTATCTGGAATAACACCTTACTTTCTGTGCAACCGGCGAGTAGCCTAGCGGTTAGCGTGTCCGGCTCTCGATCGGGAGATCGCGTGGTTCTACTCGCGGTTGGGTCATACCAAAGACCATCATGAAAATGGTACCTACTAAAAATGGTACTAATCACTTATACAGGAAGGGACAGAGCAGGCTGTACTTCCTGAGGAGGCTGCGGTCCTTTAACATCTGCAGGAAACTCCTGTGGATGTTCTATCAGTCTGTGGTCACCAGTGTCCTGTTTTACACCGTGGTGTGCTGGGCAGCACATCCAAGAAGGACACATCCAGGCTGGACAAACTGATCAGGCGGGCCGGCTCTGTGGTCGGCATGAAGCTGGACTCTCTGGTGACGGTGGCAGAGAAGAGGACTATGGACAAACTATTGAACATCATGGACGATGCCAGTCACCCTCTGCACACCGTCATCAGCAACCAGAGGAGCCTGTTCAGTGACAGAATGCTCCTTCCCAAGTGCAGGACGAACAGACTCAAAAACTCCTTTGTCCCTCACGCCATCAGACTGTACAACTCCTCTCTGGGGGGGAGGAGGGGGAACAGGAGGACAGAGGACGGGAAGGAGCAGTAGCCTAGCCTAACAATAAGCAATACTGGACAATGTGCAATATAATGTGCAATATAAAGTGCAATATCTCTTCTGCTGCCCCCCCTCCTCCTCTCTCTCCCCCTTCCTCTCTTCCCCATATCTTATTCTTTTTTCTCTTCCCCATATCTTATTTGTATATGTAAATACTTAATTTATTTTAATTTATCTAGAAGTTTTTCTCTGTTTCTTTTCTCTGTTTATCTGTAATGATGCTGCTGGAATCTTAATTTCCCTGAGGGAACCCTCCCAAAGGGATCAATAAAGTTTTATCTCATCTAATCTAATCTAATCTAATCTCATCTAATCTAATCTAATCTAATCTAATCTAATCTAATCTAATCTACTGCCATCTGGCAAGGCACGGTGCAATACAGATGCGAGTGGGGAGTCAAACTCTCGTGGTTAGTAGAGGACTAACCCCCCACTGTAACCCTAGCTATGTAATAGGTGAGAAGCTGAGGGCTACGGAAACGGAGATCGGCGCCGCCCTATGCGCCACTGGCGTGAGAAGGACTTTGGCTTTTTTGGCTTCTGTGCAACAACCTGCCATTTTGTCTTAGTTATTGATTTTTTATTTTATTTATAGCATTACTATTTATGCACCTTGATTTTAAAATTGTCTTTTTATTACCATGTACACCACGCAAGCACTTTTACTTCTTTTCAGATAAGAAAAAAAAAAATCTTTCTGTACTACAGAACAGAGCTCAAGAACTACGACAGACTCACCTAAAGTCTCCAGCAGGAGGTAGAGGAGGGACGACTGGGTGTTCTCTGCGTACGCTTCCAAGTCCTGAAGGTTCCTGTACGCTCGGTCCTCCAAATCCTTTTCCTTCAGAAAGCAACATTAGCACTTCTTTATTACTGAATAATATAACATAATACAATACACACCAGGCTGTGGTAAGTAAAGGCCCGTAGTTTCGCTTGAAAATGTACATGAAATGGACAAAATGGTGGAAGCACTTGTGTCTATTCTGAAAACTGCGAAATGATAAATTACACATTTAAATAGGAATTCATTTCAAATTACTTGCCTCAGACACAGATGTATTTTATATTAAAATCAGGGGGGAAAAACAAAAAAAAAAATCCACACACACACTTGGGCAAACGATTTCCTGTTTTCCTTGCATGGAAGAGAAAGCATAAATTGGGTATTTGAATTTAAACACAAGAAATCAGAATTTTTTTCAAAAACGTGCTTCCAAATTGCACCCGAGTTAGTGCTTGAAATATTGTGTGTTTTTCAAAGCTGTTACGCTGAAGGCGTAAGGTTTCAGCAGTGGTTCAATTCTTGGGATTAACAAGAGCTGAACCGGTTGTAAATTACCCTGAAGGTGACGCTAAAAAAGCTGAACTTACTCTTTCAGCGATGATTCTCAACAGCCATCTCCTCGTCAGTGTGTGTTTCCTCACAGCCTGCAAAGACGAGCAACGATTTACATTACAGACTCACGGTCACTTTCCCACTTTTTAATTCCCTTCATAGGGAATTAAAAAGAGTTAACTAGACGTGCACTTTGGGACTGGGATTCTGTAAGAGCCAACCAAAAAGTCACGCGAGTGGGCGGTTTTTAGTCTGATCTGGGCAAGAGCGGATCGTCAGATATGAAGGCTTGCAGGCGAGGTGATGAAAGGGCTTAGCTTAGTGAGATCATGTATGTGGAAGAGGGCGGATAGTGCTTTCCTTTCGGTGCAGCATGAACAGAAGTTTGAAAAGATTCTGGTTTCACGTGTCTCCAAGGAAATATGTGTTTGCCCCACCCACCCCAGTTGGTAGTTGGGGATGAAATTGGAGGGGGGAAAACACACAAACAAACAAACACCCAACACTTTACCATGTTCATTAATTTATCTTCAGTAAGTTCTCTATCCAACTAAAATCAGTGTAGGTGGATACACAACTGCTGGAGCAGCAGGATTGGTCAAAATTCCTTCAGGAAGGGACAGGAGGAAGATTTTAAACAAAAAACCTGAGCACAACTCTAGAAGCAACAACTGCATTTTAACCAGATGAGTTTAAACGTAACCATGTTTACCCAACGTTCACCCCAAATGCAGCCAGAGCATGAAAACCACTGGAAGTCATTTATTTTCTATGTGAGCCAGCGCCCCTCGGTGCCGAGATCATTGGTGGTGTGTCTTGGGCTGTGGGGCGTTGGAATAAAGTTGAAGTCCAGGCAACTTTACGGTAACGGGCTATGACACGGTTCAGCGGCAACCAGTCGGAATTTAGAAGTGCTCCTCTCTCGAGAATCCTAGAGAGTAAATTTTGGTTCCATTCAAACGGTTCCCAAGTAACCTACCATGGAGGAGAAAGTGATATTTGCAGTGGCAGGTTTCCCCATTATTTACAGTATGACATGTCCCTGTTTGCATAAAGAGACATTTTTAAAACAAAAACACGAAGCATGGCCCAAGATGTCAAACTGTAGATGTTTCAAGTGAGTTGAAGTGCATAATATATTTTGTGAAAATGGGAGGGAACTGCATGCTAACGAGCACCATAGCATGCAAAAGTGTGTTGGTTATTTACTTATATGTGACTTGAACGATGGTGTTGAGCGGGAGGTGTTATGAGACAAGAGGTGCATGTTGGACGTTAAAGTGCATATTCTGGACCAATTTCGTGGTTTTTTTAAAAATATGAAAGTATGTCCCTTTACACACTCATCCAGAAGGGTAATTTTGCACAAGGCCATCTGTCAACAGCAGAAAAAAATAAAATAAAACACATCTGGAAAAATCCCAAGGGAGTCTGGAGCCAGATTCGTGACGTCACCTGCGGAAGCGCCAGCAGGCTGCACGAGCTTTGCCCGGTTTCAGTGCACAGCCTGTGTAGACCAAGCGCTCCCATTTCTCTCTCATTGTCCGGTCTTTTGGGAAACGATGAGTACTAATCCCATCAAGATTAGTGCTGCTACACCCTCCTACGATACGTCTGTTAACCATTTTAATAATTACGCGATAACGTTGAAGAAATTTGCAGAAAACCACCAGGTCGTTTTCTCATAAACAAACCAGCGCTGGCATAGGATTCAGAGGGAGGCGTCCCGCACGTGACGTCACGAAAATCAATATTTGCCGGGAAATCCAAATGCCAAGTTTTTTCAGAGGCGGACCAATTCGCCTCAAATGGCTTGATTTCAACTGAATTTTTCTGGTATTGCGCAAGGTAAAAAAATTGCAGAGAATGCAGAATGTTACAGATATTTGACCAAAGTTTAATATAAAATAGGAGAATTACGTTGATCTTGCTCCTGAATTTACCCGTGATATGCACTTTAAAACGAAAGCAGTCATGGTATTCTTAACCAAACTAAAAATATTTATTATTTTCCCCATCCATCATCCATAGCCGCTTATCCTGTACAGGGTCACAGGCAAGCTGGAGCCTATCCCAGCTGACTACGGGCGAAAGGCGGGGTACACCCTGGACAAGTCGCCAGGTCATCACAGGGCTGATACATAGACACAGACAACCATTCACACTCACATTCACACCTACGGTCAATTTAGAGTCACCAGTTAACCTAACCTGCATGTCTTTGGACTGTGGGGGAAACCGGAGCACCCGGAGGAAACCCACGGGGAGAACATGCAAACTCCACATAGAAAGGCCCTCGCCGGCCACGGGGCTCGAACCCGGACCTTCTTGCTGTGAGGCGACAGCGCTAACCACTACACCACCGTGCCGCCCCACTTCGGACATAACGTGTACAATTGTACACATGAAGTTCCATCGCATTTTTCCTTGTGTCCAAAGGGGTTATGTCAAAAATGTAAGCAAACACAATTTAGTAAAATAAATAAATAAATAAATAAACCACACACACACACACACTTTGAGCCTTTGGCATCATTATTTAAATGGTTTAGAAGTTGAGTGAAACTGACCCTCCACAGCTCTGCACTAACAGGCTGCAGCGGAGGCTCGTCTCTGTAAACGTCCTCCACTGCCGTCTTCCAAAACTGCATTCGCATGAGACCAATCGTCTTCTGAGACACAGAGTCCTTCACCTACACACAAACAAAATACATCATTCAATTCATCACGGCGTGCCGACTGTAATTAAAATGTACACACATTCACACGGTAAGCTCTACAGTACACAAGTCTCACGCTTCCTTTTCTGAAACGCTTTCTTTAGTAACACACAAAGTAAACAAGTTATGAAAGTGAAGATTAAACTTGGTATGTTTGGCCCCTGGGAACCTTAAAGTGGACCAATTTCATGTTTTTTTTATATGAAAGTATGTCCCTTTACACACTCATCCAGAAGGGTAATTTTGCACAAGGCCATCAGTCTACAGCAAAAAAAAATAAAATAACAAAACGCGGCTGGAAAAATCCCAAGGGAGTCTGGAGCCAGATTCGTGACGTCACCTGCGGAAGCGCCAGCAGGCTGCGCGAGCTTTGCACGGTTTCAGTGCACAGCCTGTGTAGACCAAGTTTAGCGGCTAGCAATTTTTGTAATGAAATATGGAATTGTCACCTGAGCTTCTAAACCCATGGATTCATGCATCAATGCTCGTCTATCTATTGTTACATAAATCATATTTTTTCTAATTACTATGATGTATTTACTGTATATATTTCATTTAGAAGAGTACTGGCTACTGTAGGAGAAAGATTTCATAAGCTCCACACATGGAATCGGCTAAGCAGGGTTGTAGCTACATTTAATGTGTTTGACAGGTCCCAAGATCTCAAGCCCGGATGCGCAGATCCCTTGATACATGTGAAGTAAAATGTAAAGAAAATGTGACCTTGGGTGCTGTGGGAGACGGCTGCCTCTCCAGTAGCTCTGTAGTTTTTAGCTCTTTAAACCTCTTTTTTCCACCTTTTTACTTTTCTGCTCTTCTTACGAAGACATAGTGGGTTTTTCTTCATATCCCATGGATATTTTTAACTTTAACACGCAACCAGGAGCCAGTTTTCTTGCTTATTTGAGAGAGGAGCTGCTGGCCCTGAAAACAATGGGACGAGCTGGGATACGACACCCCATCCCGGCCGAGCTGAGGAGGAAACCCAGGGGCTACAAAGCCGGGGCTAAGCTAAAGGCTAGGCTAGCGGACAACGGGCAGCGCTGCAAACCATCCATTCCCTCCGTTATCATGGGGAATGTGAACTCGCTGCCGAATAAGGTCGACGAGCTATCCGCACTGAACAACCAGCGGATTTATCGGGACAGCAGCTTGTTTATTTTTACAGAGATATGGCTAACACACCTCGTGCCAGATGCTAACGTGGACCTGCGGGGATTCACTGCTGCGAGAGCCGACAGAGACACTAAAGCATGCGGGAAAGGCAAAGGTGGGGGACTCATCATTTACGTGAACAACCGCTGGTGTAACCCGGGACATTTCTCCATAAAGACAGTCTTATGTTGGCCGGATTTGGAGCTGCTAGCATCACCATCTGTGTTTACATCCCTCCGAGGGCAGCCGCTGCATGTGAGGGGATTCACTCTGTCACAGCAAGGCTGCAGACACAGCACCCTGAGGCATTTATCATCATTTCTGGGGACTTTAATCACACTACTATGGACTCTACTTTGGCTGCTTTTTACCAGGCTGTGGACTGTATCTTTTTAATTTCCCTGAGGGAACCCTCCCAAAGGGATCAATAAAGTTCTATCTAATCTAATCTAATCTAATCTAATCTAATCTAATCTAATCTAATCTAATCTAATCTAATCTAATCTAATCTAATCTAATCTAATCTAATCTAATCTAATCCAAGTGTATTATCGCCCAGCGCTTTCGTGTTGTTTACTTTTGTGTGTGTCAATAAATAACATTATCCGTGTACCACACAAACAAAGGAACACCTAATTTAGAGTACAGTCTCTCTTATTTCTTACCCTGGCAACAGCCAACTTGTGAATTGCTGATTTTCTTGGTCTTTTTCTCGGCTCTGCTTTGGTCCTCGGCTTCCGGGTGCCTCGCACGAAGCGCTCCCATTTCTCTCTCAGTGTCCGGTCTTTTGGGAAACGATGAGTACTAATCCCATCATGATTGGTGTTGCTACACCCTCCTACGATACATCTGTTAACCATTTTAATAATTACGCGATAACATTGAAGAAATTTGCAGAAAACCACCAGGTCGTTTTCTCATAAACAAACCAGCGCTGACGTAGGATTCAGAGGGAGGCGTCCCGCACGCGACGTCACGAAAATCAATGTTTGTCGGGAAATCCAAATGCCGAGTTTTTTCAGAGGCGGACCAATTCGCCTCAAATGGCTTGATTTCAACGGAATTTTTCTGGTATTGTGCAAGGTAAAAAAAAAAAAATTGCAGAGAATGCAGAATGTTCCAGATATTTGACCAAAGTTTAATATAAAATAGGAGAATTACATTGATCTTGCTCCTGGATTTACCCGTGATATGCACTTTAATTCTGTCAATCTGCATCAAGCTACAAATTTAACACGGCTTTAACCTTCACTTCATCTTACACATAAGTGAAAACTGGGTGTGTGTTATGCCTCATTACAAAGAAATAGGGAAAAATAGCATGTTTTGCCAATATTTAACAGTTATTCCATGAAATTGAGTCGTACACGAGCTGATAGCTGACGAGGCGCGTAGCACCGAGCTGACTATAAGCCATGTACGACAAGATTGAGTGGAATAACTGTTTTATTCCATCCACATTCACTGTATTCTGAGAAACGGAGCATTTTTTTATGCAAATTCGATAAATAAAACCTTTATACAAAACGCAGACAAAATAATTTCCGAGAATGTAAACACACCGGCAAAATTACAGGAGCAATTTGTGGAAAATGCTATAACAATAATTCTTGGAAAAGTAAAAAATAAAAATAAGGTTCTTCCCATCAAACTCTTTTATTCCATATTTTGTTGCGTATTTTTGGGGGTTTTGTTTGAGTTGAGTTTTTATTTCGTCCTCGGTTGGTTCAGCAACACGCGCCGCCATTTTGTTTTTCTCTACTCATGGTATATGAGCTGATATCCTCGTAGTAGAGTAGCCAATCAGAGCATGTAATTGCTCATATCCAGTGAATGTGGAGAGAATAAACGTACGTTTCTTATTACTATGGGAGATTTTGCTGTTATTTTTTCCTGGAATTGAAGGAATGCTCTAGATTCAGATGCAATTTGAGGATGGCATCATCTTTACTAAGTGCACTTGAAATTACCATGGTAAGACTTTATTGCATCATCAGTCAGGTGGGGTCATTGAGCATTATCATAATCATCATCATCATCATCATGTTTTCCCTCTTGGCGTGGTAACAGCCTCGGGACGTTCCTGCCTGGATCGGGTTGGAAATCTCCTTTCCAGCAGTTGCACGTAGTCCGATTTGTCCACCACCATCAGATGTCTCGCCTGGTGGATGTCGATACCCAGTGCTCATATCTCATTATCTCTAGCCGCTTTATCCTGTTCTACAGGGTCGCAGGCAAGCTGGAGCCTATCCCAGCTGACTACGGGTGAAAGGCGGGGTACACCCTGGACAAGTCGCCAGGTCATCACAGGGCTGACACATAGACACAGACAACCATTCACACTCACATTCACACCTACGGTCAATTTAGAGTCACCAGTTAACCTAACCTGCATGTCTTTGGACTGTGGGGGAAACCGGAGCACCCGGAGGAAACCCACGCGGACACGGGGAGAACATGCAAACTCCACATAGAAAGGCCCTCGCCGGCCGCGGGGCTCGAACCCGCACCTTCTTGCTGTGAGGCGACAGTGCTAACCACTACACCACCGTGCCGCCCGATACCCAGTGCTTTTGGCTTAAAACAAATGAGCCTTCGTTCAGTTCATCTTCCTATTAGTTGATGAAATCTGGGTGAGTGGCTTCCTCTGGTCATTGTTTTAATGAGAGTGGTGTAGAAAGGACTGACGAGGTGCAGTATTGGAGTTGCCATTTAGAGCATTGTACAAAAACGATGGGCCGAACTGAGCTGCAGGATCTGACACAGGAGGAGGAGGAGGGAAATCTATTGCTAATAAGAAGCAAAGTCCTAACTGCATTAACCGAAAGAGATCTTTGCATTCTTGTGCAATTTGAGTTTCTGCTGTGAGAAAACCCGTTTTCTTGACATCCACAAGACTGCAGACTGAAACACCACGTTGAGAGAGAGAGAGAGAGAGAGAGAGAGAGAGAGAGACCTGCGCTGACAAGAAGTCTATAGTACCTTAAAGTGCATATCACAGGTAAATGCAGGAGCAAGATCAATGTAATTCTCCTATTTTATATTAAACTTTGGTCAAATATCTGTAACACTCTGCAATTTTTTTTTTACCTTGCGCAATACCAGAAAAATTCCGTTGAAATCAAGCCATTTGAGGCGAATTGGTCCGCCTCTGAAAAAACTTGGCGTTTGGATTTCCCGGCAAACGCTGATTTTTGGGACATCCTCTACGGGACGCCTCCCTCTGAATCCTACGTCAGCGCTGGTTTGTTTATGAGAAAACGACCTGGTGGTTTTCTGCAAATTTCTTCAACGTTATCGCGTAATTATTAAAATGGTTAACAGGTGTATCGTAGGAGGGTGTAGCAACACCAATCATGATGGGATTAGTACTCATCGTTTCCCAAAAGACCGGACAGTGAGAGAGAAATGGGAGCGCTTGGTCTACACAGGCTGCGCACTGAAACCGTGCAAAGCTCGCGCAGCCTGCTGGCGCTTCCGCAGGTGACGTCACGAATCTGGCTCCAGACTCCCTTGGGATTTTTCCAGCCGCGTTTTGTTATTTTATTTTTTTCTGCTGTAGACAGATGGCCTTGTGCAAAATTACCCTTCTGGATGAGTGTGTAAAGCGACATACTTTCATATAAAAAAACATGAAATTGGTCCAGAATATGCACTTTAATCACTCTTGACAACTGTGTTGAGTGGAAAAGAACCTCCGCATGCACAACACGTCAGACCTTGAGGTGGATGGTTTACAACAGCAGAAGACCACATCAAGTTCCACTCCTGTCAGCCAAGAACAGGAATCTGAAGCCATCGCAGGCACAGACTCGCCCAAATTAGGATTTTGTTTTGCATTGCACTGCTGCCACACAATAAGCTGATTAGATAACTAGATGAACGAACGTGCACGTGTTCCTAATAAAATGGATGGCGAGTGTGAAATAACATTAAAAATGTTTAATTCTAGAGGTTTGTAAACAAGCATCAGCTCTTATAAATACCTGCCTGTGCCAGCTCCACATTAAAAGCCCTCAGTGCCAAAGAGGAGCGACGAGCAGCCTCAGGAAGAAGCAAAGAACTTATAAAGCCTTCATAGTCTCGCAATCTGTCAGCAAAAGCACAAAGATGCATTATTCACGATCATATCTGCATTTTAGCATTACACTGGTATAGTAACAAGCTGAAACGTGATAAACATACTGCGCCGTAAACGTGTCTGCATTGTAGGGACAGTAAGATTTGGGTTAGTTCTGCTAATAAATACGTATGAAAGATTTTAGGGAAACTAGCATGACCTTTCTTGATTTACGAACAGAAATGCAATTTTCACTCGCCTTAGCTTGTACTGCTCCCTCACTGGCAGAGCACATTACAAAAACTTCTAAATGTGAATGTTTTGTTCATACTCGCCATGCAGAGAAGGATTTAAGATTTACCGAAGTCTCATCCCTACCAAACTTCCTGCAGCACAGAGAGATGTCATTTGTATATAGTGTTTAAATATACAGTGTGATTGGCACATGCATATGCATATTATATCATCTCATTATCTCTAGCCACTTTATCCTTTCACAGGGTTGCAGGCAAGCTGGAGCCTATCCCAGCTGACTACGGGCGAAAGGCGGGGTACACCCTGGACAAGTTGCCAGGTCATCACAGGGCTGACACATAGACACAGACAACCATTCACACTCACATTCACACCTACGGTCAATTTAGAGTCACCAGTCAACCTAACCTGCATGTCTTTGGACTGTGGGGGAAACCGGACCACCCAGAGGAAACCCACGCAGACGTGGGGAGAACATGCAAACTCCGCACAGAAAGGCCCTCGCCGGCCGCTGGGCTCGAACCCGGAACCTTCTTGCTGTGAGGCGACAGTGCTAACCACTACACCACCGTGCCGCCCTAAAGCTAGGATCAAGGACTATTTGACTACTGAATGCACAAATCCTCTTACTGAACGCAGCTGGTGATTATATTATCTCATCTCATCTCATTATCTCTAGTTGCTTTATCCTTCTACAGGGTCGCAGGCAAGCTGGAGCCTATCCCAGCTGACTACAGGCGAAAGGTGGGGTACACCCTGGACAAGTCGCCAGGTCATCACAGGGCTGACACATAGACACAGACAACCATTCACACTCACATTCACACCTACGGTCAATTTAGAGTCACCAGTTAACCTAACCTGCATGTCTTTGGACTGTGGGGGAAACCGGAGCACCCGGAGAAAACCCACGCGGACACGGGGAGAACATGCAAACTCCACACAGAAAGGCCCTCGCCGGCCCCAGGGCTCGAACCCGGACCTTCTTGCTGTGAGGCGACAGCGCTAACCACTACACCACCGTGCCGCCCAGTTAGAAAATCAATCTCACTCTAATCTATAGCTAATAACCAGTTCCATGCTAACAAGGCTTTAGCAGCTCGTCATTCAGAACAACAGAAACGACTGCATCCCAAATAAACTGTCCAAATGATGGAAAATATTGCCATAAAGAGTGTGATTTGTGGTACACCACCGTGCCGCCCTAAAGCTAGGATCAAGGACTATTTGACTACTGAATGCACAAATCCTCTTACTGAACGCAGCTGGTGATTATATTATAATGATGTGATTTGCCAATTTGTTTTAACAGTTTTTTTTTCCAATTGTGTATTTTATGTGGATCTACTGTGCTGCCCTCTTGGCCAGGATCCCCTTACAAAAGAGATTCTGAATGTCAATGGGATTATTTGGTTAAAGAAAGAAAGAAAGAAAGAAAGAAAGAAAGAAAGAAAGAAAGAAAGGTTGAGCCGAAAGGGTTAAAGGCCTAACAGTGGCAGCTTGGCAGTGCTGGGACTCGAACCCATGACCTTCTGATCAGTAACCCAGAGCTTTAACCCGCTGAAATTTATTATAATCTAATCATGAGTTCACATTTTAAGATCAGGATTGACAACCAGTGTCTTAAATACGCGAGTTTTGTTGTGATTTTATGACCGAGTCTGTGCTGCTGCTCACCTCACAAGATCAACACAGTACTGCTCGTCGTGTTGCGAGGCTGAATGTGTTGCTGTCCTCGAACCCATAACCTCTGCCCGTGTCTGAGAACACACAACATGCGGAAATATTTTACGACAAAATAAATTCCTAGTGTTTAAAAGTCCACATTTTATTCTGATGCCTGGTGGCATGTTTATAACAGCCATGCTCACGGCCTTCCACTCAGCTCTCTGCAGCATCAGTCTAACCTGGTGCACCCCAATTCAGGTCCCCCAAACTCCATCCACAGCGCACTGTTTTTCGTTCCGCCTGTCAAAACCTGTTTAAGGACAATTTATTTAGGTGTAAAATAATTTATTATACAACACATGTTTTTTTTTTTTACAGACTGATTACGATTTACGAATACATATCCACACACTGATGTCTGATGTTCTTTTTAATAATTGTTGCAGTACAGAGCCTGATTTAAGTCACGTGAGAAGATTCCCGGAAGTTATCTGCATTGTGGTGAATCTCAAATGGCTTGCGAGTTGAACAAAAGTGCACTAGATAGGGCGGAGAAAAACGTTATGTTAACGGTTATATAGTGCGCTTATATAGGGAGTAGGCCTGTATTTGGTATTTAGCGTGTAAGAAGTTGGAAATGATACTGTCCGGTTTTTAAATGTAGCTCGCAAAGTATTTGGCACATGGCAAAATTGTCAGAAAATGTTGCTTGTATTTGTGTTCTCTTTTTATGGATTGCAGTGTTGATGACGGAGAGCAAGAATGTGCGGTAAGATACATTTATATATATATATATATATATATATATATATATATATATATATAGTTTTTTTTTCTTAAAGCTACACTATGAAATCAACCAGTGGAGTATAAGAATGGCCCTTATTATAGCACTGGGAGCGCAACAGTGTTTAACTCCCGAGTCTCTGTATTTAGAGGCTGTTTAATCTCACAGTTCTAAATGTACTAAATGGATCATAAAGGTAAAATTTTATATACAGTAGCGTGCAAAAGTTTGGGCACCCTTACTGAAAATGTCTGTTACTGTGAATAGTTAAGTGAGCAGAAGATGAACTGATCACCAAAAGGCATAAAGGTAAAGACAAGACATTTCTTTTCAGCGTTTTCTGCAAGATTTGTGTAGGGGAGAGGGGGGTAAATTGAGCCAGTGGGTAAGTTGACCCACCCCCTGTATTAAGGCACTGGTACACCTTTAGAGTCATGTGATCAGAAATTCTACAATCACCATTCATTTGCTGTTCCATGTGAAGGAGAGATGTCCATGCTTGCGTGGTAAGTATGTTTTTTTTCACAAAAATACATTTTTTGTTTGTCAAAGTAAATTTTTTACACATCAGATATAAAGGGTATTTTGCTAAAAGCAAATTTATCAAGGTCTAAAAACATATATCATACATGTTGATGGTTAGCTAGTGTATCAAATCATGGTGATAATTTAGCTAAAGATTAGCCTGATTAGCCAGAACAGGTTGTTTTTTCCAAAATGGTGACTGTGGGGTAAAGTGAGCCAGTTGCCTTGGGTCAAATTGAGCCACTGGTTCAACTTACCCCACCTTGAGCCACTAGTTATTTTAATCCTAAAAAGTCTGAAAATGGCATTTGTACGATTTCTATGACTTTAAATGAACCAAGCACCAGAGATCTGTTAGTTGGCGACTTTGTTATTGTTAAGTTTGAAGCCAAAAGCAGAAGCTACAATTACATTGGCATGGTGGAAAAACTAGAGAATGATGAAGTGACTGCAAGGTTTCTGAGAAGAATCCGGGGAAGCACTGCCAATGAGAAACCCACTTTCGCTTTCAGGGAAAATGATGTGGCACTTTTTCCACAAAGTGATGTGCTGAAGAAGTTACCTCAACCTCAAAAGGCAGGAGGAACTGCACGGAGGCAACAGCACTTCATATTTCCTTGTAGCGTTGAAGGTTGGAATGTGGAATAATTAGTTGTTGAGTAAGAAAAACAAAGCCTTGTTCAATAAAGAATGTTAGGTCAAGTTAAAGAATTTAAAAAAGTTAAAGAAGTTAGAAAAGGTTTTGCATACACTGTTATTTTTGTGTCTGCACTGCATTAAAATATTTAGAACAATACCCTTGGATTATCTATTTATTTATTATTTTAAGTAAAGCTCGAGTTTTACACGAGAAAAGCTGCATTGGTCACTTTACCCCCAGGTGGCTCAATTTACCCACTTATGCCGCTTTTCCACTACAAACGCGGCTGAGCCGTGCCGTGCCGAGTCGAGCTGAGTCGAGCTGAGCGGGGCTATTGAAGTTGCATTTCGACTACAACCGCGCTGAACCGTGCTGGCTGGAAGTGGGTGGACACATTGGGTGGAGTTAGCGAAAGTGGGTGGACGTCACGTGATGTCGTTAAGCAGCGCAAACAGTGACATCAGTGACAGTGGCGGAACAAGTCAGAGCCGGGCCGGGGGCGGGGCAAATGACCGGGCCCTTTATTAAAGCTTATCATAACATCATTTTAGGCTACAAAATGTCCGCAACTGCGGTGTTTACCAATTTCAACACTACCGGGTGCAACTATGTTATTTAGTACATCAAGTCCTTCAAACGAACATGTAACTCAGAAACAAAAAACATTAGGATACTGTACATGGCTCATAATAAAACATCAATAGCCTATACTGCGCACATTATTTGAAGGGCATACGAATGAGCGCTCAGAGTGGTGACAGGAAGAGTCAGAAATAAAAGGAGGGCGGTGCAAACCTCACTGAATGCACTGTGTTTACCAATTTCAACACTACGGGGTGCAACTATGTTATTTTGTACATTAAGTCCTTCAAACGAACATGTAACTCAGAAACAAAAAAACATTAGGCGACATACTGTACATGGCTCATAATAAAACATCAATAGCCTACTGCGCGCATTATTTGAAGGGCATACGACGAGCCTTGCGCTCCGCGAACTCGTCCACGATGCTCTGTATGTCACTGATTCAGTGATCTTTTAAGCGGTAGTCTCACGACCCGGATAGTAAACAATAAACATGGAGGACATGGAGTCGTTAGTGTTGCTGGTCTCGGTGCTGTGGCTTGTTGTCACCGACAACGCGGACAGATACTGGCAAGAGCGTATAGATGAGGCGAGGCGCATAAGGCTTCAGAAATTCTCGTAATTCGTAATTATTCTTCTTCCGGGTTTGTGGTGTTTACAGATCCCAGCGTGCTCGCGGGGCGTGTGTGGGCATGTGAGGACACTCCTCCTCACCAATCAGTGCACAGGGGAGTGTCTGCTCACGCCTCCAGCCCCACTCGGCTCGCTTTGGCTCGGTTCAGCCCCACTCCAAAACGGTGCGAGTTTTAGGGGCTAAGCAGGGCTGAAGCGAGCTGAGTCGTGCTGGTTTTTGGTAGTCGAAACGCGAGCCGTGTCGGGCTGAAGTGAGCTGAAGCGAGCTGAAGTGAGCTGAAAAAGGGTAGTGGAAAAGGGCCATTAGATGGCTCAACTTACCCTTAAGGTGGGGGAAGTTGAGCCATCACACCACTTTTTTTTGACAAGTCATTTTTTCATTATCGTTTGTCATAGATACATACTTGTCATTTCTATTTACAGCACACATCCTGGACTATATGTGGGTGGTTTTGTTTTTGTGCTATAACATTTTTCCTTGCTGAGAAGACAGCATTAGTAAGAAATGGCTCAATTTACCCCACTCTCCCCTATTATTTTTGTTTTGTACAATTGGAGAGTGAAAACAGAAAAGGAACGCCATGCGAAAGTTTGGGCACCCCAATACATTTGAGCTCTCAGGTAACTTTTACCAAGGTTCCAGACCTTAATTAGCTTACTGAGCGGTGGCTTGTTCAAATTCTTCGTTAGGAAAGGTCAGATGATGCAGATTTCAAAGCTGTATAAATTCTCTTGACTCCTCAAACTTGTCCCTAAAATCAACAGCCATGGGCTCCTCGAAGAAGAAACCTTTATCTGTCACATGCACACTTCAAGCACAGTGAAATTCATCCTCTGCTGAAGCAGTGAACACACGCGCACACTCAGAGCAGTGGGCAGCCACACCAAAGCGCCTGGGGAGCAGTCAGGGGTTCGGTGCCTTGCTTAAGGGCACCTCAGCCCAAGGATGCCCCGCGTTAACCTAACTGCATGTCTTTGGGGGAAACCGGAGCACCCGGAGGAAACCCACACAGACACGGGGAGAACATGCAAACTCCGCACAGAAAGGCCCTCGCCGGCCGCTGGGTTCGAACCCAGAATCTTCTTGCTGTGAGGCGACAGTGCTAACCACTACACCACCATGCACAAAGATCGATCCATAACAGTTGTAAATGTCACTTAATTCCCCAGGGTGTCGATAATGGTGGACACCAGTGAAAGCGATCACTATTATCGACACATCACGGGACTTCTCAAACCCATGTTTAGATACAAAATGGTGTCTGTCAAATGAAAGCGTAAGAAACAAAGTAGGTTTCGACAAGGATAGCTTGAAATATCAGTGAATTTGATGAGTAAAAACATGTCCATGATCTTTCCACCATGCTTACCTGCGATGATAACATCTGGGTTTTCCTCAAATTGCTGATCATGCTAAAAAAATTTCCATCTCCAGTAATGAGCTGGGTCATCAGAAGACAAGCTCAAAGGGCGAGGGCGGGTCTTCCGGTTGATTTAATCAATCAGTAATAACTGTTGTAACTGAAACTCACCTCTGTAAAATTGTTTTTTATTGGTAAATCTGAAAAGGTGTCGATAATTATGGACTGTCGATAATTGTAGCCGCTGCTCTAGTCTCAGGTCCAATGAGTGCAGTTTTATGCGGAAATGAGCTGTAGGTTTTACTGAGCATCTTACAGAACCAGCCACAGTTCTTCTGGACACTTTGTCACACTCGCTTCTTCATTTTGCACCAAAACCCAGCAGCCTTCATTGTTTTCTTTTTTAATCTGAAAAGTCGTCTCTTATTTAATATGCTGCTCAGATACAAACTTTTTTTTTTTCTGTAACATTTAATTTTGTGCTGGAAAATGAATGTTTGGACTCTAAAATGTTTGTTTTTGAACTGACTCGATAACGTAGAAGTTATAAAACAGAAATCTATAACAAAGTCTGTAGGAAAAGAAAATAGGGTGCACAGTCCTGTGTATTTACAGTTGTGGTCAGAAGTTTACATACAGTGACATGAATGTCATCTTGGATATGAATGTCATGGCAATATTTGCGCTTTCAGTCATTTCTTTGAACTGTTCTTTTTCTGTGGCAGAATGTACAGCATACAGCTTTAATTACAAAAAAAACACTAGAATTTGGTGCACAAGTTTGAATTTTCTTTGGGTTTTCTGAAATCAACACAGGGTCAAAATTATACAGCATCAAAAATTTACATACACTCACTTAGATTATTCATTCAGAGGTGTGGAAACTTCCAAAATGTCTCTTATCTTGCCAAGGCTGAGGTCTCTTAACTTCCTGTTAGTGATCATGATTGACTACAGCTGGTAGCTTCTCTGTGCCTTCATAAAAATGGTTTGTTTACAGCACTCATTGGATTGACCAACACACAGTAAAATGGGAAAGTCCAAGGAGCTCAGTGCAGATCTGAGAAAGAGGATCGCAGATATACACAACTCCGGAATGTCTCTTGGAGCCATTTCTAAACAAATGCAAATTCCAAGATCGGTTCAAACAATTGTATCCAAGTTATTGTGAGGTGTAGTCACTTTGCCAAGCCACTTTGCTTCAAGAAAATCCAAACTGTCACCCTCCGCTGAAAGGAAATTGGTTTGGATGGTCAGGAACAACCTGGGAACCACCATGGCACAGCCCTGCCATGAACTGGAAGTTGATGGATCACTGTCTACAGTTCAGATCCCCATGGACTAAGGCTGCTATCCAAGAAATAACCTCCTGTTCCAAAATTGACACCTTCAAGCTTTACTAAAGTTTGAAGCTGACCACACAGACAAAGAAAAAGCTTTTTAATGAGAGACAGAAAAAGGGAAGCTGATGAGGGAATAACTGTCTATAACTGCTGTGATTTTGGTGATAACAGGAACTAACATGTTTCACAATTTGAATCTCAGCCATCCTCACAGATCATTGTGTTACTGTGGGAGTAACTGCAAATGCTATTGAGCTGAATGATGGTGCAAAATAAAGTGGTGCTTGAAAGTTTGTGAACCCTTTAGAATTTTCTATATTTCTGCATAAATATGACCTAAAACATCAGATTTTCACACAAGTCCTAAAAGTAGATAAAGAGAACCCAGTTAAACAAATGAGACAAAAATATTATACTTGGTCATTTATTTATTGAGGAAAATGAGCCAATATTACATATCTGTGAGTGGCAAAAGTATGTGAACCTCTAGGATTAGCAGTTAATTTGAAGGTGAAATTAGAGTCAGGTGTTTTCAATCAGTGGGATGACAATCAGGTGTGAGTGGGCACCCTGTTTTATTTAAAGAACAGGGATCTATCAAAGTCTGATCTTCACAACACATGCTTGTGGAAGTGTATCATGGCACGAACAAAGGAGATTTCTGAGGACCTCAGAAAAAGCGTTGTTGATGCTCATCAGGCTGGAAAAGGTTACAAAAGCATCTCTAAAGAGTTTGGACTCCACCAATCCACAGTCACAGATTGTATACAAATGGAGGAAATTCAAGACCATTGTTACCCTCCACAGGAGTGGTCCACCAACAAAGATCACTTCGAGAGCAAGGCATGTAATAGTCGGCGAGGTCACAAAGGACCCCAGGGTAACTTCTAAGCAACTGAAGGCCTCTCTCACATTGGCTAATGTTCATGAGTCCACCATCAGGAGAACACTGAACAACAATGGTGTGCATGGCAGGGTTGCAAGGAGAAAGCCACTGCTCTCCAAATAGAATGTTGCTGCTCGTCTGCAGTTTGCTAAAGATCACATGGACAAGCCAGAAGGCTATTGGAAAAATGGTTTGTGGACGGATGAGATCAAAATAGAACTTTTTTGGTTTAAATGAGAAGTGTTATGTTTGGAGAAAGGAAAACACTGCATTCCAGCAGAAGAACCTTATCCCATCTGTGAAACATGGCGGTGGTAGTATCATGGTTTGGGCCTGTTTTGCTGCATCTGGGCCAGGATGGCTTGCCATCATTGATGGAACAATGAATTCTGAATCATACCAGTTAATTCTAAAGGAAAATGCCAGGACATCTGTCCATGAACTGAATCTCAAGAGCAGGTGGGTCATGCAGCAAGACAACGACCCTAAGCACACAAGTCGTTCTACCAAAGAATGGTTAAAGAAGAATAAAGTTAATGTTTTTGGAATGACGAAGTCAAAGTCGAAATGTTGCAGAAGGACCTGAAGCGAGCAGTTCATGTGAGGAAACCCACCAACATCCCAGAGTTGAAGCTGTTCTGTACAGAGGAATGGGCTAAAATTCCTCCAAGCCAGTGTGCAGGACTGATCAACAGTTACCGGAAACGTTTAGTTGCAGTTATTGCTGCACAAGGGGGTCACACCAGATACTGAAAGCAAAGGTTCACATACTTTTGCCACTCACAGATATGTAATATTGGATTGTTTTCCTCAATAAATAAATGACCAATTATAATATTTTGTCTCATTTGTTTAACTCTTTATCTACTTTTAGGACTTGTGTGAAAATCTGATGATGTTTTAGGTCATATTTATGCAGAAATATAGAAAATTCTAAAGGGTTCACAAACTTTCAAGCACCACTGTAGCACTTAATTTGTACTGGATTTGTTCTCTTCCTTTGAGCTTAATTGTTAAAATGTTGGTATTATTATACCAACCTTATTATTAGTGAAATAATCAGGTCTAATTTTGGTAAATCTCACATATTGGTTGCAGTCCCTCAGATATTGCACAGGAAATTGGCATAATATGTGAATGGGTAGTTTGTTTGTTTGTTTGTTTGTTTGTTTGTTTTCCAGCAGGGTCAGTTCACAAAAAAAAGGACTCTCTTAACCACTGAAGACCTGATTATTTTTATGTTTAGTGGTTACCAGTTCTCTTTAAATGCACTATCCGTATCAGAGCTTGTGGTGTCTGCTGATACTCAGTACTGATCCAATACTGACATGCTTTTCGTAATCAGTCCAGCTCTCAGCAAGTGATCCAGACTGTCAGAAGTGTACTGGTGTCATGCTGAAAGACCTTTTGTGTCCTGCGTTCACATGCCCTGTCAGTCAACATAACTAAAGGTTTCACTCGTGGATAAATATCCAAAATGACAAAGGATTATGAGATCATATAAGCAGGTGAAATGCTTTGTGTACATGTTAATATTCCTGTATTGTCTACCCCTCTTCTCCTACAGACACTCTATGGATGATGACCTCTTGTTGCCCTATGCTGATACTCACGGCCCGTCTCATTCCCATCGGCACGTGAGGGACTGTCAGCATCTCATCCATGGAAACTTAACCCATGAAACCTGGTCGGCTAGTGCCCACCCTGGAGCTCCTGTAGTAGAATCCAAGATTTTTATCTCAGCATTTGGCAGCAAACCAGTGAAATGGGTGAGTGGCCACATCACCGTGGTTCATGACCCTCTGAGAACAGTGTCTGTGCTGGAGCCCGGAGGCCCCGGAGGTTGTACGATTTTCCGTAGAGAGCTTGTGGAAAACACTGCTAAAACAAGGAAGTGTCTGATCGCCCAGAATGCTGGATATTTTCACACTGCAAAGGGGGAGTGCTTAGGGAACATTGTGAGTGATGGCAGACTGGTACAGAATAGTGGAGGAGTGCAGAACGCTCAGTTCGGCATCAGGAAGGATGGGACGCTGGTGTTTGGGTAAGTTTATGTGGCAAAGATCTCTTAATAATTTAGGTTTATACTTTTAATAAAGAGAAGGAATGCGAGTCAAAGGACATCAATGTTGTTTTTGAGACGCAGTTCTGCTTTATGAATAGAAAAGCTCGAATTTTTAAAGACGTGTATCTGTATGTCACTTACTGAAGTGAGACCAAACTGAAACCTACTCAGAATTAATTTACAGGCCTTTTAGAAAGTGTTTTCCAGCTGGAGGCATCTTATACAGTTGACTTTTTAAAGTTTAAAGTTCTTAAAAGGCAAGTTTCGTGTTTTGGGAGAATCATTTTGAGACCACTAATATAGATATTTAGGCAGTGCCTAAAAGCAGAGCTCCTGATGAGTGTATGAGCGAAATATTTGCAAGAGCACAAAATCAACCTAAATAGAATAATAATATTTAAATAATAAAGGCTGGCTTCGAGTGGTATATCAGATATTCCATTCAGCTAGCATGATGTATCATGCTAGCTGAATGGAATATATCTGATAGATCATGAAAAAAATCCATTATTATTATTATTATTATTATTAATACCTCGCCCAGGATGGAGTCCGCCAGGGGGCGAGGTATTGTTTTTGGTTGGGTTTGTTTGTTTGTTTGTAAACGATGTTACAGGAAAATGGCTGGACCAGTCTTCATGAAACTTTCATGATATATGGGCATTGGTCTCAAATAGAACCTCCAAAATTTTGGGGGTCATCTGGCCAAAGTCAAGGTCACAGTGACCAAAAATAAAAGACTCCGCCCACAAACACACTGATTGGATCACTACCTGCCTTATTTGCATACACTGCTGTCATTGGATGGTTTCCATCCATCCATCCATTAGCTGTAGCTACTTATCGCAGGCAAGCTGGAGCCTATCCCAGTTGACTATGGGCAAGAGGCGGGGTACACCCTGGACAAGTCGCCAGGTCATCACAGGGCTGACACATAGACACAGACAACCATTCACACTCACATTCACACCTACGCTCAATTTAGAGTCACCAGTTAACCTAACCCGCATGTCTTTGGACTGTGGGGGAAACCGGAGCACCCGGAGGAAACCCACGTGGACACGGGGAGAACATGCAAACTCCACACAGAAAGGCCCTCGCCGGCCACGGGGCTCGAACCCGGACCTTCTTGCTGTGAGGTGACAGCGTTAACCACTACACCACCGTGCCGCCCACATTCGATGGTTTCTTGCTTCGTTTACATACGCAAAGGAAGGGGTTTTGGTCACACCCATTTTTAAACCCCGTTGATGATAACTTCCCCACTCTGTTGATTTTATTACTATAAATATAAATTATAAATAAATGGATTAGACTAAAGAAATCGCTTTCATACATGTTTATGCTTATTACAGAGAGAAAGTGCGTTCCACTGAGCGTCCACTATCTGCACTTTATATTAAAAGTGGCCTGAATATATGATAATATTAGAGCATATGAACCATCGAATTGTGTCGTGTATTTTTTGTGCCAATAAAATGCTGCATTGTGTTGTGACAGTGATATCAATAATGAGTTAGACATCGCAGTTACAAGACACATATTTATTACTTTTTGACACCACATGCCATGCGCTAGAAACAACACCACGGCATTTATTATGGTGTGCTCTGCTGGGTGCCTGGTGGACAGCAGTGAACCAGCGCTTTCACTTTACATCATTACTATATAGTTACGATCCAATATTATCAGACATAAGAACTAATCGATATCGAGCCGTGGTAGTTTTAGATTATCTACAACTAAGGAAAGATGCTCATGATTGCTATTTAATTTTACAATAATTATGTTTACACGAGTGTGCAGAGTAAGAAATCATTCAGGTACAAAAAAAAAGCATACAATGCAAAGATATATTGCCCGCTATGACAAATTTTTTTTTTTCCATCAATATTTTCTGTAAAATGTGTTCGTGAATAATCCCATGTTATTTATTTTAAAAAGCAAACTAAAAATAAGCACTGGATAAAACCCATCTATCTTATGTAAATAAATAGAAATGTTGTTGTCCCGTAGTCAAGTGTTTATGAGATATACATTGCGCTTACGGTTGGGTTCCCTGTGGTGGTACATGTACGGTACATTGTACAGTTACAAAAGCCATCAAAAATCAGGTTGATGCATTTTTATATTCTCTTAAGTATGGAGCTTCATGCCGTGTGCTTTGCACGTGGGGAGTTCCACTATTGTCAGGCAGAAATGGATGTCAAAATAATTTTATTTAAAAACGAAGTATTTATTAATGATTGTATTTTATTACCTCGCCCGCAATGGAGTAAGCAGGGCGAGGTATTGTTTTCGGTCAGGTTTTTGTTTGCTGCTTTGTTTTTGTTTTTTTGTTAACAATGTTACGGGAAAATGGCTGGACCAATCTTCAGGAAACTTTCAGGACAGACGGGCATTGGTCTCAAATAGAACCTCCAACATTTTAAGGGTCATCCGGTCAAGGTCACCAAAAAGGTCAAATCATTTTTGTTATGGCTACTGCCTCATATAGAGGTGCTAGCCACTACGTCATCATGCTGTAAGAGTGTAACAGTCGCACACTCCACATGTGCAAACGCGTGTTCTGATTAAAATGGCCGGTGAGTGTATACAACTTGGTTCATCATTTGAAATAAATGTACTAGACTAAAGAAATTGGTTTCAGACATGTTTATGCTTATTACAGAGGGAAAGTGCATTCCACTGAACTCTAGCACCGGACCATTTCTGGGAAATTAGAGTTTGGGTCATGGTGACAGTGTGTGTTTGTCAGCCTCGGTTCGGAGGCTTCAGTTTTGAAAACTGTAAGAGTAGAATAATATAAAGTACAGACACTTGGTATATTTTACTTCTGTGATTTTTAGTTCGTTTTTGGTTTACGCTTCATTTTTGTGGCTACTGCCTCATAGAGTAAATATACAGTGGTGCTTGAAAGTTTGCGAACCTCTTAGAATTTTCTATATTTCTGCATAAATATGACCTAAAACATCATCAGTTTTTCACACAAGTCCTAAAAGTAGATAAAGAGAACCCAGTTAAACAAATGAGACAAAAATATTATACTTGGTCATTAATTTATTGAGGAAAATGATCCAATATTACATATCTGTGAGTGGCAAAAGTATGTGAACCTTTGCTTTCAGTATCTGGTGTGACCCCCTTGTGCAGCAATAACTGCAACTAAACGTTTCCGGTAACTGTTGATCAGTCCTGCACACCGGCTTGGAGGAATTTTAGCCCGTTCCTCCATACAGAACAGCTTCAACTCTGGGATGTTGGTGGGTTTCCTCACATGAACTGCTCGCTTCAGGTCCTTCCACAACATTTCGACTTTGACTTGGCCATTCCAAAACATTAACTTTATTCTTCTTTAACCATTCTTTGGTAGAACGACTTGTGTGCTTAGGGTCGTTGTCTTGCTGCATGACCCACCTTCTCTTGAGATTCAGTTCATGGACAGATGTCCTGGCATTTTCCTTTAGAATTCACTGGTATGATTCAGAATTCATTGTTCCATCAATGATGGCAAGTCGTCGTGGCCCAGATGCAGCAAAACAGGCCCAAACCATGATACTACCACCACCATGTTTCACAGATGGGATAAGGTTCTTCTGCTGGAATGCAGTGTTTTCCTTTCTCCAAACATAACGCTTCTTATTTAAACCAAAAAAGTTCTATTTTGATCTCATCCATCCACAAAACATTTTTTCAAAAGCCTTCTGGCTTGTCCATGTGATCTTTAGCAAACTGCAGACGAGCAGCAACATTCTTTTTGGAGAGCAGTGGCTTTCTCCTTGCAACCCTGCCATGCACACCGTTGTTGTTCAGTGTTCTCCTGATGGTGGACTCATGAACATTAACATTAGCCAATGTGAGAGAGGCCTTCAGTTGCTTAGAAGTTACCCTGGGTTCCTTTGTGACCTCGCCGACTATTACACGCCTTGCTCTTGGAGTGACCTTTGTTGGTCGACCACTCCTGGGGAAGGTAACAATGGTCTTGAATTTCCTCCATTTGTACACAATCTGTCTGACTGTGGATTGGTGGAGTCCAAAGTCTTTAGAGATGGTTTTGTAAACTTTTCCAGCCTGATGAGCATCAACAACGCTTTTTCTGAGGTCCTCAGAAACCTCCTTTGTTTGTGCCATGATACACTTCCACAAACATGTGTTGTGAAGATCAGACTTTGATAGATCCCTGTTCTTTAAATAAAACAGGGTGCCCACTCACACCTGATTGTCATCCCATTGATTGAAAACACCTGACTCTAATTTCACCTTCAAATTAACTGCTAATCCTAAAGGTTCACATACTTTTGCCACTCACAGATATGTAATATTGGATCATTTTCCTCAATAAATAAATGACCAAGTATAATATTTTTGTCTCATTTGTTTAACTGGGTTCTCTTTATCTACTTTTAGGACTTGTGTGAAAATCTGATGATGTTTTAGGTCATATTTATGCAGAAATATAGACAATTCTAA
Organism: Neoarius graeffei; assembly: GCF_027579695.1. Classification (NCBI taxonomy): domain Eukaryota; kingdom Metazoa; phylum Chordata; class Actinopteri; order Siluriformes; family Ariidae; genus Neoarius; species Neoarius graeffei. The sequence continues at coordinate 70,748,448 of NC_083573.1, read as the reverse complement.
AGGGTTCACAAACTTTCAAGCACCACTGTATATGCTATATTTACTGTATGGAGATTGTATCAGAAAACTATTTTATTTATAAGTAGTAGCCATATGTACCCATAGGGTACCTATTTTTTGCGATATCTTCCTTCATATTCATCGTAAGTGCTACCGGGTGAGGTTTGTTTTGCCTGGCAACACTTGTTCTTTTAATGTATTTATTTTCTGAAAGGATTTATTATTTAACAGCTGTTGTATCATTTAATGATAAAAGTAAAGGAGAAAACAAGTAATTTAAAACATTATAGGCTCTCAAGTACCAGAAATGCCAAATCTCACTCCTACTAGAAACTAAATATTGAAGAGCAAACATGAACTGTGAACTGCAAAAATCTCTTTATTCTTATCAAGCACACATGATCGATCACAACAGACTGAACGCCTCAGTTCCTGCCTCAGCTGATCCAGCAGTTACTGTAAATCTTATTGATCAGAGTAACCTCAGAGCACTTAATCACTCCGAACATACAGATTAGCCAGGAAAGGCCTGAGAATACGGAGACCCCAAACCATCTGTTCCATAAAAACAGCAGTGCTACAAAAACACAGAACTGTTGTGTAATAAATGGCTATTCACAAATAACAGTCAGGAGAGAGGAGCTGGTCCAAACTGGTTATTTATGGGGAAGTGTTCAGGTCCAGTGGAATCAGTGGCGGCTGGTAGTCTTTCAAACGGGGGAGGCTGGTGGGTTATGATATTTCCAGATTTTAAAAGAAAAAAAAACATCAGTTTTGCCCATACTCTTGCCTCTGATCTGGCTGATTGTTGGCAGCGTCACAAACTATGAAATAACAGGTTCTTTTGGCCCATTAGCCTACTGTCCAATATACATGATGGTGGTGTTGGGGGGGGGGTATATTTTAACATTTTATATTTTAAAATTGTGGCATGTTGTTTAAAAAGTGATCATTATTGAAAGCAGCTCTTTGTCAGGAACCTCAGCATTCAATGACACTTTCCCTATATTTTACTTATTTTGACTGAGAAATGTTTTACTGACAATTTTGACAACCCTTCACTTTTAATCCAGGTCTGTAGTGTGAAATGTTCTCGGCTGTGTTTTTGTTTAAAAATGTTTTCCAAATTGTAGCTGTGTTTAATTCATATCCAGAAAAATATATATTCCAATATAATATACTCAGCATAAACATTTTAAATAGATCCTATATTTTTCGTCCATCCATGACATATTACTAAAGTAGCCTATTTACTGTTGTTGATGTGGGTCACTTGCTGTTAGCCAATTCACTTTCTCGTACCAGGAGAGCTGAAAGGAACGAGTATTATTCCCTACCTTTTTCACCAAGTCAATTTGAGGCGTTGGTCTACCCTGCTCTTTAATTTTTTCCTCGAAAGGAAGACTGGCAAATGGCTTCGCCAAAATTAAATCAGCAATGCTTGGGATCCGTGCGCAGCTTTCTTGCTAGCTGACTAGCCCCCTCAAGTTCAAGTTCAGTCACTCAAATAAACGAAATTTCTGGAACTAAGATAGCAAACTTGACAACACTATATTTACAATGAAAATATATACAAACTAAAAAAGCTGGTAGAAACCGTATGTAATGAATGAAATCGAAATGTAAGCTGATCTCTTACAATACACCACAGCACTTGCGAATCCGCATGGGACTGAACTGAGATTCACCACTGCCTGTCTATAGTTGAAACGAGCTGTCAATCAAAGAAAACATCCGGCCGCTTTCACCAATCACCAGTCTCCTCGCAGAAACTGCCATGTCCCTCCCATGTGAGGCTGGGAGTCCGTAGGCGGGCATTTTCGCAGTATTTGTCCAATAACCGTCTTGCATTTTGAGATTGAAAAGCGCAGAGCTCCCAAATGCCATTGAAGTCCACTGAGGCTGGGAGTCCGTGGGCGGGCATTTTCGCAGTATTTGTCCAATAACCGTCTTGCATTTTGAGATTGAAAGCGCAGAGCTCCCAATGCCATTGAAGTGCACTGAGGCTGGGCTGCATCGCGCTGTCACGAGGGGGAAAAACTCACGCACACATTAGGTGAACTGGGGAAAGTTATAACGGAATGATTTCGCACTGTAGTTGGGTTGAGCACATATATTTCTATGATTCGATGTTCGTAATTTTTAGAGGAGGCTGAGCCTCCCTCGTTGTCTTAGAGCAATCGCCCGTGAGTGGAATTTTCCGGTATGAGTTAAAGGTGTTTGTCCACCGGTGTTTGTCCACCGGTGTATCTTTTTTTAAGGGGGGAAAAAATCTTTGGAAATGTTCTAATGTTATTTGGTTATTAAACAGAAAAGATTCGCACAATGAATCAGTTAAAAGAAATCTTCGTCCTGAAAGACGTGAAATATTTGTAATGTGCTTGGTGATTCCGGTGCTATATATGTGCGAATTCAAACAGTAGGTGCCATGTTCGAAATTGTGTAACATGTTAAGATGTATATATCAGGAAATGGAAGCTGAAATTCTGATCTTATTGACTTGTATTGATCTTTTAATCTCACAACCCAAATGTCTTCAGTGTATACTGTAGCAGAAACAAACAATAGAGATCTTGCATGTGACGTCACAGCCGATCCAGATTGTAACAGACGCCATCTTGTCGGTCAAACGCCATATTTCCGCCTTCTACTTCTGGTTCTACTTCTGCCTTTTCTTCTGGAAAACCCTACTATATACAATTCTACTACAACGGCTGCGGCTACAAGCTCTCCCTACCTGTGCACGTTTTTTATGTGTTTTGTGTGTATTTTTGCGTGTTGTTCGTCTGTATCAGACTTCAATATCCACTACAACCGTATGGACTTACTGGACATTGGTTTCCAGCAGAAAATGACGGTTTGTAGCGATTTCCATCGCATGCACAACATTCCGGACGAGATAGCGAGACCAGCGGGGTCTCCGTGGATTGTTATCGGGTCTGGCAGGCGAAGGAGGCGGCGTCGGGAGCAGAAGCAAAAGCGAGGCTGCAGGCAGAGCCGGCCTGTTGACTAAGCTCAGAAAACAGCCACTCAAATCTCCACTGCTAAGCCTCTACCTCTCCAACGCCAGATCCATGGTAAACAAGACGGACGATTTGGAATTATAGCTGGAATTACCTTATTCTATTCTATAATCGGCTGGTCAGTGCTATACTCAATACTTAAGTGACTTACCCGTCCAATGAGGATTATTTTCTTGTTTACAAGATGCCACATCTGAGTCGCTGACAAATCCTGAATTTCTGTAGAGATAACTGTCCAGAGATTTATAAGCACGCAGTGCTTCACCACTGAACAGCGAGGGAAAGTTAATGAGGTAATTATACACGTCTGGGTATTCCGCTTGCAGTTCAAAATCCACTGACACGGTCGTGAAAACTACGTCCGGTAATCGATAAGGGTCACTAATCTGTAGGTCGTTTATTTTAGACATATATCTAATTATCTGCTCATTAGAAAAATGAGCTGTGTAGTCTGTCAGTTGAAATTGATCCATTTTGTATACGAGTGCAGCAGTATTCAGCGGTGTTTTTTACCGACAAGATGGCGGCTGTTTACATTCCGGTCACGTGACTGCAAGATCTCTATTGGGTTTGATGGATGGATGGATAACTTTACTAATCCCCAAAGGGAAATTGCCGTGTTGCAGCAGCGAAGTCACATAAATCACAAAATACACATCACTTACACACAGCAGACAATGAGGTAGGTTAAAAAAGCATTTACAAATAAATATATAGGATATTACACGGCTGCACATAGATATGAAGTTTATCTCCGAGTGGTCAGTGTTTATATCATGAGTGATAGATCTTTCAACACAGGAACATAGACTTCACGTCTTCAAGCTAACTTGTGATGTTCTGTTGATTTATATAGACACGTTAACAAACAAAAAGTACACAAACTTATCAAAACAATATCCTTACGAGTGACATATACAGATTTATGTCATGGTTTTCGTTCTCCATGTCCCAGATGTAGCTCGTATGAAAAACATGAGTGGTGTATTTATTTCCCAGTTTTTCTGGTACTTGAGAGCCTATAATGTTTTAAATTACTTGTTTTCTCCTTTACTTTTATCATTAAATGATACAACAGCTGTTAAATAATAAATCCTTTCAGAAAATAAATACATTAAAATAACAAGTGTTGCCAGGCAAAGCAAACCTCACCTGGTAGCACTTACGATGAATATGAAGGAAGATATCGCAAAAAACAGGTACCCTATGGGTACACGTGGCTACTGCTTATAAATAAAATAGTACACTTCACTTGTTACTGAAGTATGTTGATCTGTCTGTTTGTTTATTGGTGCTCTAGTGTCGTCATTTCTTGACCAATCTTCACCAAAATGCACAGGACAACTCACAAGGGTCACACAAAGACATCATTAGTTTTTGGTGGGTCAAGGTCAAAGTCACCAAGGTCAAATCTTGTAAAACCGCCTAATCAGCCATAACTTCCGTTTCTTTGTGATTTTCGCAAGTGTCATGCTCTGCACAACTTTTCATTTTTTATATGTGTATATATAATTAATATTACACATGCAGTCCTGTGCAAACGTCTTAGACACCCTATTTTTTTCATACAAACTTGGTTATAGATTTCTATTTTATGACTCTTACATTATCAAGTCAGTACAAAAACATTTTAGAGTTCCAAACCTTCATTTTTCAGCACAAAATTAAATGGTACAGGGGAAAAAAAGTCTGTCTGTATATACAATACACAGATATTTGTATCATATCTGTGTATTTGTATCTGAACTGCATAACATGAGAGAATAACATAAGAACATGAAGAGCCCACTTTTCAGATTAAAAAAGAAAACATAATGAAGGCTACCGGGTTTTGAAGAAGCGAGTGTGACAAAGTGTCCAGAAGAACCGTGGCTGGTTCGGTGAGATGCTCAGTAAAACCTACAGCTCATTTCCGCATAAAGCTGCATTAATTGTACCTGAGACGAGTGGGTTTTTTTAATTAATTAATTTATTTATTTTAAAGTGGAGGGTCATCTCACACCAAATATTGACTTTTCACTTATTATGGCTTACTGCTGTTTATTTTATTATTATTATTATTATTATTATTATTATTATTTTAATGTTGAAACATTTTCATTATTTTTTTTAAGCCATTTTTGGTTGACAACATCTCTTTATACGTGTTTAACTTTTGCACAGTACTATGTGTGATATATATAATTTTTTAAAGAACCCACAACCATCTTTGAAATAACTTGAAACTGACAAAAGTTAATGCCATCAATCATTGTTTATTCCATGTTTAACACGCATCAGACTTTGCTGATTTTTATTCAACTGAATATTTTATATAACAAAACAAATTAAAATGGCATGGACAAAAATGATAGTACCCTGAACTTAATATTTTGCTGCACAACGTTTAGCAGCAGTCACTGCTAACAAGCGATCTCCGTAGCTCTCAGTGAGACTCCTGCATCTGCCAACAGGTAGTTTGGTCCACTGCTCCTGAGCAAACTGCTCCAGCTGTCTCAGGTTTGAAGGGTGCCTTCTCCATACTGCACATTTCAGCTCTTTTCAGAAATGTTTGATAGGATTCAGATCAGAGCTCACAGAAGGCCACTTCAGTATAGTTCAATGTTTTGTTCTTCACCATTCTTGGGTGCTTTTACAGTGGTGCTTGAAAGTTTGTGAACCCTTTAGAATTTTCTATATTTCTGTATAAATATGACCTAAAACATCATCAGATTTTCACACAAGTCCTAAAAGTAGATAAAGAGAACACAGTTAAACAAATGAGACAAAAATATTATACTTGGCCATTTATTTATTTATTTATTTATTTATTTATTGAAGAAAAATGATCCAATATTACATATCTGTGAGTGGCAAAAGTATGTGAACCTTTGCTTTCAGTATCTGGTGTGACCCCCTTGGCAGTAATAACTGCAACTAAACGTTTCCGGTAACTGTTGATCAGTCTTGCACACCAGCTTGGAGGAATTTTAGCCCATTTCTCCGTACAGAACAGCTTCAACTCTGGGATGTTGGTGGGTTTCCTCACATGAACTGCTCGCTTCAGGTCCTTCCACAACATTTCAATTGGATTAAGGTCAGGACTTTGACTTGGCCATTCCAAAACATTAACTTTATTCTTCTTTAACCATTCTTTGGTAGAACGACTTGTGTGCTTAGGGTCGTTGTCTTGCTGCATGACCCACCTTCTCTTGAGATTCAGTTCATGGACAGATGTCCTGACATATTTTCCTTTAGAATTTACTGGTATAATTCAGAATTCATTGTTCCATCAATGATGGCAAGCCGTCCTGGCCCAGATGCAGCAAAACAGGCCCAAACCATGATACTACCACCACCATGTTTCTCAGATGGGATAAGGTTCTTATGCTGGAATGCAGGGTTTTCCTTTGTCCAAACATAACACTTCTCATTTAAACCAAAAAGTTCTATTTTGGTCTCATCCATCCACGAAACATTTTTCCAATAGCCTTCTGGCTTGTCCACGTGATCTTTAGCAAACTGCAGACGAGCAGCAATGTTCTTTTTGGAGAGCAGTGGCTTTCTCCTTGCAACCCTGCCATGCACACCATTGTTGTTCAGTGTTCTCCTGATGGTGGACTCATGAACATTAACATTAGCCAATGTAAGAGAGGCCATCAGTTGCTTAGAAGTTACCCTGGGTTCCTTTGTGACCTTACCGACTATTGCACGCCTTGCTCTTGGAGTGATCTTTGTTGGTGGACCACTCCTGGGGAGGGTAACAATGGTCTTGAATTTCCTCCATTTGTACACAATCTGTCTGACTGTGGATTGGTGGAGTCCAAACTCTTTAGAGATGGTTTTGTAACCTTTTACAGCCTGATGAGCATCAATAACGCTTTTTCTGAGGTCCTCAGAAATCCCCTTTGTTCGTGCCATGATACACTTCCACAAACATGTGTTGTGAAGATCAGACTTTGATAGATCCCTGTTCTTTCAATAAAACAGGGTGCCCACTCACACCTGATTGTCATCCCACTGATTGAAAACACCTGACTCTAATTTCACCTTCAAATTAACTGCTAATCCTAGAGGTTCACATACTTTTGCCATTCACAGATATGTAATATTGGATCATTTTCCTCAATAAATAAATGGCCAAGTATAATATTTTTGTCTCATTTGTTTAACTGGGTTCTCTTTATCTACTTTTAGGACTTGTGTGAAAATCTGATGTTGTTTTAGGTCATATTTATGCATAAATATAGAAAATTTCTAAAGGGCTCACAAACTTTCAAGCACCACTGTAGCTGTATGTTTTGGGTCTTTTTCCTGTTGGAGGACCCATGACCTGCGACTGAGACAGAGCTTTCTGACACTGGGTAGTACATTTTGCTCCAGAATGCCTTGATAGTCTTGAGATGTCATTGTGCCCTGTACAGATTCAAGGCACTCTGTGCCAGACACAGCAAAGCAGCCCCAAATCATAACTAAGCCTCCTCTGTGTTTCACAGTCGGTATGGTGTTTTTTTGTTTTTGTTTTTCTTTGAAAGATAAAATTTTCTTCTGTGTACGTAGAGCTGATGTAACTTGCCAATACGCTTGAGTTTTGTCTCATCTGTCTAAAGGACATGCTCCTAGAAACATTGTGGCTTGTCAATATGCATTTTAGTAAATTCCAGTCTGGCTTTTTTAAGTTTTTCTTTCAGCAGTGGAGTCTTCCTGGGTCTTCATCCATTGAGCCTGCTGTTGCTCAAAAAGTGATGGATGGTACAATCAGACATTGATGTCCCTTGACGTTGGAGTTCTGTATTTATCTCTTTGGAAGTTGTCCTTGGCTCTTTGTCTACCATTGGCACTATCAGTCTGTGGTCAATTTTCTTCTTACAGTTACATCCAGGAAGGTTGGCTTCAGTCCCATGGAACTTTAAACTTCTTAACAATATTTGCGACTGGAGTCACGGGAACATCAAGCGGCTTGGAGATGGTCTTCTAGTCTTTGCCTTTACTATGCTTGTCTATAATTTTCTTTCTGATCTCCTCAAACAACTCTCCTTTACTTTCTCTGGGCCATGTTCAATGTGGTGCACACGACGAAACCAAATGGCAGAGCGACGACTGACTTTTCTCTGTTTAAATAGACTGAATGTTTGATTGCAAGGTCGAAGACACTCGTGATACTAATTAAGGTTCAACAATTAGTTTGAAATATCACTATAATCCAATTATTTCTAATCTTTTCTAGGGGGACCAACAAATCTGTCCAGGGTATTTTAGAATATCTTTGTAATATAAACAAAAATAATTTATTTTCATACTTTTGTGCTTTACTCTATGACATACCGAAGGCATGCAAGTATACATGAGAAAATTGCTTTTAATTTCATCACTTTTCAGGAGAAATAAAGCATTGTTTCAACAAGCTGGAAGGGTACCAACAAGTGTGTGTGTGTGTGTGTGTGTGTGTGTACTAATAGACAAAAAATGGACTAAAGAAGTTGAAAATAAAACAATAGAACAAAAATAACAGAATAAATACTGTGCAAGTAAAAAGTAGAATGTGTAAATTCAATGTACAGTGCTGTCCCAGTACTTTTGAAGGGCATTGTAGGTCTGCCTTCGTGTCATTATCTTCTCTCTCTCTCTCTCTCTCTCTCTCTCTCTCTCTCCCTCCCCTCTCCCACTCTTCTCCATGCTGGTAGTTATCTCTCAGAGGATGAGGTTTTGGACAGAGTAAACCCTTTTGTGCAGCTGGTCAGTGGGGTGGTGTGGCTGCTCAGATCAGGAGAAGTTTACATCAATGAAAGCTTGCAGGCTGAATGTGCAAAGTCTGAGGAGACAGGTACGTCAGTCTTCAGCACGGCTCCTGACTGGTGCAATAGCTCAGAACTGTGGGAGCTCAATTTCTGAGAAGCGCTGAACTAAACTCTGTTTATCTGTATAACTTTTTACTGACAGCATTGTAAATAAGGGAGAATATCACACATGCTGTATGTTACAGGAACATTACAGGATTTCGTCGATGTGATCTCAGCCCGGACAGCAGTGGGCCATGACGCAGAGGGCAGACTCATTCTCTTCCACAGTGATGGCCAGACCCAAATCAGAGGGTGAGAATAGATGCTCCAGAGTCTTTGTGCAGTGGATAGCGTACAGTAATAACCCAAATTCTCATTTACTCCAACAAAGTGAAGAAGCCTGGAAAGTATAGAATTTAAAGATGCGCATTTCCAGATGTGTACAAGAAGTACAGAAGTTAAGAAAATTTTCTGAAGGCAGATAGATATTCTTCTGTTAATGTTTCATACATTTTAATAACCCAAAGTGTATTGAGAAAAATGAAACCATGAAGGGGAAAAAAACACATATAATCTCTATCTTTAGACCATCTCCCTTTTTGGCTACGTTCACACTGCAGGCTGAAGTGACTCAAATCCGATCTTTTCGCCCATATGTGACCTGTAGCCGATCTTTTATTGACTATGAACGACACAGATCCGATTGTTTTTCAAATCCGACCCAGGCCGTTTGGATATGTGGTCCTAATTCCGATTCCTATCCGCTCTTTTCATATGTGACTTCAGTCTGAACCGCCAGGTCGCATTCATCCGACTTACACGTCATCAACAAGCCACAAACGTCACTATTCTGCGCTGAAGTAGGCGGCGGGTCTCTCAAAAAAAGTTACAACAACATGGCGCATAATCACGGGCGCAGATAGAGGGGGGGACTCGTCCCACCCAGATTTAAATTCACCTCGCTCGGTCCCCCCCACTTATAGGGAGGAAAAAACGTCTATGCTGTCTTTCTTTGCATAAGGCAAACCTCACGGAAAAATCAAAAGACTAATTACCATTCGGTTTATTGAGGTGCACAGCAGTACAGACATAGTTGCAACAACTCACATAAAACAAAACAAAGACTGATATTCGGTTGGTTGAGCTGCGCAGACTGCACAGGTTGCGAGCTCGAGCTTGGTTGCTATGGTAACCCACAACAAGTTTGACAGGCATATCGGGGTTGGGGTTGGTTTGCTGGCAGTTTTGTCCCCCCCAGTTCAAAAAACGTATCTGCGCCCCGCGCATGACATCAATGCGAGGGACGCTTCGGGCTGTGAAGGTTCTGAATCTTCTCAATGGAAGGACGCAGAGGTTAGGGAGCTGATTTCCATTTGGGGGGATGCAGCTATTCAAGCTAGATTGGATGGGTCATACCGCAACCAGGCGGTTTTACTTCCGTAAACACTGGCCATGCTCACTGCGTGTGACGTCGTCGTATCCTGCAATGCGCATGCGGAACACTTTTAGGTCGCTTTTCGTTCATACTGAGGATCACATACAAGTCGCATATATTTGTTAATGTGAACGACCTCACAAAAAAATCGGATTTCACAAAAAAATCGGAATTGAGCATTAAGCCTTGCAGTGTGAACGTAGCGTTTGTGTGTGTGTGTGTGTGTGTGTGTGTGTGTGTGTGTGTGTGTGTGTGTGTGTGTGTACACACCTTTTCCCACGACTCTCCCTTAAACAATGATACACTTAAACAGTGTTGAACCAGTTTAACTGTAGACAGTACAATGTTTACACAGTGTCTTGATACTGACGCCAGGGTTTCCCAGGTGTAGGTGATGCTTGGGCAGGTCACTCAGGGATATTCATCCCCTTATAAAAACACTTTTCCACTAATTCTATACAATGCAGCTTGTTTCCACTTTTGGATTAGCTGACTTGGAAGAAAAAGACTTTATTTATTACATGCACACTCAAGTATTTACAACCCTGATTCCAAAAAAGTTGGGACGAAGTACAAATTGTAAATAAAAACGGAATGCAATAATTTACAAATCTCAAAAACTGATATTGTATTCACAATAGAACATAGACAACATATCAAATGTTGAAAGTGAGACATTTTGAAATTTCATGCCAAATATTGGCTCATTTGAAATTTCATGACAGCAACACATCTCAAAAAAGTTGGGACAGGGGAAATAAGAGGCTGGAAAAGTTAAAGGTACAAAAAAGGAACAGCTGGAGGACCAAATTGCAACTCATTAGGTCAATTGGCAATAGGTCATTAACATGACTGGGTATAAAAAGAGCATCTTGGAGTGGCAGCGGCTCTCAGAAGTAAAGATGGGAAGAGGATCACCAATCCCCCTAATTCTGCGCCGACAAATAGCGGAGCAATATCAGAAAGGAGTTCGACAGTGTAAAATTGCAAAGAGTTTGAACATATCATCATCTACAGTGCATAATATCAAACGATTCAGAGAATCTGGAAGAATCTCTGTGCGTAAGGGTCCGGGCCGGAAAACCATACTGGGTGCCCGTGATCTTCGGGCCCTTAGACGGCACTGCATCACATACAGGCATGCTTCTGTATTGGAAATCACAAAATGGGCTCAGGAATATTTCCAGAGAACATTATCTGTGAACACAATTCACCGTGCCATCCGCCGTTGCCAGCTAAAAGTCTATAGTTCAAAGAAGAAGCCGTATCTAAACATGATCCAGAAGTGCAGACGTCTTCTCTGGGCCAAGGCTCATTTAAAATGGACCGTGGCAAAGTGGAAAACTGTTCTGTGGTCAGACGAATCAAAATTTGAAGTTCTTTATGGAAATCAGGGACGCCGTGTCATTCGGACTAAAGAGGAGAAGGACGACCCAAGTTGTTATCAGCGCTCAGTTCAGAAGCCTGCATCTCTGATGGTATGGGGTTGCATTAGTGCGTGTGGCATGGGCAGCTTACACATCTGGAAAGACACCATCAATGCTGAAAGGTATATCCAGGTTCTAGAGCAACAAATGCTCCCATCCAGATGACGTCTCTTTCAGGGAAGACCTTGCATTTTCCAACATGACAATGCCAAACCACATACTGCATCAATTACAGCATCATGGCTGCGTAGAAGAAGGGTCCGGGTACTGAACTGGCCAGCCTGCAGTCCAGATCTTTCACCCATAGAAAACATTTGGCGCATCATAAAACGGAAGATACGACAAAAAAGACCTAAGACATTTGAGCAACTAGAATCCTACATTAGACAAGAATGGGTTAACATTCCTATCCCTAAACTTGAGCAACTTGTCTCCTCAGTCCCCAGACGTTTACAGACTGTTGTAAAGAGAAAAGGGGATGTCTCACAGTGGTAAACATGGCCTTGTCCCAACTTTTTTGAGATGTGTTGTTGTCATGAAATTTAAAATCACCTAATTTTTCTCTTTAAATGATACATTTTCTCAGTTTAAACATTTGATATGTCATCTATGTTCTATTCTGAATAAAATATGGAATTTTGAAACTTTCACATCATTGCATTCCGTTTTTATGTACAACTTGTACTTTGTCCCAACTCTTTTGGAATCGGGGTTGTAAGAAGAAAGAAGAAGACGCCTTTATTTGTCACATGCACACTTCAAGCACAGTGAAATTCATCCTCTGCATTTAACCCATCTGAAGCAGTGAACACACACCCAGAGCAGTGGGCAGCCACACCTGAGTGCCCGGGGAGCATTCAGGGGTTAGGTACCTTGCTCAAGGGCACCTCAGCCCAAGGCCGCCCCACGTTAACCTAACTGCATGTCTTTGGGCTGTGGGGGAAACCGGAGCACCCAGAGGAAACCCACGCAGACACGGGGAGAACATGCAAACTCCACACAGAAAGGCCCTCGCCGGCTGCTGGGTTCGAACCCGGAACCTTCTTGCTGTGAGGCAACCGTGCTAACCACTACACCACCGTGCCACCCATAGTATTTAGCCACTGAAGCAGCGAACACGTGCATGAGCAATGAGCGCATACACACATACCCAGAGCAATGGGCTACAGCACCTGGGGAGCAGTTGGGGGTTAGGTGCCTTGCTCACGGGCACTTCAGCCACGATACAGAGGAAGGTTGCCATGATACATTCACTCAACTCGCCTCACATTTTTCCTGCTGGTCCTGGGAATTGAACCAGTGACCCTTTGGGCCCAAGGCTGCTTCTCTAATCTTCAAGCCATGGCTGCCCCCATATAAAAGAAAATAACTTTTACGAGTACATTTACTAGGATTTGAATTAATGTCCATAATGTACAGCATTTTTCATCTTGTAAGGAATTAAGAATATTTGCATCATGTTACATAATTCCTATTTTAACCATTATGTTTATAAGCCCAGTTTTTAATTAGGGGTGTGTGTGTGTTTGTGTACACACCCAGTATGAACCTGTGGGAGGTGGCGGAGTTCCTTAAGAAGCAGGGAGTCATCAATGCCATTAATCTGGATGGAGGCGGCTCTTCCACTTATGTCCTTAATGGGTCACTGGCAAGTTTCCCCTCCGATCACTGGTATATAAATCCTACTTGGCCATTATTAGCCATCATAAGTAACTGTACACCTCAAGTGCAGTACTATATATAAATGAGTTTATAATTCCTAAGTGATGGCTAGAAAGTATATAGTGGTGATTTATTATGAGTATTCTAAAATTATTTGGATTTGGTTAATGACATGATACCGAACAAACTTTACATTATGAACTAATATGTAAATAAAATTAATTCACGCTCTTTTGTTAGCTTTGCTTGAGTTCAGTAATTTTTCTTGTCTTATCTACAGTGGTGCTTGAAAGTTTGTGAACCCTTTAGAATTTTCTATATTTCTGCATAAATATGACCTAAAACATCATCAGATTTTCACACAAGTCCTAAAAGTAGATAAAGAGAACCCAGTTAAACAAATGAGACAACAATATTATACGTGGTCATTTATTTATTGAGGAAAATGATCCAATTTTACATATCTGTGAGTGGCAAAAGTATGTGAACCTTTGCTTTCAGTATCTGGTGTGACCCCCTTGTGCAGCAATAACTGCAACTAAACGTTTCCGGTAACTGTTGATCAGTCCTGCACACCGGCTTGGAGGAATTTTAGTCCATTCCTCTGTACAGAACAGCTTCAACTCTGGGATGTTGGTGGGTTTCCTCACATAAATTGCTCGCTTCAGGTCCTTCCACAACATTTCGATTGATTAAGGTCAGGACTTTGACTTGGCCATTCCAAAACATTAACTTTATTCTTCTTTAACCATTCTTTGGTAGAATGACTTGTGTGCTTAGGGTCGTTGTCTTGCTGCATGACCCACCTTCTCTTGAGATTCAGTTCATGGACAGATGTCCTGACATTTTCCTTTAGAATTCGCTGGTATAATTCAGAATTCATTGTTCCATCAATGATGGCAAGCCGTCCTGGCCCAGATGCAGCAAAACCGGCCCAAACCATGATACTACCACCACCATGTTTCTCAGATGGGATAAGGTTCTTATGCTGGAATGCAGTGTTTTCCTTTCTCCAAACATAACACTTCTCATTTAAACCAAAAACTTCTATTTTGGTCTCATCCGTCCACAAAACATTTTTCCAATAGCCTTCTTGCTTGTCCACGTGATCTTTAGTAAACTGCAGACGAGCAGCAATGCTCTTTTTGGAGAGCAGTGGCTTTCTCCTTGCAACCCTGCCATGCACACCATTGTTGTTCAGTGTTCTCCTGATGGTGGACTCATGAACATTTAACATTAGCCAAATGTGAGAGAGGCCTTCAGTTGCTTAGAAGTTACCCTGGGTTCTTTTGTGACCTCGCCGACTGTTACATGACTTGCTCTTGGAGTGATCTTTTTTGGTCGACCACTCCTGGGGAGGGTAACAATGGTCTTGAATTTCCTCCATTTGTACACAATCTGTCTGACTGTGGATTGGTGGAGTCCAAACTCTTTAGAGATGGTTTTGTAACCTTTTACAGCCTGATGAGCATCAACAACGCTTTTTCTGAGGTCCTCAGAAATCTCCTTTGTTTGTGCCATGATACACTTCCACAAACATGTGTTGTGAAGATCAGACTTTGATAGATCCCTGTTCTTTAAATAAAACAGGGTGCCCACTCACACCTGACTGTCATCCCACTGATTGAAAACACCTGACTCTGATTTCATCTTCAAATTAACTGCTAATCCTAGAGGTTCACATACTTTTGCCCCTCACAGATATGTAATATTGGATCATTTTCCTCAATAAATAAATGACCAAGTATAATATTTTTGTCTCATTTGTTTAACTGGGTTCTCTTTATCTACTTTTAGGACTTGTGTGAGAATCTGATGTTGTTTTAGGTCATATTTATGCAGAAATATAGAAAATTCTAAAGGGTTCACAAACTTTCAAGCACCACTCTATTTGTTCTGTGTGTAGTGCGGATCCAATGTGGCGCTGTCCTCGGGCCGTGTCCACTGTGTTGTGTGTGCACGAGCGTCTCTGTCAGCCCGAGGATTGCAACCAGCATGGGACCTGCGTGGACGGCCAGTGTGTGTGCCAACCCGGCTGGGCCGCGCCCACATGTGCCAATCTAACATGCCAGCCACCAGCCTGTGGAGACCATGGGCTCTGCACTCCAGGTGAATTTCTGCAACTGAGAGTGTGTGTGTTTCTGTATAAGTGGAAGTGAGTTATGTATTTCACTTATATTGTTGTGTTGTGTGCGTTATAATTGCATGAGTGTATTTGGTAACGTGCATCTGAGAAAAATCATCAGGGGATTTTTTTTTCCAAACTATTTCATGAAAAACAAGGAGAAAACCAAAATCTATTAGAAAGATTTGTCTTTGTTGCTATGCTTTTGCCATGGTGTATGACTTGAAGGTTAAACTTGCCCCATCTACGCCCATCCTTATTGTTTGGTCTGATGATGCCACTCTATACAGCTGTTGCTGTTTCAGTTCATCAGTTTGGTTTAGTTTGCACATTATATCATCATTTATTATATTTGGTCTGTCGTGCTTTGAGCTTTATGCCTGCAAAGACTTTTTTAATCTGGAAAGTGGTATATTGTTTGCTATTATTGTGTATAATCTATTATTTTATCCTGTTTTTTTTCTTAAAGTATTTTTAAAGACAAAGAATTGACACCGGGGGCCTCAATTATAGTTCTGGATTTGAGCCCCGTGGCTGGCGAGGGCCTTTCTGTGCGGAGTTTATATGTTCTCCCCGTGTCCGTGTGGGTTTCCTCCGGGTGCTCCGGTTTCCCCCACAGTCCAAAGACATGCAGGTTAGGTTAACTGGTGACTCTAAATTGACCGTAGGTGTGAATGGTTGTTTGTCAGCCCTGTGATGATCTGGCGACTTGTCCAGGGTGTACCCCGCCTCTCGCCCATAGTCAGCTGGGATAGACTCCAACTTCCCCATGACCCTGCACAGGATAAGCGGTGTCGGATAATGGATGGATGAATGCATGTTAAAAGCAGATACACTGTTTCTCTGCTAAAAAGTAGTAAATGTTGCAATTCTATCAAGGTTTGTTAATTACTTGAATGCATTTATACTTGTTAATTGTATTTATTCAAGAAAATGTCTCGGCTGTGAACATGGGTAACGTTTGGTGCGAATGGTCTTCACCTTGTGTCTCTCTGAACAGATGGCTGTGTGTGTGATCCAGGGTGGATCGGTGTGAACTGCAGTCAGGGTAAACACCGCCAAACTCAACACCGCACTCCAACTCGCACAGTATATTACAACAGGCTATATTATGAAACCTATTAAATGGAAATATCCCTTACAGATTTCCGATCATGTTTCTTATAAGATGTATGGTACCAGTCAAAAGTTTGTACACCCCTACTCATTCATCGTTTTTTCTGTATTTTGAATATTTTCTATATTGTCGAACATTACTGAAGACATCAAAGCTATGAAATAACAGATGAAACAAGTGTTGCCAGGCGAAACAAACCTCACCCGGTAGCACTTATGATGAATATGAAGGAAGATATCGTGCAAAAAAAAAAAAAAAGGGACCCTATGGGTACATGTGGCTACTGCTTATAAATAAAATTGTTTTCTGATACCATTTCCATACAGTAAATATAGCATATATATATTTACTCTATGAAGCAGTAGCCACAAAAATGAAGCGTAATCCAAAAATGAACAATTTAAAAATCACAGAAGTAAAATATACCAAGTGTCTGCACTTTATATTATTCTACTCTTACCTCTTACAGTTTTCGAAATGGAAACCTCCGAACCGAGGCTGACGTACACACGCTGTCGCCACGACCCAAATTCTTATTTCCTGGAAATGGCCCGGCGCTAGAGCTCAGTGGAACGCACTTTCCCTCTATAATAAGCATAAACATGTCTGAAAGTAATTTCTTTAGTCTAGTCCATTTATTTATAATTTATATTCATAATAATTAATCAACAGAGCGGGGAAGTCTTTATCAGTGGGGTTTAAAAGTGGGCGTGGCCAAAACCCCTTCCTTTGCGTATGTCAACAAACCAAGAAACCATCCAATGACAGCACAGTGTATGCAAATGAGGCAGGTAGTGGTCCAATCAGTGTGTTTGTGGAAGGAGTCTTTCCGAAGCAGCGCTCCTGAAGTCTGAGCTTATAGTTTGTTTGTTTGTTTGTTTGTTTTTGACCTTTTTGGTCACCTTGATCTGGTGACCCTCAAAATGTTGGAGGTTCTATTTGAGACCATCTATCCTGAAAGTTTCATGAAGCTTGATCCAGCCATTTTCCCATAATATCGTTAACAACAAAACAAAGAAGCAAACAAACAAACAAAGAAACCCGACCGAAAACGATACCTCGCCCCCTGGTGGACTCTGTCCCAGGCGAGGTAATTATGTGGTAAACAGAAGAGTGTTAAAACAAAATATATCTCACATTTTAGATTCTTCAAAGTAGCCAGCGTTTACCTTGATGATGCTTTGCATACTATTAGCATTATCTTAACCAGCTTCATGAGGTAGTCACCCGGAATGCTTTTCAGTTAACTGGTGTGCCTTTTCAGTTTTAATTTAAAGTTAATTCGTGCAATTTCTTGCCTTCTTAATGTGTTTGAGATCATACAGTAAATAATAAATAATAAAAATACAGTAAGTAGCCCTATTCCACAGTTATGTCAGGAACCGCTCGACTAAGTAAAGAGAAACTACATCCATCATTACTTTAAGACATGAAGCGACTTTTAACTAATAAAAATAAAGAAAAAACATTGAATTAGAAGGTGTGTCCAAATATTTGGCTCGTACTGTATATAGTTTCATAATTTTGGTTTTATTTTATAATATCACTGAAAGTCTTTACACCTTGCACTAATTCTAGATGTGTATTATAGGGTCAGTTATTATCTATTGAACCCACCCATTTTCACACATTCACCTGATTTTATATCACTCTTGTCCTGTGTTGTAGAGTGTCCAGCGGGTTTCTATGGCGATGGGTGTAAGAAGACGTGTGTGTGCCTCAATGGAGGATCTTGTGACCCTGTCCATGGGCGATGCACATGTCCTGCTGGTTTTCATGGAGATTCTTGTGAGCAAGGTGTTGTGCAGTGTACAGGGTCCAGTTTTGGATTTATGATTGGCTTGACTTCATGTGCATTCATGTCATGACCGTACATACAATCCGTCAACTTCTAAAAGCCATTCTTGTCTTAGTCAAACTCATAACCAGCAGCTGGAGACTTGGCATTTTCTAAAGCGTTGATGGTGTGGAATGCACATACTACACAATATATCCAAAAGTATGTGGACACCTGACCATAACATGAATGTGCTTTTTCAGCATTCCATTCCAAATTTAGTGTCCCTTTACGGTTTTAATAATCTCCACTCTTTTATGAAGGCTTTCTAATAGATTTTGGAGCATGGCTGTGGAGATGTGCCCATTCAGCGAGAAGAGCATTAGTCAGGTCAAGCACTGATGTTGGGTGAGAAGGCTTGGGGTGCGGCCAGCATTCCAGTTCATCCTAAAAGTGTTTAGTTGGGTTGAGGTCAGGTCTCTGTGCAGGCCACTTGAGTTCTTCCACTCCAATCTTGGCAAACCATGTCTGTATGGACCACACTTTGTGCACAGGGGCATTGTCATGTTGGAACATGTTTGGGCTCCTTAGTTCCAGCGAAGGGAAATTGTGATGCTGTAAGATACAGACATGTTCTATGTCAGGGGTGTCCAAGCTTATCCACAGAGGGCCAGTGTGGGTGCAGGTTTTCATTCTAATCAACCCGATTCCACCTGTTTAATTAGTTGACGTTGGCTTTCAGTAGACCATCAGGTGTGGCTGTGGCTTGGTTGGAATGAAAACCTGCACCCATACTGACCCTTTCTGGATAAAATTGGACATCCCTGTTCAATGCTATTGTGTGCTTCCAACTTTGTTGCAGCAGTTTGGAGAAGGCTCACATATGGGTGTGATGGTCAGGTGTTCACATACTATATACACATAAGAATGGCATCTCATTCCATGGTAGATGAAATATGTTGATAACAGTCTATGTGCGCGCTGTCTTGTCTCAGAATGTCCTCTAGGCTTCTACGGGCTGCTGTGTTTGCAGGAGTGCCAGTGCAGTGACCTTTGTCCTTGTGACCCTGTAACAGGAAGCTGTAATACCACATTCCTTGGCCAGAGAAATACCAGTCTGCAGAAGGGTACTGATTATATCACACTGTTGGTCCTACAGCACCACTTTGTATGCCTCACATCTTATTTCTAGATAAAGCCTTGGAAATGGTTGTCTTTTTTTCTTTTCTTTTTTTTTTTTTTAAAGTGCACCGAGCTTCTTTGTTTGCTATCTCTACATGATGCCGGGACATGAGTTATATCTTTATATAAAACTGCTGAGTGATTGCCTTATCTTTTGCAGACCTGCATGCACAGTGTGGTGTAATTTGAGCTCTCTGCATGTTTTCTTTTTCTTTTTTTTTCTTCATTTGTTTCCTTCTGCAGTCTGCATGTTTTTCCCCCCATGAGCATGGGGTTTGTAAGTATTTCTTCTTGAGTCAAATCATATCTTTGTCTCTCACATAGATAAAGTCTTGAGATATTTAAAGGGAGGGCATGAGAGAATCTTACTCGGGTTTGAAACACAAAATAGTCCAGTTGTTCAGCCGGTTGTAAAGACAGGTCAGCTCTGTGTCCTTTACTGGCCTGGTAGTGACAATCAGACTGCTGATTCCTGAGAAAACAGCTGATTGCTGAAAGCTGATTTTTCAGCTCTTGTCCCACTCCTGTCTGCTGAACTTCTGGTTTCTCTCTGATTAAAAGACTGGCTCCAGTAGTTTTCTATCTAATCCCAGTCTACCACATCTGTAGTGTACTGTATGTATGACTACTACAAGCAATAGTTTTGACATTTCCTTTATCATAAACAATTAAAAGGTGTATGGGCAGTTATTAAATTACATTATTATACATACAGGACACTTTTTTTTTTTTTTTTTCTGGAATGGAAACGTGTTCTATTCCCTTCTAGCAGGTTTCATTCATTTGGTTTGATAGCATGCAATATTGTTAGCATATCGCTTATCCTACGTGTATTATGTCACTCTACCCAATGGAGAATGAGCGTTGAATACAGTTTACGATATTACATGGTTGTCAGACGTAAAACTTCCACGCTAGCATGTGACTGTGACAATTTATAAACAAACATGGCCGCCAGGTTTGCTTCGTTAAAACCGAAGATTTGGAGAGAATCTTGAAAGAGAAAGACGTGTTGAACACCCGAAAGGAATGTGTATGTATAATTAATAATAATAATAATAATGGGCAGCACGGTGGTGTAGTGGTTAGCGCTGTCGCCTCACAGCAAGAAGGTCCGGGTTCGAGCCCCGTGGCCAGTGAGGGCCTTTCTGTGTGGAGTTTGCATGTTCTCCTCGTGTCCGCGTGGGTTTCCTCCGGGTGCTCCGGTTTCCCCCACAGTCCAAAGATATGCAGGTTAGGTTAACTGGTGACTCTAAATTGAGCGTAGGTGTGAGTGTGAATGGTTGTCTGTGTCTATGTGTCAGCCCTGTGATGACCTGGCGACTTGTCCAGGGTGTACCCCGCCTTTCGCCCGTAGTCAGCTGGGATAGGCTCCAGCTTGCCTGCAACCCTGTAGAACAGGATAAAGCAGCGAGAGATAATGAGATGATGATGATGATGATGATGATAATAATAATATTGGCTGGCTTTTTTCGTGGTATATCAGATCCTGTATATTCCATTCAGCTAGCACAGAGGTGGACAAAGTACCCAACTTCATTACTTAAGTCAAAGTACAGATCCCGCTGGTCAAATGTTACTCCGATACAAGTGAAAGTTGTCCAGTCAAAATTTTACTTAAAGTACTGAAGCGCTTGCTTTTAAACATACTTAAGTATTAAAAGTACATTTTCTGTCAATGCATCGTTGTGTTATTGCCACAACACTTACAAAACTTAATGCCGTTACCAAAGACAGAAATGTGAATTCACAAAATGAACGCATGCTGTGCATCATGGTGATTTAACGTTAAGCTAGCTAGTCAGTGAAGCTCCACCTGACATTCTAGCAAACTCTTTTCAAACTCAAAATCATACTGTGTAGCTAACACAACTAGAAAAGAAAGATTTCTACATTCTGTTTATTTGGCAAGATTATGCTAAAACATATTTCTGAAAGCACTTCAGATAAGTTAACATTATTCATGTTAGCGTAACTCTGTGTTTACATGCTAAAGGCCCGGTCACACAGCACTCCGCGTCTATATCACGTACAAAAAGATACAAAAATCAGGTGGACGTGGTCGTAAGTGGTAATTTTTGGTCAATTTTGGCTTTGCCGTGCTTTGTACGGGGTATGGCCGTCGGCGGCTGTTTCACTGCCATAGCACTGCCAAATCACGGGTAACCGCGGCTCAGCGTCGTTGGAAGAGCGGCTTGCTGCGCATATAAAAGCGGTAGGATATGTTGAGCCTGTATCAGTTGGTTCTGTTGGTGCTGGAGCATTAAGATGAGGAGATCACAGCGTTGAGGGTTCATGTTCACCCCTTGACATCTAGACTGCAAGTGCCGAGGTCTCAGAAAATTACGGTATTTACATGCCGCAAATCAGAAGTGATGCAGAAGTGATTAGACAGTGATCAATCGAATTTAGAACTTGTTTGAGACGTCGTTTAACGGGCTTAGACAGTGCTATGTACGCGGAAAAATCCATTTCTCAGTGATAAGCCGCTAAACACACGCTATATCCCGTGATACCAACGCGTAACACCCGTCCGATGACCGTGCTCTGCCCGTGATAGACCGCCAAACTTTCGCGTCTTACCACGTCTCCCCAAGTTTTAATAACGGCCGGGACACTGATTATCACGTGTTTTTCACCTGTGTTGCACGTCTTTACCACGTGTGCCGGCCGTGGTTGTCCGCGGTCTAAAGTTTTGAGCAGTCCAAAACTTTTTGCCGCGTCCGACGCCGTTCCGATTTTCCCCTGCGTCCTGTCACGTCTGTATATCGACTGTAACACGTCTTAACTTCGACATCAACACGAACAATATCGTCTGCTTCACGGGAGAGCACTTTTTGACGGGTTTTGGCCGTGATAAAGCCGTAAAGCGCTGTGTGACCGGGCCTTAACTAACAGTGTCCAAGTTAACTAGCTATGTGTAAACGTTAGCCGCGGACAAGGCGATGGCAACTTGGCGGGCAAATCCATAGAAAGTCATTTGACTAACCAGACTGCATAGCTATTGCAACGTTATCGCTAGCTCTAAAAGCACAGACAACTTCACTGCAAGCGTTCTCTTGGAATAAAACGTTTACATACATCAATATGCTTCCGCAGGTTGCATATTGTATTGCATATATGTAGGCTGTGATGTGGTTTGTTTTCAGCAAACAAAGCAAACCTTTAAAACGAAACTAATCTTTAATCCTTTCAGAAAACTGAAACATGGGTTCTAGGTATGGCCATGAGTGCGTGCATTCCCCAGAAGAACCGCCTCCGTCCATTCTGCCATCAACTGATCGTGTTCAAATAATGCTGCTGAGAAATCACTGAACTTGATTTTATACAGTCTATGGACGTGACGTGACCCGAGTGATTACTGATCGGCTGCCTCAGTGTCAGCGACGAGAAAACCATCACGTTTTAGAAAAGAAAAGAAAAAACCCATCCACTTTCAAAGCTTCTTCACAGTAACGAGTAACGAGGACCCTGATAGAAATGTAGTGGAGTGAAAAGTACGATATTTGCCTTTCAAATGTAGTGAAGTTAAAGTCATAAGTTTCCCCCCCAAATAAATACTCAAGTAAAGTACAGATACTCAAAAAGTGTACTTAAGTACAGTACTCAAGTAAATGTACTTCGTTACTGTCCACCTTTGAGCTAGCATGATATTGAACTCTTCTTCGACTCGTTCAATATCATGCTAGCTGAATGGGATATATCTGATATACCACACACACACAAAAAAAAAGCCAGCCAATATTATTTTTAAATTATACCACTATACTGGGGGCGGCACGGTGGTGTAGTGGTTAGCGCTGTCGCCTCACAGCAAGAAGGTCCTGGGTTCGAGCCCCGGGGCCGGCGAGGGCCTTTCTGTGCGGAGTTTGCATGTTCTCCCCGTGTCCGCGTGGGTTTCCTCCGGGTGCTCCGGTTTCCCCCACAGTCCAAAGACATGCAGGTTAGGTTAACTGGTGACTCTAAATTGACCGTAGGTGTGAATGTGAGTGTGAATGGTTGTCTGTGTCTATGTGTCAGCCCTGTGATGACCTGGCGACTTGTCCAGGGTGTACCCCGCCTTTCGCCCGTAGTCAGCTGGGATAGGCTCCAGCTTGCCTGCGACCCTGTAGAAGGATAAAGCGGCTAGAGATAATGAGATGAGAATGAGATGAGACCACTATACTGTGGAATGCTTATGACCAATTGGCCATAAGGTGTTGATGTTCTATAACAGCAGTTCGGACAGTAATGTATGCTGCAAGGTTTATATTACCGCACTCATTCTTGCATATTATCATTTCTATCGGAAAAACTTGCACAGGACCGGATTTAAAAAAAAAAAAAAAACAGGTGTAATTTTTGATATGTTTTCTGTGAGAAGACATTTATTTAGCATATTTGGGAGGAATTTCCAGTGTTGGTCAAAACTTTTCTAACACCAGAGAAGACCTTTGCATGTTCTCAGTAACATGAAGTGCTGAAATCCTTTTCTTATTAACTTCTCAAGAGAGAAAACAGAAGCTGCTGAGAGAACAAGTGTGCACTGTATAATGTAAAAGATAACAGGAAGTTGTGTTGCAGATGTTCCTTAATATGAAATAGTGGTAAATGGTTGAAGAGCATGATGTGGTGTTCATTAAAATATCTCATCTCTCATCTCGTTATCTCTAGCCGCTTTATCCTGTTCTACAGGGTCGCAGGCAAGCTGGAGCCTATCCCAGCTGACTACGGGCGAAAGGCGGGGTACACCCTGGACAAGTCACCAGGTCATCACAGGGCTGATACACATAGACACAGACAACCATTCACACTCACATTCACACCTACGCTCAATTTAGAGTCACCAGTTAACCTAACCTGCATGTCTTTGGACTGTGGGGGAAACCGGAGCACCCGGAGGAAACCCACGCGGACACGGGGAGAACATGCAAACTCCACACAGAAAGGCCCTCGCCGGCCCCGGGGCTCGAACCCGGACCTTCTTGCTGTGAGGCGACAGCGCTAACCACTACACCACCGTGCCACCCTCATTAAAATATATAAAAATAAATGTTCTCACGTCAATTGCAGTGGTATAAGAGCAATGATGTGCTGTTACTGGAAAATAATCCAATTTAGGCTGGTAGATCTGCTTTGCATCAGGCCACGTGGCATCACCGCAAATTGGATTAGGTTGGAAATGTAAATTGGACATGTGTTATATAGTCAGGTATGTAAACATTCATTCTAAGCATAAAGCTTTTAGGATGAGACCGACATGCGCAAATGTCTTTCTTTAGCTCTGATCCTGATCTCATGCCATGCTCTGGCTGCCTCGGTCATTCTCTCAAATGCAGGTTTTAAATTTAGCTCTCATCAAGCATCGCTGCCCTTACTTTTTTAAGCCTTGTCTAAGTGTTTATTAAAAACACAAGTGCTTTTTATTTAACCTTTTACTTCATCCCTGATTTGTAATCGAGAACTTTTTCCATTCACTTCAGAGAACGAGCACCTGCTCCTGTACGTGGATGAAAACCACAGCTGTTTCTCTTTTCTCATCTCTCTTCTCTTCTCTTCTGTTTTGGATCGAGTTTAAAATAGTGAGAGGATTTGTGTTCGTAGCAGTGCTATACAAAGGGCAAAATGCAGGCCTGATGAGGAACTGAAATGTTTGTTTCCTCCCTTTCAGCCACTCACTGCCTAGCCACCCAAATGTGGAAGGAGTGGCGAGAGCAAGATGAGGCTCACACGCAGAAGCCTTATCTGTCCGAGTAAGTGTTCACATGCGTACACAAACATCAGCCGCCTGACTGTGTTATGCAACCGAATCAATAATTCCAGTTTCCGCTGGTTGCTTCGGAAAAGCTTAACGTGTACACTTGGTGTGTAATCGTGCATGTAAGATTATTGCCATGGAAAAGGATCAAATGCCTCACACCTTTATTGGCAAGACAACTTTTTATTTCAGCAAATCTGCATCGAGAGTCCCCACTGTGCCTGTAAAGAGCTCACGCAGTGGAGAGGCAGTCACGCATTTATTAGCCAGACCTGCCTTTCAAATGCAAGTGAGCGATTGTGAGGAGTTGCTATGGCTTTTGTATAGTGCTTTGTGTCGGCCATAGTGGCCAGTTCAAAAGATAAAGTCTTTCTCTCACTCTCTCTCGCTGTTTGTTTGTGTGTGTGGGTGTCTAGGCAAAGCTGGATGGTTATCACTGCCGTCTTGGCTGCAGTCTTGCTGACCAGTCTCATTGGAAACTTAATCCAAGTGTGTGGAAAATGCAGACGGCGTCCACAGCAGGATTATTCCTACATGCATCTGGAGGAAGTTAATGGAGCTAGGGATAGTCCAAAACACTCGAGGACGCAGCCTGGAAGAGCCCTCTTTCAACCAAATGACTCGGACTCACAAGATTCCTCATAGCCCATGTATGTATGCAGGGATGTGTGTGTGTGTGTGTGTGTGTATTATATACTGTATATGTGGCACGGTGGTGTAGTGGTTAGCACTGTCGCCTCACGGCAAGAAGGTCCGGGTTCGAGCCCCGGGGCCGGCGAGGGCCTTTCTGTGCGGAGTTTGCATGTTCTTCCCGTGTCCGCGTGGGTTTCCTCCGGGTGCTCCGGTTTCCCCCACAGTCCAAAGACATGCAGGTTAGGTTAACTGGTGGCTCTAAATTGACCGTAGGTGTGAATGTGAGTGTGAATGGTTGTCTGTGTCTGTGTGTCAGCCCTGTGATGACCTGGCGACTTGTCCAGGGTGTACCCCGCCTTTCGCCCGTAGTCAGCTGGGATAGGCTCCAGCTTGCCTGCGACCCTGTAGAACAGGATAAGCGGCTAGAGATAATAGATGTGTATGTATGGGGTGTGGGTGTAGGTGTGCATCATGGCCTGTCCAATCAGGAGTAAGATGCTTCTTGGGGTGCATCCTCAATGACCCTGAAGTTGATTAATCACGCAGAGAAACAGACGTTCCTGCATGTCGTTCCTGCTGATACTCCGTCAGTACACCGAGCTCCTCACAGCCAGTATTGTGATCAAAATAAAATCTGCAATCAAACATGTGTATAACAGAAGAGCTACTGGGTCACAGAGTCTCTCAGTTCAACCAATGACTTGCCACTTTTTGTGAATATACACATCTGTGTATGCCTTCAGTATCCATATCATGGCCTTGACAACATTATGTAATCAAGCATCATCATTGGCATGTCGTGATTCCTTTGTTTTCCCTCACTCTGGTTTACCTTTGCTTCATAACTCAGGAACTTCACATTTTGGTCACCAGGCTTGAATATTAACCACAGACATGTGGTCGCGTGTGCACTGCTTCGGGTCCTTGATGTTTTTGTACTATGTGTTGCTATAGGAGCAAACCAGAATTGGACTGTGAATCCTGTAATAAGATATTGGTATTGTATTTACTTTTTTATTTTCATTTGGAAGCAGACTCGCCCTGCTCGGTTCACAGCCGAGTACATGTAATCTTAAGCAATTTCCCTGGGCATACACTGTAAAATCATTCCCTGGTTTGTTTTCATTGACTCCAAAAGACCAAAACAAGGACATTTCAAAGGGACTTTGACCTCGATCCCGTGAATCTGGATGGCAGGATGTGTTAATCCCACTGGTTTTTCACCTAAATTAATGAGACGTGGAAGGGCAGGATCACCGAAGTCGTCCTTTCAGTTTTAGTGCCTTATAATTCCTGCTTTTTATGGTGTCTCTGTTTTGTTTTGTTTTTTGTACACTATTACTACAGAATAATACTTTTAATCTGTGCACTGTCTGTGAACTCCTCAGCTTTAAGAGCACAGGAGCACAAGCTTTGTAACGTGAGGATTACTATCCATCCATTATCTCTAGCCGGTTATCCTGTCCTACACACTCACATTCACACCTACGGTCAATTTAGAGTCACCAGTTAACCTAACCTGCGCTGTCGCCTCACAGCAAGAAGGTCTGGGTTCGAGCCCCGTGGCCGGCGAGGGCCTTTCTGTGTGGAGTTTGCATGTTCTCCCCGTGTCCGCGTGGGTTTCCTCCGGGTGCTCCGGTTTCCCCCACAGTCCAAAGACATGCAGGTTAGGTTAACTGCTGACTCTAAATTGACCGTAGGTGTGAATGTGAGTGTGAATGGTTGTCTGTGTCTGTGTGTCAGCCCTGTGATGACCTGGCGACTTGTCCAGGGTGTACCCTGCCTTTCGCCCGTAGTCAGCTGGGATAGGCTCCAGCTTGCCTGTGATCCTGTAGAACAGGATAAAGCGGCTACAGATAATGAGATGAGATGAGAATTAGCCTAACCTGCATGTCTTTGGACTGTGGGGGAAACCGGAGCACCCGGAGGAAACCCACGCGGACACGGGGAGAACATGCAAACTCCACACAGAAAGGCCCTCTCCGGCCACGGGGCTCGAACCCGGACCTTCTTGCTGTGAGGTGACAGTGCTAACCACTACACCCCCGTGCGGCCGCTGGGGCCAGTTCTCTAAATTAATTTAAGGAATTTCTAAACGATGTGATGTATTGAGATAAGTACAGTAACGTGTTTATTCATTAATCATATAAGATTTAATGCAAATGTACAAACAAAGGGAATTTTTTTTTTTCCAAAGGTGGAACTGTTTGTATGATCGATATATTTTTACACATGACAACCTTGGAAAAGTTTCTCGGTAACATTGTTGATGAAAATGAATTTGAGTCTGTTGTTTAGAGGACCTTGACTGTGTGTGAAATTTTGTGCAACAATGATAATTGAAAGTAAAATATTGAGAAGGCTATATATAGTATGTTTAAACTATGGAAGGTTAAATCGTAAAAGCTTAATATTATAAAGCCATAGAATATTAGGATACAACCTTATAATTTTGGATCAGTCCTCAGCATTCATAAGTGTTTTACTGCAATTTACTCCAGTCTCCTGAACTGATTTTGATATTATTATAATAATAATAATTCCTAGAGATTTAAAAATGTTCAAAATAATGCATTTTTATCTGTATTTTAATAAAAGTTGTATTAAAAATGATAAAACAATGAATGTTTCTGCTTAACACTAATTTTACCCATTTTAGGCATGAAGGTTAATGGGGTTGTTTTTGACTCTCACCCACTTCTCAAGAAACTTGAACTAATCCCACTGGCCCTACAGTTATTATTTTTATTCTTTTTCTATCTGCCTATTTTTTCCAATGAATTTAGTTGATTACATTTTCCAAAATGGTTGGCATGGTGGTGTAGTGGTTAGCGCTGTCGCCTCAAAGCAAGAAGGTTCTGGGTTCGAGCCCCGTGGCCGGCGAGGGCCTTTCTGTGTGGAGTTTGCATGTTCTCCCCGTGTCCGCGTGGGTTTCCTCCGGGTGCTCCGGTTTCCCCCACAGTCCAAAGACATGCAGGTTAGGTTAACTGGTGGCTCTAAATTGACCGTAGGTGTGAATGTCAGTTTAACCTACTTAATTGATTAAAGTGTTTTTTGTTTTAATTTTATTAACTGCAGTTGTCTCTACAGTATTAGATCAGATGTTGGTTGCCCAATCTGTTCACTGTAACTTGCGGTTTGCTTATCTGATAACTTTTAAAGCTGGTAAAAGCAAAACAAAACCAAAAACCGATTTCAAGACGTGGTGAAAGGATGCTTTCTGTAATTAGGATTTCTGTCAGAATTTCACAAAGTTGTCAGGGTTCTATGGAAAACAACATCCTGCTACTACAATGATATCAGCTGATTACGTCTTTAATAACACCTTCTACAGTGAGCTCTTGTCCGTGAACTTGTACAAGAAGTTCAAAACATACCATAAACATTAACAAAATTGCATAAGCCAGGTACTCGGTTATTGAGAGATCAGCTGTACGGTACGCCTAGTGTTTCATCTCATCTGCTAATTTGAATAGTGTGAAAAGTTCTGCTTCACATACTCATTACTTTAATTGGGCAACAGAGAAATAAGATGTCAGAAAATATTTATTTTGTAGGAAGAGTACACACTGCTTTTATTAATCGAACTGTGACTGACAAAGAAGTGTGTAATTCTGACAGGATTATTGATCCTTGCCCAGGAACAAGTGATTTCAAGAACTGATTCAACATTAAGTTCGATTTCATCAGCTAGATATGACTAAGCAGCTCAAAGAACAGGACATTAATTACCTTCCATTACTTCCACAAATAAACTCTTGAACACTGGGTTATTGAAAGAGTATTTGCACATTCCAATAATTTTCTGAAACCAGTTCAGGGATGGCAGTGTGGTGTAGTGGTTAGCGCTGTCACCTCACAGCAAGAAGGTCTGGGTTCGAGCCCCGGGGCCGGCGAGGGCCTTTCTGTGCGGAGTTTGCATGTTCTCCTCGTGTCCGCGTGGGTTTCCTCCGGGTGCTCCGGTTTCCCCCACAGTCCAAAGACATGCAGGTTAGGTTAACTGGTGACTCTAAATTGACCGTAGGTGTGAATGTGAGTGTGAATGGTTGTCTGTGTCTATGTGTCAGCCCTGTGATGACCTGGCGACTTGTCCAGGGTGTACCCTGCCTTTCGCCCGTAGTCAGCTGGGATAGGCTCCAGCTTGCCTGCGACCCTGTACAGGATAAATGGTTCCAGATAACAGATGGATGGACATTTCACAAAATGTAAATCAATGAGTAAGTTAAACCATAACATTCCTGGTTAGGATAAAGTCATTACTGATCATGAATGTATCCCCATACGGTACAAGCCACCTGCCACATCCAGTGCACTCCTGTCTGGCCTTTTATGGTCCTGAAAGCTTTATACCTATCTATCTTTCTATATCCTCTGCAGTTTAAGCCTGTTTTTTTGCTTATCATTTTGGTATGTCATTATAAAAGCTGCATTGTTAAGTTAATGGCATTAAATGACAGGATGTTGCACCTGTCAGTTGCCAGATTGCCTCAGGCTGGACACTCCCTGTGTGTGTGTGTGTGTGTGTGTGAGAGAGAGAGAGAGAGAGAGAGAGAGAGAGAGAGAGAGAGGTTTAGCTGATGCAATCTTCTACCCAGATGTCAATTTGTAAGCTCATTTACATGATCTCTTATTTTATCTGTGTGTTATAATTCATCTCCACTACACTACTGTTTTACACATATGAACATGGTATTGTATTACTTCCAGCTCTGTGCTGTTCATCCCATTTATAATTGCTTTTAAAAAACAAATCAAGCGATTAACTATGTTAAGTGGTGTTAGTTATTTAGTAAAATTAATGGTACACCACAGGTTAGGATTGTATTTATCATGATGTACATGAGACAGCCTACAGATCGATTTCAGCCTTGACCACCAAATTTCAGCCGCATTGCACATTCAGTCCTTCCCTGGGGAGTCAACATCACTCAGTTTAACCTACTTAATTGATTAAAGTGTTTTGTTTTAATTTTATTAACTGCAGTTGTCTCTACAGTATTAGATCAGATGTTGGTTGCCCAATCTGTTCACTGTAACTTGCGGTTTGCTTATCTGATAACTTTTAAAGCTGGTAAAAGAAAAACAAAACCGATTTCAAGACGTGGTGAAAGGATGCTTTCTGTAATTAGGATTTCTGTCAGAATTTCACAAAGTTGTCAGGGTTCTATGGAAAACAACATCCTGCTACTACAATGATATCAGCTGATTACGTCTTTAATAACACCTTCTACAGTGAGCTCTTGTCCGTGAACTTGTACAAGAAGTTCAAAACATACCATAAACATTAACAAAATTGCATAAGCCAGGTACTCGGTTATTGAGAGATCAGCTGTACGGTACGCCTAGTGTTTCATCTCATCTGCTAATTTGAATAGTGTGAAAAGTTCTGCTTCACATACTCATTACTTTAATTAGGCAACAGAGAAATAAGATGTCAGAAAATATTTATTTTGTAGGAAGAGTACACACTGCTTTTATTAATCGAACTGTGACTGACAAAGAAGTGTGTAATTCTGACAGGATTATTGATCCTTGCCCAGGAACAAGTGATTTCAAGAACTGATTCAACATTAAGTTCGATTTCATCAGCTAGATATGACTAAGCAGCTCAAAGAACAGGACATTAATTACCTTCCATTACTTCCACAAATAAACTCTTGAACACTGGGTTATTGAAAGAGTATTTGCACATTCCAATAATTTTCTGAAACAAGTTCAGGGACGGCGGCACGGTGGTGTAGTGGTTAGCGCTGTCGCCTCACAGCAAGAAGGTCCTGGGTTCGAGTCCCGATTATATGAGTTACTACAGTATATTCTTCCTGGCAGCTCGAACCAATCTGGCCATTTTCCTCTGACCTCTCTTATCAACAAGGCATTTCCACACACAGAACTGGCGCTCAGGCAGTGTTTTTTGCACCATTCTGTGTAAACTCTAGAGAATATTGTGTGTGAAAACCCCAGGAGATCAGCAGTTTCTGAAATACTCAAACCAATCCATCTGGCTCAAACCAACACCCACAGTGCCACAGTGAAGGTCACAGAAATCACAATTTTTCCCCATTCTGATGTTTGAAGTGAACATTAACTGAAGCTCTTGATTTGTATCTGCATGATTTTACACAAGCACTGTCGCCTCACAGCAAGAAGGTCCGGGTTCGAGCCCCGTGGCCAGCGAGGGCCTTTCTGTGCGGAGTTTGCATGTTCTCCCCGTGTCCGCGTGGGTTTCCTCCGGGTGCTCCGGTTTCCCCCACAGTCCAAAGACATAAGACATGCAGGTTAGGTTAACTGGTGACTCTAAATTGACCGTGAGTGTGAATGGTTGTCTGTGTCTATGTGCCAGCCCTGTGATGACCTGGCGACTTGTCCAGGGTGTACCCCGCCTTTCACCCGTAGTCAGCTGGGATAGGCTCCAGCTTGCCTGCGACCCTGTAGAACAGGATAAAGTGGCTAGATGAGAAGTTCAGGGACTCATTACCTCATTAACAAATGACTTAAATAATCCACTCTGTTCATATGTACTCAAGTCTTTTTCAGTACGTATGAGAGTTTGTCTTGTGTTTATTTCATTTGCTTATTTGTGTTTTGAATAAATCATGCAATATTACAAATTCTGAATGTCTTGAGTTATTTGTTAAAGGAATAAAAAATGATTGTTTTGGGGAACCGAAGTGTGATGATATGCTTGGTAACAAACATGTCCCATTTCCATACATATAGCATTCATTGGACATGTGATTAGGAAAGAGGAGCTAGAATGCACTGTAATTGGTGGAAAAGATTGAAGGAAAGAAGGCAAAGATAAATGACGATAGAAACAGCAGCCAGAGAACTGGAAATTAATACCAATGAACTGATCTTGACCTGAAAAAGGAGTGTGTGTGGGCCATGGCAATCAAAGGTTAAACGACATGGCACCTAATGATGATATAGCATTACTTATGATGTAATTGCATATATACAGTATGTACACAAATTGTGAAATATAGTAATGTTTGAGTGTAGTTGGGATCATTGAATATTGGGATATACACTTACCGACCACTTTAATAGGAACTTATTCTTGATTCTAAGATTCCTGTTCTTGGTTGGCACGAGTAGACCCCAATGTGCTCTTCTGCTGTTGCATGCTGAGGTGCTTTTCTGCTCACCACAGTTGTAAAGAGTGATTATATGAGTTACTACAGTATATTCTTCCTGGCAGCTCGAACCAATCTGGCCATTTTCCTCTGACCTCTCTTATCAACAAGGCATTTCCACACACAGAACTGTCGCTCAGGCAGTGTTTTTTGCACCATTCTGTGTAAACTCTAGAGAATATTGTGTGTGAAAACCCCAGGAGATCAGCAGTTTCTGAAATACTCAAACCAATCCATCTGGCTCAAACCAACACCCACAGTGCCACAGTGAAGGTCACAGAAATCACAATTTTTCCCCATTCTGATGTTTGAAGTGAACATTAACTGAAGCTCTTGATTTGTATCTGCATGATTTTACACAAGCACTGTCGCCTCACAGCAAGAAGGTCCGGGTTCGAGCCCTGTGGCCGACAAGGGCCTTTCTGTGCGGAGTTTGCATGTTCTCCCCGTGTCCGCGTGGGTTTCCTCCGGGTGCTCCGGTTTCCCCCACAGTCCAAAGACATGCAGGTTAGGTTAACTGGTGGCTCTAAATTGACCGTAGGTGTGAATGTGAGTGTGAATGGTTGTTTGTGTCTGTGTGTCAGCCCTGCGATGATCTCACGACTTGTCCAGGGTGTACCCCGCTTCTCGCCCATAGTCAGCTGGGATAGGCTCCAGCCTGCCCGCGACCCTGTAGGACAGGATAAGCGGCTACAGATAATAGATGGATGGATGGATAACTACATCAAAAAAATCAATTCATGAAGGACTAGATATCACGTCTGACACTATAATAAGCAGCACCGGAGCACCCCAGGGAACGGTGCTGGCCCCTCTTCTCTTCACCCTGTACACCGCGGACTTCTGCTACAACTCAGAGCTGTGTCACATTCAGAAGTTTGCCAATGACACAGCCATCGTTGGGTGTATCAGTGACGACAGAGAAGAGGAGTATAGGAGCCTGGTGAGGGACTTTGCTGTGTGGTGCAACAGGAACCATCTGCAGCTCAACACCTCGAAGACCAAGGAGCTGGTCATTGACTTTGGGAGGTCCAGACCAAGGTCACGACCAGTTCTGATCGAGGGAGTCGAGGTGGAGGCTGTGGATTCCTACAAGTACCTCGGGCTGTGGCTGGACAGCAAGCTGGACTGGACTTGCAACACCAATCACTTATACAAGAAGGGACGGAGCAGGTTATACTTCCTTAGGAGGCTGCGGTCCTTTAACATCTGCAGGAAACTCCTGTGGATGTTCTATCAGTCTGTGGTCACCAGTGTCCTGTTTTACACCGTGGTGTGCTGGGGGGGGCAGCACATCCAAGAAGGACACATCCAGGCTGGACAAACTGATCAGGCGGGCCGGCTCTGTGGTCGGCATGAAGCTGGACTCTCTGGTGACGGTGGCAGAGAAGAGGACTATGGACAAACTATTGAACATCATGGACGATGCCAGTCACCTTCTGCACACCGTCATCAGCAACCAGAGGAGCCTGTTCAGTGACAGAATGCTCCTTCCCAAGTGCAGGACGAACAGACTCAAAAACTCCTTTGTCCCTCACGCCATCAGACTGTACAACTCCTCTCTGGGGGGGAGGAGGGGGAACAGGAGGACAGAGGACGGGAAGGAGCAGTAGCCTTTCTCAACTGGGGTGCCGTCTGGCTTCGTTAGGGGTGCCGTCAAAAAAATTATATATTCTAACATTGAAATAAATAAAATGAATTAAAATTCCAAAAAACGATACACTAATGCAGATCATCGCTGCTTCATGCATCATCAAAATTTGTCTCACGGCCCCCTTTCCCATGTCACAACGTCACTCCCAGGGTCAGCGTGACTGCGTATATTTTATATGGGGGTGCCTTGAGAATTTGCATAATTCTGAAGGGTGCCGTGACTGAAAAAAGGTTGAGAAACGCTGGCCTAGCCTGACAAAAAGCAATACTGGACAATGTGCAATATAAAGTGCAATATCTCTCCTTCTCCCCCCTTTCCCCTCTTCCCCATATCTTATTCTTTTTATATTTGTATATGTAAATACTTAATTTATTTTAATTTATCTAGAAGTTTTTCTCTGTTTCTTTTCTCTGTTTATCTGTAATGATGCTGCTGGAATCTTAATTTCCCTGAGGGAACCCTCCCAAAGGGATCAATAAAGTTTTATCTAATCTCATCTCATTATCTCTAGCCGCTTTATCCTGTTCTACAGGGTCGCTGGCAAGCTGGAGCCTATCCCAGCTGACTACGGGCGAAAGGCGGGGTACACCCTGGACAAGTCGCCAGGTCATCACAGGGCTGACACATAGACACAGACAACCATTCACACTCACATTCACACCTACGGTCAATTTAGAGTCACCAGTTAACCTAACCTGCATGTCTTTGGACTGTGGGGGAAACCGGAGCACCCGGAGGAAACCCACACGGACACGGGGAGAACATGCAAACTCCGCACAGAAAGGCCCTCGCCGGCCCCGGGGCTCGAACCCGGACCTTCTTGCTGCGAGGCGACAGCGCTAACCACTACACCACTGTGCCGCCGTTTTATCTAATCTAATATCTCAGCAGGGGTGGCACGGTGGTGTAGTGGTTAGCGCTGTCGCCTCGCAGCAAGAAGGTCCGGGTTCGAGCCCCGGGGCCGGCGAGGGCCTTTCTGTGCGGAGTTTGCATGTTGTCCCCGTGTCCGCGTGGGTTTCCTCCACAGTCCAAAGACATGTAGAAGGATAAAGCGGCTACAGATAATGAGATGAGATGAGATCAAGCAACATTGATGACCCTCTGGTATTTTGCTGGCCAGTCATTATGAGGGTTGAGTTGCTTCCAAACTTGTCCAGTCTTGCCTTTCTTTGGACTGGGTCACGTGCGTTGGTGACAGTCTGTCAGAGCCAGGCGCGGTCGCTGATTGGCTAGCCGAGTTTAAACAGGCCCATCCCATAGGCTGGCTGAAGTGACGTCAACAACGATCAGCTGCTCATTTTGCACAACAATAACAAAAGGGAGCAGTGAGAGCTCGCAGGGACTGAGAGAGAGAGGAAGAAAGAAAGAGATCCATGCTTGCGTTTGCGGGTCCATAAGATAGTGTTTTCTTCAAAGAAGAAGTATTTATATAGATATATTTATATCGTGTAATATTTTCTACCTCAACCTTCAAGCGAGCTGAGTTTAGTTTGTTTTTTTTCTTTCAACGACGCGGTTTCCATCTTCCTGTTTACACTAAAGCTCTGCTGCAGGTGAGTCTTTGTTGTAGACGGTGATCAGTTTTGAGCTGAAAACTCAACCCGTTTTGATGTGATCGCTTCACTAAACAGTGCGTGTTGTGGCGAATCCGTGTGCTGTATCTTAGTCTGGCTTTCTTACTGAAAGGAAAAGAAAATGTTTCTCCTTTTTGTTGGTGTAAAGCCCTGCGCAGTGCTCTGATCTGATCTGCTCTGCTCAGCTGGGCTGTACTGGCTCTGTCCACCCGGGTGGTGTAGGGTTTCTGTGTGGATCAACACGGATACATCTTTTTTTCTTTTCTTTTTTTCTTCTTCTTCTCTACCTTCAGCACAATGTAAGGCATGTTTTAACTCCTCTTCCCCTGAGGAGCTCTGTTCTCATCCTCAGCGTTTGCTTCACTCAGAAACTCGGTTGGTCTTTGTTTTTGTGAAGGATTCTGTAAAAAGAGTAACATGGGGCTGTCTGTAAGGGCCCTGAGGAGACAGACAGGGGCCCAGAGAACAAAAAGCTCTCCAGCACAATAAGAGCAGGAAGAGTTGCCTGTGGCGCCCCTACTGGTGTGATGCTGCACTCAACACAGCTGGATTCTCATCTCATCTCATTATCTCTAGCCGCTTTATCCTGTTCTACAGGGTCGCAGGCAAGCTGGAGCCTATCCCAGCTGACTACGGGCGAAAGGCGGGGTACACCCTGGACAAGTCGCCAGGTCATCACAGGGCTGACACATAGACAACCATTCACACTCACATTCACACCTACGGTCAATTTAGAGTCACCAGTTAACCTAACCTGCATGTCTTTGGACTGTGGGGGAAACCGGAGCACCCGGAGGAAACCCACGCGGACACGGGGAGAACATGCAAACTCCGCACAGAAAGGCCCTCGCCGGCCACGGGGCTCGAACCCGGACCTTCTTGCTGTGAGGCGACAGCGCTAACCACTACACCACCGTGCCGCCCAGCTGGATTTTATTTTATTTGTTTATCCTTTATTTTACCAGGAATGTCCTATTGAGATACATTTATCTCTTCTTCCAGGGAGTCCTGGCCAAGGTGGCAGCAAATAAAGTGTTTCAATATACATAGACAACATACACATAGGACATGCAATATTAACACACATGAACACATAGACATTCCAGACGTTATGGACAATAAAAAATGAATTAAAGGTTCATTCAGGGTTAAAAATTATGAAAAACAATGGCACTGTTGTGTGAGAACTGAGTTTAAAAGATTTTTAAAGACATTTAGGGAGTCCAAATTTAAAGTATTTTGTAATGTATTCTACTTGTGCTGCATATGAACTAAATGCAGATTTGCCCAGTTTTACTATTCAGTTGCAAGACTTCCCATAGACCTTTCTTTAAAAAAGTTTGTCATTTATTAGTAAATGTATAATACATATGGCCAAATTACTCAATTCTGATTGGTTAATCAAGGAGGGTTTTTTTTTATTTTTTATTTTTCCTTAACATGGGGCCGTATTTCTGAAATGCTATTGGCTAGTTCGTTGCTTGGTTACAGTTACAAAAATTAGCAAATTGTGTCAACAAAATGGCTTTTGTAAAGAAGTTCTAATAAAATTTTGTAAAGCACTTTCAAAATCCTCGTGTCCTGATGAAAGACGCTTTAGAAACTGATTCAAATGTGCAAGATAGTCTCGCGCCTTGATTGGTTCAGAAAACGTGAATGACAAATGTTGTGAACTTGAATGGCTTCCAAAGTATGAATTTGGTCCTATATATTATAAACAAGTAATCGTATGATTCCTTGTAAAATTAATTGAAATTGCCCGAGTCGATTTTCAAAACTTCGAAATCACTCGTGAAAATCCTTAATTTTACTCTGCCCCATACAGTTACCTATACAAATAGACAAACATAAGCAAGATGATGTTGGGGGGGAGGGAACCCCGTTATTGACACAACATTTCTGTGGCCAAGTAACTGAAATCATCTTTTGGCTGCTCCCGATTAGGGGTTGCCACAGCGGATCTTTCGTCTCCGTTACTCCCTGTCTTCCGCATCCTTCTCTACCACATCTGCCATTTTCATGTCCTCTCTCACCACTGACATTATAAAATAACTGGAATAGTGTGCGCAAATCAAAAATACACAAGTAGAAAGGTTATTCTTCTCTCTACTTATACCCAACGTCACATCACTTTTAATTTTAATATAGCCCCAATTCAAAAAAAAAAAAAAGAGTTGGGATGCTGTGTTAGAGTTAGAGTCTGGGTGCTAAACTGGTCTGTCTGCAATCCAGATTTGTCTCCCATTTCAAACATTTGGCGCATTATGAAGTATAAAATATGACAAAGGCGACACCAGCCTGTTGAGCAACTGAAATTGGATATCAGGCAAGAATGGGACAACATTTCTCTTCTTTTTCAAAGCTACAGCAATTGGTCTCGTCAGTTCCTGAACGTTTAGTGTTGTTAAAAGTAGAGATGATGCAACACAGTGGTAGACTTGCACCGTCCTAATTTTTCTGAAATGTGTTGCTGACCTCAAATTCAAAATGAGCACATTAAAAAAAAAAAAAAGCAGTAAAATTTCTCAATTTCAACATTTGATATGTTATCTTTGTACCCTTTTCAATGAAATATAGGGTTTCCATGATTTGCGAGTTATCGCGTTCTGTTTTTATTTATAGTTTACACAGTGTCCCAACTTTTTTGGGGTTGTATTTCTCATTTCCTCAGCCTTTTGTAGAATTTGAAATTAAATCCATATTTTTCACAATAAATTAATGGCTCCTGTATGGAATCAAAGGTCTTTTTGTTACCCATAAAAATAAGTGATTTTCTCCATAGACAGGCAGGAAGATGTCTCCCAGAGCCACTGATTTTAAGCTTTTCCATGAGGTATTTTGTATGGAACGAGCATATGTTAATAAGTGCTTTCTTTCTCTTTCATAAAAATTGATCATTTGGATACATGCCAAGTATGAACAATTGAGGGTGTAGAGAGAAATTTATGTCCAGCATATTATATGTATATTGCATGCAATGCCTCCCTCACCTTCACTCTTGCATACAATGAAAGTGTTAATTTTTTGGTATGTTTTTAAAAATATGTTGATATTTTCTTTCTTTTTCCTCTTTTGCTTTAAGGGAGTATTCCTGTGTTGTTGGCTGTTTTTTTTTTTTTTTTTTTTTTCCCCCTCCTCAGTATAACCTCTCTGTAACGGGTATGTGTGTGTTTACCGCCGATGATATTTTCTAACTCCTTTCCCTGTACTGAAGAAAGAACTGAAAATTAAGTTTGCTCCTTCAGCAAGTGTCCTTCCATTAAGGGAAATTTAAGTCAAGCTTCCCCCCCCCCCCCCCCCCAGTACAGGGAAACGTGTCAGAATTATCAAGTTATCATTTAATATGTTGAGGCGTATTTAAAAAATAGTGCTGGACTCCTCTCTGTCTTAGATTTTACTTGGCTAATGCTCTTCAGTGCACTGACCCCTGTAGCGAGGAGGCGTGAGACACTGAAGTGACTGAGAGAAACGTGCTCTAGGTTAAGTGGTAGCTGTTGCGTGTAAAACACCAGATAAGAGAGACATAAGGGGTGTTCACACGGCACATATTTGCATCGATGCTGCACTGATGTATTTTGTTGCAATATATCTTGCACCGGTGTAAGTTTTGTGGAGCGTTCACACGTCACAAACCTGCTTACTAGAGAGAAGCGTGTTCGCACCGGTGCAGCCCCACTTGCGTTCACACGGCAGTTTTTGCGACCGCGCTATACGATAGTAATAATGCGGAAATGAAATATGCGCATGCGTGAAAATGTACTTCCTTTTCCCGGTTGTCATGGCATCACCAAGCGCCGGGAAAACAACGCGGATGAAGACACCAGTGTTGCCAGATACTGCTGACGTTTTCCAGCCCAAAATATGTTCAAATCCGCCAAAATGCACTTAAAACCGCCCAATCTGGCAACACTGGAAGACACACAGTTCTGTTGTTGTTGATATTCGCCATTTTGGAAGCGCAAAATACCAGGATGCAAATTATGCAATGCCCGTATGTAATCAAATCTCCTCACGCGTAGCGAGTCTACCCCTGTAGCGTTCAGACGGCCCATTTTATATCGGTGCTGCCCTGCAAACTAGCATTTACTCCGGAGTAAATTTCTTAAACCACCTCCCGAGCAGGGTTGGATTTGGACCGGTTTAAGCAGCTTTCAGGGGCTACACTGGTATAACTTTGTACCGTGTGAACGCTCTACCGGGGCAGCCCCGGTGCTACACCGGAGTAAAAGTTGCCGTGTGAACACCCCTATAGTCGAGTATCATAACATGGTCTGCATGAATCCCGTTGAACTGCAACTAATTCCAAGCTAGATGGAGATCGTTTGACGTGCTGTGAGGATAAACCTATAATTTATCCTGATTATACAGATTTCAGATGTTTATCTGCTTAACCGAGAACAAGTTTGCTGGATATGGTTTAAGCTTTGTCCTGGTCTGTGAAGGATTTTTATTCTGTGATCCCCTTTAACCAAACAATTTGGTCCAAGACTAGGTAAAATCTATTTACAGTGGTGCTTGAAAGTTTGTGAACCCTTGAGAATTTTTCTATATTTCTGTATAAATATGACCTAAAACATCCATCAGATTTTCACACAAGTCCTAAAAGTAGATAAAGAGTTAAACAAATGAGACAAAATATTATAATTGGTCATTTTATCTATCCAATGTTGCATATCTGTGAGTGACAAAAGTATGTGAACCTTTGCTTTCAGTATCTGGTGTGACCCCCTTGTGCAGCAATAACTGCAACTAAACGTTTCCGGTAACTGTTGATCAGTCCTGCACACCGGCTTGGAGGAATTTTAGCCCATTCCTCCGTACAGAACAGCTTCAATTCTGGGATGTTGGTGGGTTTCCTCACATGAACTGCTCGCTTCAGGTCCTTCCACAACATTTCGATTGGATTAAGGTCAGGA
This sequence comes from Neoarius graeffei, assembly GCF_027579695.1. NCBI lineage: Eukaryota > Metazoa > Chordata > Actinopteri > Siluriformes > Ariidae > Neoarius > Neoarius graeffei. The sequence continues at coordinate 70,707,291 of NC_083573.1, read as the reverse complement.
CTTTGACTTGACCATTCCAAAATATTAACTTCATTCTTTAACCATTCTATGGTAGAATGACTTGTGTGCTTAGGGTTGTTGTCTTGCTGCATGACCCACCTTCTCTTGAGATTCAGTTCATGGACAGATAGGGTATTAGGCAGAAAAAGAAATTTACCAGTCAAAAATAATATTTTATATAATCCTGATAAGCGCCGCAGGTGCGAAGACGAGCGCCGCAGGTGCGAAGACGAGCGCCGCAGGCGCGAAGTCCCTCTAGGGGGGTCTGGGGGCATGCCCCCCCAGAAAATTTTTGAAATTTAGACTTCATTTCCTGCATTCTAGGACATTTTCAGGGTGAAATGGCGTGTAATTTTTGATCAGAAATATTGCATATTTTTACTTTGTATTTTTTTCAGTTTCACTCCTGAATGTATCAGATGTATGTATGGTGTTTGATTTGGTAACAAAAGTGAAAAGAAAATAAACAACAATGAATTGTATATAATCTTTTGATCTAGTTACAGTATTTAATAAAAAAAAAAACCAACAGTATTCTATTTTACCATACCCCAATGAAACCCCCCTTGTTAATCAATGTATCACACATACCTTTTCTGTCTTTTTGTGGAAAAACGAATCAGTTTTTGTCACATTCAATTTGGGGCGTTTGTTGGGATTCATCTTGATCCAGAAGAGTGAGTCAGCAAAAAAAAATGCGGTTCTCCCGCCAAGAAAGAGGAAACTACAACGCAGGGTGTTTGGCAATTTTCGACCAATCAGAATTCGCGATTTATTCAGTCCGCATGTTACAAGATTCAGTGCGGGCCAAAATGGCGGAAACGATGAAATATTCTGATTTTTCATTTCAAGTTTTCAGTATTTTTCGTATTAAACTGTGTTTCTTACGATTTGTAAATGATGGCGGAACCACACACGGACTGGCCATCGGGAGTAGCGGGAGTTTTCCCAGTGGGCCGGTGGTTCAGCGTGGGCCAGCGGAGAAAAAAAAAAAAAAAAAAAACAGTTGCGCGCTGGCCTTTAATATGATAAGCAATGTTAACAGTTTCTTTAACAAACTGTTAACATTGCTTATCATATTAAAGGCCAGCGCGCAACTGTAATAAGCAATGTTAACAGTTTGTTAAAGAAACTGTTAACATTGCTTATCATATTAAAGGCCAGCGCGCAACTGTTTTTTTTTTTTTTTTTTTTTTTCTCCGCCGGCCTACGCTGAACCACCAGCCCACCGGGAAAACTCCCGCTACTCCCGATGGCCAGTCCGTGTGTGGGCGGAACATAACTGGATTTATCGGATGACGTGGGAGTATTCATGTGCGAAAATTTTCGGCATTATCGTCCGTTTCAGTATCCGTCTGTGTGTATACTTGCCCGTTGAAATCGGCAATTGCCCGTCAAATTTACGGGTGGACGGGTCTCTGCCTAATACCTTATGGACAGATGTCCTGACATTTTCCTTTAGAATTCGCTGGTATAATTCAGAATTCATTGTTCCATCAATGATGGCAAGCCGTCGTGGCCAAGATGCAGCAAAACAGGCCCAAACCATGATACTACCACCACCATGTTTCACAGATGGGATAAGGATCTTCTGCTGGAATGCAGTGTTTTCCTTTCTCCAAACATGGCGCTTCTCATTGAAAGCAGAAAGTTCTATTTTGGTCTCCTCTGTCCACAAAGCATTTTTCCAATAGCCTTCTGGGTTGTCCACATCTTTAGCAAACTGCAGACGAGCAGCAATGTTCTTTTTGGAGAGCAGTGGCTTTCTCCTTGCAACCCTGCCATGCACACCATTATTGTTCAGTGTTCTCCTGATGGTAGACTCATGAACATTAACATTAGCCAATGTGAGAGAGGCCTTCAGTTGCTTAGAAGTTACCCCGGGGGCCCTTTGTGACCTTGCTGACTATTACACGCCTTGCTCTTGGAGTGATCTTTGTTGGTGGACCACTCCTGGGGAGGGTAACAATGGTCTTGAATTTCCTCCATTTGTACACAATCTGTCTGACTGTGGATTGGTGGAGTCCAAACTCTTTAGAGATGGTTTTGTAACCTTTTCCAGCCTGATGAGCATCAACAACACCTTTTTCTGAGGTCCTCAGAAATCTCCTGTTCGTGCCATGATACACTTCCACAAACGTGTGTTGTGAAGATCAGACTTTGATCGATCCCTGTTCTTTAAATAAAACAGGGTGCCCACTCACACCTGATTGTCATCCCACTGATTGAAAACACCTGACTCTAATTTCACCTTCAAATTAACTGCTAATCCTAGAGGTTTACATATTTTTGCCACTCACAGATATGTAATATTGGATCATTTTCCTCAATAAATAAATGACCAAGTATAATATTTTTGTCCCCATGTGTTTAACTGGGTTCTCTTAACCTACTTTTAGGACTTGTGTGAAAATCTAACGATGTTTTAGGTCATATTTATGCAGAAATATAGAAAATTCGAAAGCGTTCACAAACTTTCAAGCACCACTGTAAGTCAGTAAATTGTCAGATTTGGTGAATGTGTTCGAGCAGGGCAATCGCTGAACTGGGCTGGACTCCAAGTTTCCAAGACCAAATGGTTTAAACATCTGCGTATCCTCAGTAAATTGCATGCCAAGTCATGTTGATAATCTAGTTCATACACTCAACTGGGTTGACTGATTTGGGTCTTTTGTTATATATCAATATAACAAAGTGTTCTTGATGTCTTCTGTTCATTCAGTGCCTGCTGCTGTAGTGAAATGATGGATGATTAATTTTCTCTCTCTCTCTCGTGCCCATGCTTTGTTCACAGGGCCTTAACTTTTGCACACCTGGTGAAAGCTATGACTGAGCTTTAAGTGTTATTAATACGTGAAGGAGAAACTCATGCACTTCAGCACCTTTCCAGAGGCTTCTATGAGCGACTCTAGCAGCTGATGACCAAAGAGCCCCATCCTCAAGCGAAACTAGCAGGACTGATCTGGCCCCCTCGTCCTCTCCCAGCTCCCATACCATGTTCCAGAGGTTCACCAGCATCCTGTTCGGGGATGCCCTGGAGGAGGCCGGTGAATGTCCTGCAGATGTGGGCTTCAACAGAAATGAAGACGATGAGGACTGGATCCTTGTCGATTATCTCGGTTCGTGAGGTTTCATCCACTATAACCATATAAATCTTTCAATTTGAATATTAAAGACACACGTTTTCAGACTTGAGTGCAACGTTGAGTATTAAAAGCCGGGGCGTTTCCTGCAGACTAACCGAGCGTGTTGATTGGAAAGTCATGTCTGCAGTGACCGCAGTGGCCGTGATCGCCTGCTAGCGAGCGATGTATTGCGATGGCAGGCTGTAGTATACAGCCATGTGTCCTATCATGCAGGGTGTGAAATATTTCAGGTGCAAGGAGATCTGTCTGGCTCGGGTCTCTCCCCTGAGGTGGAGGTATTTGCAGCCAGCAAACCTTTTAATATATCATTGGTGTAAAAATAGCACTGTTTTGGTCACTTTGACCTTAATCACCTGAAGCCCAGCTGGGAGATATGAATGCAAGGCACCTAGACATGATGCATAGAACCTTTCAGCCCATGATTAAGGTCTAGACACTTAAGTGGACAGTGGTAACTCGGTTCTTTGCTAATGGCTGAAATTGCTATTGATCAGTGTGATGTTAAATCCCAGACGAGCCACTGTTGGGCTGTTTTATCAAGGCTGCTAATGATTAGTGCGTGAGATCACTTGTTTTGTTTTTTTTTTGCTGACAAATTACAGCTTTATGCCCTTGCTCTGTTGCCTTGTTTACCTTTTTCTTTGCATGGGTTGTGTCCTGTTTCACTTGTATGCTTCTTTACAAAAACCTGTAAGCCAAATGAATAAATGTAAATTTGTAGTACCACACGCTTGCTTGCTGCCAGGTTAGCTGGGTAAGATACAAACCCAATGCTTTGCCTTTTTTTTTTTTCTTGTAGTAATCGAAGCTATCGTGCAATCTTTCCGCTTCGTTTTGTAGATGCCATGGTCCAGTCTGTCCATGCTGATCAGAGGATAGGACTTAATTGGGCCAGGAATAATGATTATCTATCGTAGTTTAAGAAAGTAAAGCAAATGAAGTCGTTTATTTGATAGCTTCAGTGGGTTTTAAAAGCCCTTAAGATTTGTCAAGTTCAGTTTTACTCTGTTTTTTGCAGGATGCCCCCCCCCCAAAAAAAAAATCAGGGGCGACGATTGATTTGAGGAAGAATGGATAGTTTGGGTTGGGAGATAAACAGAAGAGCAGTTATAGGTTTAATCGCTCGAGACCGGGGGAATCAGAATTTCACAATCGTGGAGAAATCACAATGCAAAGAGTTTCGTGGCAGATCCATGGCCAAGAGTCCGGGTGCACCAAAGCAAGCCAAGTAAAAGAAATCGTATAGTCCTTGGGTACATGCCAGATATCTGTGTAATAGTCTGGAGACGAAGGATAAACAGTCAAGCTGTCTGTGTGCCATTTATTATTGAGGTTGCTTATCCAGCAAAATCGATAAGAAATACCAGCCTACTTGTTACATAATCATCCCATTGTTTGGCTTTCCCAGAACAACCTCTGGACTAAACCAAGCATTAACCCGGCTGTCCAGGTTGGACCACTGCAGCGGAATGCTTTAATTAAACACTTAAGAATTTCAAAATTGCGGGCGGCGTGGTAGTGCAGTGGTTAGTGGTGGTCGCCTCACAGCAAGAAGGTCCGGGTTCGAGCCCGGTGGCCGACGGGGGCCTTTCTGTGTGGAGTCTGCATGTTCTCCCCATGTCTGTGTGGGTTTCCTCTGGGTGCTCCGGTTTCCCTCACAGTCCAAAGACATGCAGATAGGTTAAAGGGGAACTGAAGTAATTTTGCTTTATTTCTTAATTAACGTGTTCAATTACGTTTTCGGTTTTATTAACCTTGTATCGTGACTCATATTGGTATATAATACTTTTATCGGCCTTTTCGGTTTTTAGCCATGTTGAATGTATAGTTCGTATTATCCATGGCAGGCGGCGCTTATCCACGCGATCTTCACGAGACTTGTGTGAGACTTCAAACGTGAAGTGTCAGTGCTGCCATTTTGAAAACTGTTTACACAGCGGCCAGATCATTCCAATTTAGATTAATTTTGAGATTTGCCAGCTTCATCAGTGATGGAGATTATTCCATACGACTTCAAACCAACGTGGAGTAGAGAAAAGCTGAAAAGATGACAGGATAAGGACGAGTCCGTCGTGCTGGTATTTATGTCATTACTGTTGCACAATTAAAGCATGCCAGATCAGGCGGCTGGTGGGTTTTCAAAATAATAAATACATGCATGTATTTTAGTGATAAATACATATTATACTGAGCGCATTTCCCACAGAATCCTCAGTAAGGTTTCGGACAGCACTACAAAATGGCGTCCCCACTATCTATCTATCTATCTATCTATCTATCTATCTATCTATCTATCTATCTATCTATCTATCTATCTATCTATCTATCTATCTATCTATCTATCTATCTATCTATCTATCTATCTATCTATCTATCTATCTATCTATCTATCTATCTATCTATCTATCTATCTATCTATCTATCTATCTATCTATCTATCTATCTATCTATCTATCTATCTATCTATCTATCTATCTATCTATCTATCTATCTATCTATCTATCTATCTATCTATCTATCTATCTATCTATCTATCTATCTATCTATCTATCTATCTATCTATCTATCTATCTATCTATCTATCTATCTATCTATCTATCTATCTATCTATCTATCTATCTATCTATCTATCTATCTATCTATCTATCTATCTATCTATCTATCTATCTATCTATCTATCTATCTATCTATCTATCTATCTATCTATCTATCTATCTATCTATCTATCTATCTATCTATCTATCTATCTATCTATCTATCTATCTATCTATCTATCTATCTATCTATCTATCTATCTATCTATCTATCTATCTATCTATCTATCTATCATATAGAGCGCCCTATATAGTGAGTAGGGAGCGATTTCGGACACAGGGAAAACTTCCGGCCTGATTACGTCAGCATTTAAAGGAGGGCGCGCACGTCTTTTGACGACGTTGGCAGATGTTGGTCACTTTGATTTCCACTGTACGTTTTAATTCCGTCCTATGAAGTCTCGCACAGGTCTCAGCAAATCTTGTTTATGGCCACTGCTTTGACATATGGACTGATATATTACACAGCATATTTCAAACACTCATAACTTGCTATAGCAGTGACAAAACAGCTGTCAGAAATGCATTCCTATATTTTATAAAATGAGAAATAGAATTTTGATGATAAAAAATTTGCCTTCAGTTCCCCTTTAACTGGCTACTCTGAATTGCCCATAGGTGTTAATATGTGAGTGAATTGTTGACCCCAAGCCCGGAAACAGGAGGGTTGTGGCAGGAAGGGCACCCAGCGTAAAAACTATGCTCCCAATTAATATGACCTGTCGAGGATGTGGCAGCGACCCCACACACAAGTAGGACGAGCAAAATTGTGTTCAGACATTACGACATATTTAATGCGTAACTTTTTAGACAGTGATTAAAAATTAATTGGGGGGGGGGGTTTTCCTGTTATTTGTCATCCTTCAGTTTATTTTTGAGTCTTGTAATAGGATTACTCTACAAATGTTTCACTGAAAGCCTTTATTGTTTGACTGACTGAGCTTAGATATCCTGTATATTGCGCCCTCTACAGGTCATGCCATGTAATTATCCCTATCAGGTTCCCATTGTTTACACCATTGACTGCCAAAAGCAAAAATAGCAGTGAACTATGAAAACAACATGCCTCTGCACTGGGGTTGTTGACGACACAAACGTCTACCTTGAGTTTACTTGATTTGTTCTCTTTTTTTTGGATGGATACTTCACAAATCCCATTCCTCGATGAAGTGTTTTGGCATGCTTTTTTTTTTTTTAAAAGATCCTTATTGAAGAGTGTAAATATTGATCTCCATTGTGTGATCCTCTAGCTGAAGCTTGCTCCAGTGCGTGTGAGGACGAGTTGATAAACGTCTGCTCGGAGAACAGAGATGCTCCTGACTGCCCTGTGCGCTGCTCCTCCTGCTCCTCTCTGGACTCGGCGGCGGACACGGACTCCGAGGACCGAGGATTCTTGCACATGGAGGAAGAGTGCGGTCTGGAGGACGGCTGGTTTATCACGCCACCGCCCTGCTTCACAGCTGGAGGAAGAGGTCCAGTGATTCTGGAGACCAGTCCTCTGGAGAACCTGCTCATCGAGCACCCCAGCATGTCTGTCTATGCTGTGCATAGCTCACACCAACGCCAGCTGAAGGAAAACGCCTGTGAACCCAGCATCCTCAGGTAACTTAACCAGCTTTCAGGGTTTTTTTAAAAGCTTGAGTTGACTCGCATAGCTACCTAGAAAGTTAAATGTACTTCTTTGTTGCAGTACAGTAGATAGAAATGTATAACGAGGGAGAAAAATAATGCTGAGAAGACTATATGCAGTGCTTTTTGATTTTGGCTTTATTTTAAAGATGGATGCAGAGCCGTGCTTAAGCATTCATCCCCCTTGAACTTTTCCACATTAGGTTGCAACATGGAACTGAAATGGACTTAACTGGGACTATGTCATGAATCTACACAAAATTATGAAAAGGTCAAGGGGTGAATCCTTATGCAAGGTACTGTAGGCAGTACTGCCTCCGAAATGGCACTTCTCACTCAACTAGTGAAAGTGTTTTTTGAAATGTCTACTATAACAGTCATCTAAGTGATTATTGCTACGTGGCTGGCTTGGTGTAAATAGTGTGCTCTTGTTCCTTGTGCAGGTCTGAAGTTCAGTGCAGACCCAGTCACGGTACTGGCTACTATGCAGCCGCTTTCAACGCCACACGTGCCAGCTTCCTGAAGCAGGCCAAAAATGGGCGCCTGGCTCAGAGGATTCGGGACAATGTGCAGCGCCAGCAGCTGTCCCGTAACGCGCTGCGCCGCCTGAATCTGCTCCGTGTTGGGGGAGCAAGGAAGGCCAAAGCTACCGCAGGTCATGTCCACCAGCCCGGGCAGAGGCAGTACAACTACTGAGACCGTTGCCACTGTGCTCCCCCAAATAATTCTCTCTCTTTCTTCCCAGCTCTGTGCTAGAAGTTAGTCTTTCTTACATAGACACAGTGGGATCCTTCAGATTCAATAGCATAGGTCACTTTACTCCAGTGCAGGTACCAATCTGCTTGAGCGCCTGTCCAAATCAGGATCTGTTTAGCTCTGGTTCTACCTGGAGCTGACAACAACAACTTTTATTTTAATCGTCACAAACAGAGCCTCGTGTAGTGTGAAAGTCGTTTTTTTTTTTTTTTGTTGTCTTTTGCATGTTGTATTTCAGTGGACATGCAGGAATTGTATCATCCTGTGCCCACTTGCTTCAGATATAACAATGTTCATGGCAATTTTATTTTTTCATCAGCTGTTTTTTGTTTCAGAGCAAATTGATGTGATGTTCTATTTCAGAAAAATTCCTTTTGCTACAATATTTTAAGTCTTGTCACTAAAAGCCTTTAGTAGTACATTTCCAAATATGTAAGATATATTTAAAAACAAACCTTATGGAAAATATTTTTAAAAAGGGGGGGGGATCACATAGTATATACCAGTATGAAGTTGGATGAGGTTGTGTTATCTGCAGTGTATGCTAGGGTGTGTACAGCTTTTTTTTTTTTTTTTTAATGGTAGCAGGAATTTTCGTATTGCATTGTAGTGCAGAAAAACAGTCGAGCGTTCTCTTGTTGGTTTGCTTTGAATCTGCCATACATGTCTCAGGGTCACAAGACGGTCACTTGTGCGCTATTAAAATGCAGATTACTTGACGATTGTTAATTGTATTTGTACATACTGAAGAACTTCTTAAATTTGTCATTGTGTACATTGCCTTCTTAACATTTGTAATTAATTACTTTTAACGAAGCTGAATGAAAGCAAAAGGCTTGCTCTAGGACTGCAAAGACGAAGTCTTTCTCTTGACTGTTAAAACCTGCAAACAATGAGTAAAACTGTTGGTCTTTTCCTGAAATGTCTTTACATAATTCTTTTCTTTCCCTCCCTGTAATAGGCTTTGATGCTGTATGACTTGTTTTATTAGTTATGTAGGATGTATTTGCGGAGGTAAATATTTAAACCTGACATAGCAACAATCTTATTCTTTGGTAGTATGGGTGGGTTTTTTTTTTTTGGTGTGTTTTTTGATCAGTTATTTTGTCTGTATGTTCAATTACCTGTCTGAAATAACACAAAATAGTGTCGAGACATGCTAAATGTTTTGTGTGGATGAACTAGTCTGGTCGAAATGAAGTGCAGGCTCAATTCGTTGCAATCACAACTGGTGTTCACAAAAATATTCACTGTACTTGGGTGAGCAAACTGAATAACACCTAAGATGATCTAGCCCTGGGCACAGGAATATGACGTGTTATTTTGCTTATTTCATTTAGAATTGTTTTCTATGGTGTTTAGGGATTTATTTTTTCTTTTTTAAATAGTTGCAGTTATCGGGATTTTTAGTAAATGTTACAGCTTTGTCCACTTTGCATGATTGTGTTTGGAGGAGCAGCATTTCTTTTTGTCTTCAGCAATCTAACTCTTGATAATAACAGGGATTTTATTTTGCCTTGAAAGCTGTTAAGGATCTCGTGCCTTCCAGGTTAACAGTGTAATAATGCATTAGTGGAGAACTTGAATTCTGTCCAAAGGGACTTTAACTCACTATGCACAGGGGGGTAAAATTGTCTCTGTGAGCCGCTCACTCTGTCCCTGTTTTTCCATAAAAATGTAGCAAAAGGTTCTCTTTGTGTTTTTGTGTAGATTAGTAATAATGTACCCTTGGTCGTTAGGTGTCGGAGAATTATTTTGCTTTTCGGTTTACTGGAATAAAATAGCACATTTGCCAAAAGAGTAGAATTAAGTATTATACTGTTTTATTTTTCCCTTTCTTATACTGTGGATTCATATTTAAGTGTACACCATATTTTGTTTGTAACTAGCACAATTTACTGTTGTAAAGCCTCTTGTCATAATTTCTGCTTGTTTATTTTTCAATAAATGCTTTTTTTTTTTAATGAACACATTTTGTATTTTCACGTTAAAAAGCTAGGATAAATTGGGGAAATGGCACACTATCCTGTTTGTACAGTTGGGTAATTACATGAACTAATCGTTTTACATTTAATATTTTATGTACATAACACAAGTCTGAGACACCCTGTTTGTTTTAGTGCAAGCTTTGTTATAGATTTTTATTCTGACTTGTACAATATGGAGTCTCTTCCTCCAGCTGTGCAGCAGGGCACTGGTGGTGTGATAAAAGTGCAGCTTGTACCTGAGATTACTATTGTTTCGACAGGAAAGAATACTATAAAACAGTAGTAAATGAAATAAAGTCAACAGTTGACCCTTTGCTTTAAAAATATTTTTGTCTCCAGTACAAAGGAAATGAGCTGTAAGTTTTACTGAGCGTCTTGCAGAACCAGCCGCAGTTTTAACTGTCACACTTGCTTCTTAGTTTTGCACCAAAACCCAGCAGCCTTCATCACGTTTTCTTTTTTGATCTGAAAAGTGGTCTGTTTTGTAATGTGCTGCTCAGATACAAACATTTTTGCAAATTCAAAGTGTTTGTCATGTGCACAGTAAGGACATGTCCTCTTGCTCAATGAAATTCTTAGTTTATTGTCCATCATGAATGCCATTTACAAATAAATAGGCGGAAGAAATAATACAAAGTAAAGGCACTATAGTGCAAAATAAAAGCCAAAAAAAACCCCCCCAAACACCCAGTATAGTACAAAATAAAGGTATACAGTGTAATACAAAAATAAGGCAATGATCGGACATGGCAGCAAAAAGGGTAGTAAGGTGCAAACAAATGTACACAGTCAAGGACAGTGGTGTTTTTTTTTAATTATTTATGAATTTAACCAGCCAGCCAAGCTGATGGAGCATGTAATTTATGTTTGTGTATATATATATATATATATATACTCGCCACTTTTTTTAAAATTAGAATACGGACTAACTGGTGAGTTACAATGTTTTCCTGTAACATTTAATTTTGTGCTGGAAAACTAATGTTTGGAACTCTTAAAATGTTTTTGTACTGACTCGGCAACGTAGAAATCATAAAATAGAAATAGTATGAAAAAAAATAGGATGCCTAAGACTGTTACTGTAACTCACCAGTTAGTCCGTATTCTAATAATTTTTTTAAAAAGGTGAGAATATATATTACATAAATTAGATGCCTCATTAGCTTGACTGGCTGGTTAAATACATAATAATTTAAAAAAAAACAGCACAAATGCTGATTTGCTAACTGCTATCACTTCAGCACGTGTTGACGCCTGGGTTTGTTTACATTCTCAAGCAGCAGCACGTTGTTTCTGCAACAATGTACCTGATTGGCCAGGCAGATCCCAAGCTCCGCCTCTTTTCCGGTCTCATATCAGGAAGTGCCAGTTAAGGCTAAAAACCATTATTAAATGTGGTATAAATGTGCTATTCGGTAAAGGAAGTGCACGGGAATCGTGTATTGGGTGTTTGGGCGCGAGTTTGGTTTGACCGCGAAATAAGAAAAGCGCTCTTTTTAGACAAAAGTCCCTGAACTCAGCCGCACAGCAAACACACCAGCTGTCAGGAGTAAACACGCTCAGACGTGGTGAAAACGTTTAATATGGATCCGTTTACATCTTAATGATGTCTCAGGCAGAGGATTAGTTTGAGCACAAAACCGTGAGGGTTCAGGATTTAAATAATGTTCCAGCTCGAAAGGGATCAGATCCCGCGCATGCGCACTGGCGCCCTTTATAAAGGTTGGCGCCGGCGCCAGCTGATGTCTGTTCGTTTATTCTGCAGCTGGTGAGTAGATGCTGCTCCTGGACTGAAATAGAGCTGGTTATTCATGAATTTCAGTAAAGAGTATTGTAATTATTACCTAGGAGTGCACTAGGGATATTTTTAATTACGTTTATGTGATGTTTATTTGTTACTTCCATCGTTGGTCAGTTAGCAAAGTAGTATATAGTAAGCTAACCCGGGTTTACTTCAGCGCTGCTAGCTGGGCAGGGTGTTTATTAGCTGTCCTTGGTGGCTTCATATCATATGACTTTACAGTATATAAGTATGGAAGGTAAAAGTGGTTTTAGACGTGGACACATGGGGTTCGGTTCCAGTCCCGCCAGTCCAGTGCGGTAAAAATAAATCTCTCGGTTGCTAGCTCCTTAGCTAACCTCCTGTTCAGGGTTCGGTTAGGGAGAAAGACACAGCTAGTAGGTGGAAATAAAGATTTTATTCTCGTATGATATAAGATTATATACATGTCCGGTGTTGTTAAACTTAAAGAAGTGTTGTATTTTAAAGACTTTTGCTGTTTTTTGGTCGGGTTTTGTTTGACGCGGTTTGTCCTCCCGCTTCTTAAATTGGCGGGGACTCGACTTTCATAATCTCAGCCTGGGGAAGAAAACTGTCATTTTACTCGGATGGAACTGCATGTTTATAGGTTATATATGAATAAATACCTAACGAAGAACTTTTTTTGTTGGCTTTGTGCTGAATAAAGTTGTTTTTTTCAGTATTTTTGCCTTTTAAAAGGCTCCAAAGGCAGGCTGGTGGAGCTGATGGTTGTTAGTGCTCCACTGGCTAGCAGCAGTTTAGCCTGTTTTGGGTTTTTGTTCTGTTTTACCTGAACGACTTTTTTTTTCTCTCTCTCTTAATATCTAAGTGTCTAGTAAATATTACAAACATATATTTGCTGTTGTCCTACTTTCAGGCATTTGAAATAATTTGCCATTGGGGGAAAAATGTCAAGACGCAGGTAGGAATAGTCTTGTATACATATTAGCAAGACAAAATCTCTGACCTGGTCAGTAAACATCATTAATATTTCTGTTTTGTTGTTGTCCAGTTGCCTTAACACACTGCAAGAAAGAGATGAAAACAAAGCAGACCAAAATACTGTGTGTCCAAAGAAGAGAAAAGCTGAGGTAGCAGGATATCCTCTTCCTTCTGTTCAGAATGTGTTTTGTAATTATTTTATAGCGACATGTGTTGTGTTGCAGTAAAGACTAACATTGTGGGGTTTTTTTCCCCCTCTTTATTATTAGCAATGTAAAATAAAAACGCCAGCAGCCAAGAAACAAAGTTTTGAAATTCAGGTGAGTTATTTTATTAAGCTTGCTTTCAGATGTACTGAAGTGACTCTGATGGAAAATTACATTAATTTTATTCGTTTTTCTTAATTAAAAAAAAAAAAATACATGGAGGCTTCTGTAAATGTTAATTGTGTGTACGTGATGACGTGCTACTGGTCAGCGTCACAATTAGCTCCTCCCCTTTGCCCCGCCTCCTCCCGCCAAATTGAGCTTTGTTCAGCTGCCCTGAGGGCTTTTGTTCCTCACTTATCCTTTTTGTGTGTCCACACACACGTATGTATTTAGTATAAGGGTGGTTAGGTATGACTTTAATGTGCAGTATGCATTGTGGAAGTGTATAATTAGTGGTGTGCCTTGACTTTGAACAGATTATACTTAATTTGTGGTATTTATAACACTACTTTAAGTTAATATGAACTGTGTGTGGTTTTTTTTTTTTTTTGTAGAACCGGTGGGTGGAAGGAGATGTTAGCCCCTGTGTCCTTGTCGAGACGCCTCACAAGGAACTTGAAGAGTCGAGTAATTTGTCTGGTTTTAAACGCTTCAGGTTCAAGAATCTGTTCATCAAGCCCTCGCCACTGCCTTCCCTTAGGTAGGAACATTTGGAGGAGGGAGGAAGGAAATGACTAAGATATAGTGTGGTATAGTATTGAAGAGGGCGGCACGGTGGTGTAGTGGTTAGCGCTGTCGCCTCACAGCAAGAAGGTCCTGGGTTCGAGCCCCGGGGCCGGCGAGGGCCTTTCTGTGCGAAGTTTGCATGTTCTCCCCGTGTCCGCATGGGTTTCCTCCGGGTGCTCCGGTTTCCCCCACAGTCCAAAGACATGCAGGTTAGGCTAATTGGTGACTCTAAATTGACCGTAGGTGTGAATGGTTGTCTGTGTCTATGTGTCAGCCCTGTGATGAACTGGCGACTTGTCCAGGGTGTACCCCGCCTTTCGCCCGTAGTCAGCTGGGATAGGCTCCAGCTTGCCTGCGACCCTGTAGAAGGATAAAGCGGCTAGAGATAATGAGATGAGATGAGTATTGAAGAGACTTTTGAAATGTGATGCACATCATGATTTAACAACCCAAGTACCGGATTAAACACACACAAACTATGGAGTTAACATGGACGAAAATGAGAATTGGCATGATGTAGCGTTAAAAGAAAAATGCATGTACTTGCACACAGTTATTAGCACCCCCTGTAAAGATTACTAAAAAGGGCAAAAAAAGCCACCTTTTAATGATGTAGCTTCATCTCACAGAGGGCAAAAAACAAATCCAAGCTTTAATTGAAGTGATGTATATCTCCATTCTCTGACTTCAACACGTTTCTCCCTCATTTGGTTTGTGTGCTGTCATCTTTCCTGTGTCAATGAATGAATAAGGGTGTGTGAGATTTGGATGCATCCCAATCTGTGAACTCGGGGGGGCTTTGACATCCTTTTCTCTCTCTAAGCATTTGCTCTGTACATTACATCACGTCTCTGCATATTTTTGACAGCTGGGCCAGCTCGGATGATGTGTGGATTAAGATGCTGAATAAAGAATTGAAGTATATCCATGATAAAACCTTCATGCAGCAGCACCCCAGCCTGCAACCAAAAATGAGGGCCATTCTCCTTGACTGGCTTTTAGAGGTTTGTGACTAATTTGTCTCAAGTCGTAGCTGCTTGTTATAACATTTTACTCAAACGTACCTCTGCACCTCTTTAGGTGAGTGAGGTGTATACACTTCACCGTGAGACCTTTTACCTGGCTCAGGACTTCTTTGATCGCTTCATGCTGACTCAGGTAGCCATTGGGAAGAACCAGTTGCAACTCATTGGCATTACTTCACTGTTCATTGCATCTAAACTAGAGGTAAGACCGTTGACTGACTTGGTTGCCTGTATAATGAGACCAGTATTAATGACTTGAACCAATGGCTAAGTTTTAAGAGGTATTTTAAGTGTAATCTGTTTGGCCTGTCTTGGAATTACAGGAAATCTATGCACCAAAGCTTCAAGAGTTTGCGTATGTCACAGATGGTGCCTGTGACGAAGATGAAATCCTTGAAATGGAGCTGATAATGCTGAAGGCATTAAATTGGTACCTGTGTCCTGAAACTCCCATCTCTTGGTTGAAGCTTTATGTTCAAGTGGACACTCTGAAGGAAGGACCAAATTTTCTCGTGCCTCAGTTTTCTCAGGAAGCCTATATACAAATGACCCAGGTGTGTGTGGTGGTTTTCTCTTGTAGAAATTACAAGTGAAGTAACTGAGAACCTGAAGCTTCAAAACTTGCTTTGAAAACTACAAAGCAGTGATTTTGAAGCTCGTATTGAAGTGCCAAAGTCACGTGATCAAGTGAAGACCGAAGCTTCGTTCTGTGCACATCTGTGTGACTGTCTCAGTGGTTCAGAAGCAGTTAAAACCGGTTCAAACCACTATGTGGCGTTTTGTGCACATGGTATTGTGTGCTTTAGTTTTACTGCTACAGAGGAGACAAATGAGCCTGTATATTCCATGTTAACATTTTTCAAAGGCAGGGGAGATTTTTTTTTTTCCCCCCTCCTTCTCATAAGAAAAGGAACAGATTGAGCCACCAAGACTGAACAAATATTTTTCTTAAGGTTTAATCATGTCCTGTCACACAAGCTTGTTTATCCATCAGTCACATAATCAATATATTGTTTTTACATATTAAATCAGTCATATGTGAACAGTAACAAATGTGTATGTTGCGTGACTGGGTTTTTTTTTTTTTCTTTTTTTTTTTTAAAGACTCCTTTGGATTCGGAGCATAATTTTCCCATCTTAAGTAATTAGTGTATAGTATTTACACTGTGTACTGATGTTTAAATTCTCTCTTCAGTTGCTGGATCTTTGTATACTGGACATTAACTCGTTGGATTACCAGTATGGAGTTCTGGCTGCTGCTGCCTTTTGTCACTTTACCTCAATTGAAACTGTACAGAAAGTATCTGGTAAGACCATGAATCTTAATCAAATATTCAAAATGGCATCTGATTCTTGGCATCTTATTGCCCCCCCCTTTTTTTTTTTTTTTTTTTTTTTTTTTTTTTTTAAATCTAGTTTGATTTCTGAATGTTCCCATGAACATGGTGAAAGAAAATATTTAATCCAAGTTGGCTGGTACTTTTTGCTAATTGGCATATCAGTCCTAAGTTACATTTAATACTAATTAGTGTGTTGGCAAAAATGGTACATGTTTGTAAGTGGAATGAAGCTTGTAGCAGTTGGGGGGGGGGGGGATGGATACCTGTGGTGATCAGGGTGCTGTTCTTCAGTCATTTGGATTGAGTAAAATAAAACAATGCATGTCTGGTTCTTATTAGGTCTGACATGGGACAGTATATCTAGCTGTGTGCGCTGGATGGCCCCCTTTGTGAGGACGGTCAATGAATTTGGCCAGCCGAAACTGAAGGACTTCAAAAAAGTTGCAGCAGAGGACCGGCACAACATCCAAACTCATGTGGACTATCTGTCCATGTTGGTGAGTGTCACCTTTCTCACTCAAGGTTCTTCTTTTCCCTTCAACTCGAAGTCCAAAGTTATGAACATGGCTACTGCTTTGTGCGTTTTTAGAACGATGCTCAGCAGCGACAGCAGGAGAACCTGGACCGACTGTCTCCAGTGGCAGTAGGAGGCCTGTTGACTCCACCAAAAAGCACAGAAAAACCCACTGTGTGAAATGTTCAAGAACAAACTGCTGTTCGTGTTTCTGATCCACTCCACCTGGGAGTCAACAGCACACGTATGCCTTGCTCTTTGTGAGCATGACTTCTGGACCCATGTGCAGTTTGAGCACGTCTCAGAACTGGGTTTGTTTAACATCAGTGTTGAAGAGCATTACAGGATGAGACAAGGTGCTGTCTTGAAAAATGGTCACGGCCTCACAGGATGGTGTTCAAAGCAGTGATGTGTGCCTTTTCATCAAAGACTCAGAATAGAAGATTGTTTACAAGTATTTAAACCTTATACAATATTCTGGGGCATTTTATTTCTCAAACATGCCCAGAGCAATGCAGTGTTGTATCAGAGATTGCTCATTTTGTAGGATTTTTGTCTTATTTTTGTGTGGTGTGAAAGTTTAGTCCATAAACTATGTTGCCATAGGAATTCTAGTCAGTGCTGCTCTAAACCTTTGGTCATTGTGAAGCTGAACTGCAGCGTGGAGACTGTTCACTGTACTCCAAACTGGTGTGGAGGAGTCAAGTCATTCCTACAGGTCTGCTGCAGTTTGACTTGTTGTTTTTAGGAACACATTCCTATTATTTCACTCTGGAAGGAGTTTGATGAATTTAGAATTGCAAGAGTATTTGCATATTTATGGTGCCACCTTTTCTATTTTAAATTGAGTTTTCATGATATAATTCCATTTTATTGCCAAAGGCAAATATTTAATTCAGTGGGTGCTTTATTTATGAAATTTTGTAAGATACAGTATTGTACTGAACCTTACTTTGTGTAGCATAGCTTGATTTTATAATTTTTTTTTTTTTCCCTTTTAACTCTCAGAACTGGGAGCCAAATACCATGCCTGTAAAGTAGATGGTGTAAAACTGTATATAAGAGAATGTGTACATTTGTTATTGTCAGGACATGATTGGTTGTCTTGGTGGTTTTTAAAATGTGAAATATTAAAGCATTGATACAGACTTGGTGATTGAACTACTCCTGGGGGGAATGCAGAAATGAGTCCTGAGTAGATTGCATATATACGTGAAAGAAAAGTGCGAGTAATGGTGAGCATGGTACGTTTTGCTTCAAGAGACAAAATATTTTCAGAAAGCCTTCAGGAGTGTGAGCAAATGCCCCCCCAATACAGCCTGTATGTAAAAAAAAATTTAATTTTTTTTTCCAGGCTTGAATAAAGGGTTAAGTGGTCATGAAAATGGAAGTCAAGTTTATTTGTATAGTGTTTTTAACAATAAACATAGTCACGAAGCAGCTTTACAGAATTTGAATGACTTTAAACATGAGCTAATTTTATCCCCAATGAGCAAGCCTGTGGCGACAGTGGCAAGGAAAAACTCCCTCAGATGACATGAGGGAGGAACCAGACTCAAAAGGGAACCCATCCTCATTCAGGTGATAACAGACATGATTTTAACATGAAGTCAGTTTCGTTGATGTTATAACTCTTCATTGATGGAAACTTGAGTGCAAAACTGTTCATGACAACTACAGTCCTAAAGTTAGCAAGTCAACTGTAGTCCTTAGCCATAAGAGCATTACTGTCAGAGTCCAGAGCGTCCTCCAGGTGTGACTTTCAACTGTCCATATGGGGCTGTCCTCCACAGGAGCGATGTGATGAGACTCCATCCAGACGTAGGGTATCAGGATGGATCAGGCAGGCCCAAGGAGCCAAAGAGGTCAGTATCTTGATCCCAGGATTGACATGTAACTCAGAGGGACAGATTTGGGGGGGAACACAGGTTGTTAGGTATGCCCAATGTCACCTGAATACGTGGGAACAGTATACATATTGCACTGAGTACAAGCAGGGATTCTGGCAACTAACTATGACAGCATAACTAAAACGGGAGAGCCAGAAGGTAACACAGGCATGAGGGAGCCCCGGGACATAAAGCAGCAGCCACTACACCGTCAACAAACTTGAGTGAGCAAGCGAGTGGGGGACTGACAGCATCCATACATCCCAGTTTACCAAAACACTGTCTGCGGACCCTCCAGATCTACACCTTTACCTCATAAACACCATTAACAAAAGGCTTGACTAAACATATGTTTTCAGCCTAGATGTATGTGCTGAGACTCTGTCTGATTCCTGAACACTACTTGGAAGGCAGTTCCATAACTGTGGGGCTTTGTAAGAAAAGGCTCTGTCGCTGATGTAGCCTTCACTATACGAGGTACCAGCAGATAGCCTGCACCTTTTGATCTAAATAGGCATGGTGGGTCATAGAGGACCAGAAGTTCACCCAGGTACTGTGGTGCGAGACCATTCAGTGCTTTAAAGGTCAATAGTAGTATTTTATAATCAATATGAAGTTTGATTGGGAGCCAATGCAGTGTGGATAAGACAGGGGTGATGTGGTCATATTTTCTAGTTCTAGTAAGGACTCTTGCTGCTGCATTTTGAACTAACTGGAGCTTGTTTATGCACTTATTGCAACATCCAGACAGTAAGGCATTACAATAATCCAACCTGGAGATAACGAAAGCATGAACTAGTTTTTCTGTCATGTAGTGACATTAAATTTCTTACCTTAGCAATATTTCTGAGATGAAAGAAAGCTATCCGGGTGATGTTATCAGTGTGAGTTTCAAATGAAAGACTGGGGTCAATAATCACTCCTAGATCTTTTACTGCTGCACGTGAAGAAACAGAAAGGCCATCCAGAGTTACTGTGTAATCAGAAAACTTACTTCTAGCTGCATGTGGTCCTAGTACAAGTACTTCAGTCTTGTCAGAGTTAAGCTAATACCATGCTTACGAATAATATCACCCAGAGGTAACATACAGTTAGGTCCATATATATTTGGACACTGACACAAATTTTGTTTTTTTACCTGTTTACTGAAACATATTCAAATTATAGTTATATAATGGACATAAAGTCCAGACTTTCAGCTTTCATTTGAGGGTATCCACATTAAAATTGGAGGAAGGGTTTAGGAGTTTCAGCTCCTTAACATGTGCCACCCTGTTTTTAAAGGGACCAAAAGTAATTGGACAATTGACTCAAAGGCTATTTCATGGGCAGGTGTGGGCAATTCCTTTGTTATGTCATTCTCAATTAAGCAGCTAAAAGGCCTGGAGTTGATTTGAGGTGTGGTGCTTGCATTTGGAAGATTTTGCTGTGAAGAAAACATGTGGTCAAAGGAGCTCTCCATGCAGGTGAAACAAGCCATCCTTAAGCTGCGAAAACAGGAAAAAAACATCCGAGAAATTGCTACAATATTAGGAGTGGCAAAATCTACAGTTTGGTACATCCTGAAAAAGAAAGAAGGCACTGGTGAACTCATCAGTGCAAAAAGACCTGGATGCCCACAGAAGACAACAGTAGTGGATGATCGCAGAATAATTTCCATGGTGAAGAGAAACCCCTTCACAACAGCCAACCAACTGAACAACACTCTCCAGGAGGTAGGCGTATCAATATCCAAATCTACCATAAAGAGAAGACTGCATGAAAGTAAATATAGAGGGTTCACTGCATGGTGCAAGCCACTCATAAGCCTCAAGAATAAAAAGGCTAGATTGGACTTTGCTAAAAAATATCTAAAAAAGCCAGCACAGTTCTGGAAGAACATTCTTTGGACAGATGAAACCAAGATCAACCTCGACCAGAATGATGGAAATAAAAAAGTATGGTGAAGGCGTGGTACAGCTCATGATCCAAAGCATGCCACATCATCTGTAAAACACGGCGGAGGCAGTGTGATGGCTTGGGCATGCATGGCTGCCAGTGGCACTGGGTCACTAGTGTTTATTGATGATGTGACACAGGACAGAAGCAGCTGGATGAATTCTGAGGTATTCAGAGACATACTGTGTGCTCAAATCCAGCCAAATCCAGCC
The DNA here is from genome assembly GCF_027579695.1 of Neoarius graeffei. NCBI lineage: Eukaryota > Metazoa > Chordata > Actinopteri > Siluriformes > Ariidae > Neoarius > Neoarius graeffei. The sequence goes on along the minus strand of NC_083573.1, from coordinate 70,686,582 downwards.
AAACTGATTGGTCAGTGTTTCATAATACAGATGGACAATGACCCAAAACATAAAGCCAAAGCAACCCAGGAGTTTATTAAAGCAAAGAAGTGGAATATTCTTGAATGGCCAAGTCAGTCACCTGATCTCAACCCAATTGAGCATGCATTTCACTTGTTAAAGACTAAACTTCAGACAGAAAGGCCCACAAACAAACAGCAACTGAAAACCGCTGCAGTAAAGGCCTGGCAGAGCATTAAAAAGGAGGAAACACAGCGTCTGGTGATGTCCATGAGTTCAAGACTTCAGACAGTCGTTGCCAACAAAGGGTTTTCAACCAAGTATTAGAAATGAACATTTTATTTACAATTATTTAATTTGTCCAATTACTTTTGAGCCCCTGAAATGAAGGGATTGTGTTTAAAAAATGCTTTAGTTCTTCACATTTGTATGCAATCATTTTGTTCAACCCACTGAATTAAAGCTGAAAGTCTGAACTTCAACTGCATCTGAATTGTTTTGTTCAAAATTCATTGTGGTAATGTACAGAACCAAAATTAGAAAAGCATTGTCTCTGTCCAAATATTTATGGACCTAACTGTATATGAAGAAAAAAGCAGTGGACCCAAGACAGAACCTTGTGGAACACCAAACTTTACCTCAGTATGTCTAGAAAAATCACCATTTATATCAACATACTGATAGTGATCAGTTAAATGATCACTATCAGGATAGTGGCTGAGCCAGGAGAGGGCCGTTCCCTTAACTCCCACAACATTTTCTAGTCTATCCAGAAGAATGGAATGATCAATGGTATCAAATGCTGCACTAAGGTCAAGCAACACAAGCAGCGAGACACAGCCCTGATCAGACGCCAACAGTAGGTTGTTTACTACTTTAACCAGTGCTGTCTCTGTGCTATGATGAGGTCTAAATCCTGACTGATACATTTCATGGATGTTATTCCTATGTAAATATAATATTGGCCGATAATTGGACAGCTGACAGGGATCAAGGTCAGGTTTTTTAATCAGGGGTTTGATAACTGTTAGTTTAAAAGATTTGGGTACACAGCCAATCGTAAGAGAAGAATTTATTATTTTTAGAAGCGGTTCAGTTACTTCAGGTATTATCTGTTTGAATAGATGTGTAGGTAAGGGATCTAGTACACAAGTTGAGGCTTTTGATGCAGAGATTAATGAAAGTAATTCAGTTTCTCTAAGGGGAGTAAACCACTCTAATTGCTGATCTGATACAGTTATATTGTTAACTTCCGGGTCACTTACATTGTCTGACCTTAAATTAGTAGTTTGAATTCTTTGTCAAATATTTTCAATTTTGTCATTTAAAAAAAATTCATGAAGTCGTTGCCACTCCATACTGCAGGTATGAACTTATTCCTGGTTAATTTTGCGACAGTATTAAATAGGAATCTAGGATTATTTTTGTTATCTTCTATTAGGGAGGAGAGATATGTTGATCTAGCAGCACTAAGAGCTTTTCTATACATCAGGAAGCTCTCCTTCCACGCTAATTTGAATGCTACCAATTTTGTTTGACGCCATTTACGTTCCAATTTTCGAGTGGTCTGTTTTAAAGTGCGAGTGTCATCATTATACCAGGGTGCTAATTTTTTCTCTCTGATCATTTTCCTTTTAAGAAGAGCTACATTATCTAAAGTATGGCGGAACGTTGACTCTCAGCATTCAGTTGCCTGATCAAGTTCTGCAGGGGCTGACAGTGACCCGATCAAAGTTGATAACTCTGGGAGATCATTTATAAAGCTCTGTGAAGTAGTTGATGTGAATGTACGTTTAATACAGTAGCGTGGTGAGGTGCATATATAATTACTAGACATATTTTGAATGAGATGAGATAATGATCTGAGAACTTCAGACTGTGGAAGTATGACTGAATTTTCTATGTTTAACCTGCATGTTAGTATTAGATCGAGGGTGTGACAACCATTATGGGTCAGTCCTATGACACTGATTCACCCCTACTGAATCTAAAATGGACACGAACGCTGTTTTCAAAGGGTTTTCTGGGTTATTGAAGTGAATATTAAAATCCCCAACAACTAAAGCTTTGTCTAAGGAAATAACCAGATCTGAGATAAAATCTGCAAATTCAGAAAGAAACAGAATATGGCCCCGGGAGCCTGTAAATAATAAATAACGGAATTAACTGGGTAGACTTATTTTTCGAGGCTACATATATTATATTAGTTTGAAGAACTTCAAATGTATTAAATTTATAACCAGGTCTGTGTGTTACACCTAGATAATCATTTATAAATAACCGCTACGTCTCCTCCTCTACCAGTTAGACGAGGCTGGTGTATATAACTGTATCCAGGAGGACTGGCTTTGTTTAAAGATATATATTCATTTGGCTTAATCCATGTTTCAGTTAAACACAGTACATTAAGCTCCAGATCAGTAATAAGTTCATTAACCATTAGCACTTTAGATGTAAGAGATCTAATATTTAATAGCCCCACCTTTAGATCAAAGGTGCTGGCAGCGGCTATACAGTCAGTATGATCTAATTTTATATTGATTAGTTTACTGGAACAAACTCTCTGAGTATTTCTACTTTTTTTCTTTAGCTCGGGGAACAGACACAGTCTTGATGTAGTGGACCCTGAGTGACGACTCTGTGCAGCTAGCAGACAGTCAGTTTAGCCTGTTTGTCTGCTCCCTGGCCTTGGCTCTGGATTGCCGAAAGTGGAAAATAATAGGGATGTGCCAAACTGATCAAAATTGGTATTTAATCAGATTTGATGCTTTCTGATCCCATGGAACAGAGCTTGAATTAAAGCCTCATATTGAACCTGTCATGATTCATTACCTTTGAAAGATGTGACGTGGGTACTCGGATCAATATCGCATCAAATGTAGGGGGAATATAATTAGCTCTTTGGTACAGATTTATTTACTGTTGGACTTGCTTAAATTTAAAATGAGAACTAAATCAAGACAATGTTTTGTCAATTTACTATGTGCACTACATGCTACCATATACAAATACATTTTTTTTTTTGCATGTTTTAGGTAATTTTCAAAAAATTTCCTGCGGAACACGAGGGTTGTGAGGGACCATAATAAGCAACTGCTTTAATTATACAGTGTGAAGTGTATATATATATATATATATATATATATATATATATATATATATATATACACAGTGGTATGCAAAAGTTTGGGCACCCCTGGTCAAAATTGCTGTTACTGTGAACAGTTAAGCAAGTTGAAGATGAAATGATCTCCAAAAAGCATAAAGTTAAAGATGACTCATTCCCTTTATATTTAAAGCAAAAACAATTTTTTTTATTTTCATCTTTTACATTTTCAAAATGTCAAAAAAAGGAAAAGGGGCCTGAAGCAAAAGTTTGGGCACCCTGCATGGTTAGTACCTAGTAACACCCCCTTTGGCCAGTATCACAGCTTGTAAACACTTTTTGTAGCCAGCTAATAATCTTTCAGTTCTTACCTGGGGGATTTTCACACATTCGTCCTTGCAAAAGGCTTCCAGTTCTACAAGTTTCTTGATGCACTGCTCTTTTGAGATCTATCCACAGATTTTCAATGATGTTTAGGTCAGGGGACTGTGAGGCCCAGGGCAAAACCTTCAGCTTGTGCCTCTTGAGGGATTCCATTGTAGATTTTGAGGTGTGTTTTGGATCATCATCTTATTGTAGGACCCATCCTCTTTTTAACTTCTTCAACTTTTTTACAGATAGTGTGATGTTTGCTTCCAGAATTTGCTGGTATTTATTCAAATCCATGCTTCCCTCGACCAATGAAATGTGCCCTGTGCCACTGGCTGCAACACAACCCCAAAGCATGAGCGATCCACACCCATGCTTCAGAGTTGGAGAGGTGTTCTTTTCCTGGAATTTGGCACCCTTTTTTTCTCCAAACATACCTTTGCACATTGTGGCCAAAAAGTTCTATTTTGATTTCATCAGTCCACAGGACTTGTTTCCAAAATGCATCAGGCTTATTTAGATGTTCATTTGCAAACTTCAGACGCTGAATTTTGTGGCTAGGACGCAGGAACGGTTTTCTTCTGATGACTCTCCCATGAAGGTCATATTTGTTCAGGTGTCGCTGAATAGTAGAACAGTGCACCACCACTCCAGGGTCTGCTAAATCTTTCTGAAGGTCTTTTGCAGTCAAACAGGGGTTTTTATTTGCCTTTCTAGCAATCCAACGAGCAGTTCTTTCAGAAAGTTTTCTTCATCTTCCAGACGTCACCTTGATCTCCACTGTTTCTGTTCACTGCCATTTCTTAATAACATTACAATCTGAGGAAACAGCTACCTGAAAACACTTTGCTACAGTGGTGCTTGAAAGTTTGTGAACCCTTTAGAATTTTCTATATTTCTGTATAAATATGACCTAAAACATCATCAGATTTTCACACAAGTCCTAAAAGTAGATAAAGAGAACCCAGTTAAACAAATGAGACAAAAATATTATACTTGGCCATTTATTTATTGAGGAAAATGATCCAATATTACATATCTGTGAATGGCAAAAGTATGTGAACCTTTGCTTTCAGTATCTGGTGTGACCCCCTTGTGCAGCAATAACTGAAACTAAATGTTTCCAGTAACTGTTGATCAGTTCTGCACACTGGCTTGGAGGAATTTTAGCCCATTCCTCCGTACAGAACAGCTTCAACTCTGGGATGTTGGTGGGTTTCCTCACATGAACTGCTCGCTTCAGATCCTTCCACAACATTTCGATTGGATTAAGGTCAGGACTTTGACTTGGCCATTCCAAAACATTAACTTTATTCTTCTTTAACCATTCTTTGGTAGAACGACTTGTGTGCTTAGGGTCGTTGTCTTGCTGCATGACCCACCTTCTCTTGAGATTCAGTTCATGGACAGATGTCCTGACATTTTCCTTTAGAATTCACTGGTATAATTCAGAATTCATTGTTCCATCAATGATGGCAAGCCGTCCTGGCCCAGATGCAGCAAAACAGGCCCAAACCATGATACTACCACCACCATGTTTCACAGATGGGATAAGGTTCTTATGCTGGAATGCAGTGTTTTCCTTTCTCCAAACATAACGCTTCTCATTTAAACCAAAAAGTTCTATTTTGGTCTCATCCATCCACAAAACATTTTTCCAATAGCCTTCTGGCTTGTCCACATGATCTTTAGCAAACTGCAGATGAGCAGCAGTGTTCTTTTTGGAGAGCAATGGCTTTCTCCTTGCAACCCTACCATGCACACCATTGTTGTTCAGTGTTCTCCTGATGGTGGACTCATGAACATTAACATTAGCCAATACGAGAGAGGCCTTCAGTTGCTTAGAAGTTACCCTGGGGTCCTTTGTGACCTCACCGACTATTACATGCCTTGCTCTTGGAGCAATCTTTATTGGTTGACCACTCCTGGGGAGGGTAAGGATGGTCTTGAATTTCCTCCATTTGTACACAATCTGTCTGACTGTGGATTGGTGGAGTCCAAACTCTTAAGAGATGGTTTTGTAACCTTTTCCAGCCTGATGAGCATCAACAACACTTTCTGAGGTCCTCAGAAATCTCCTTTGTTCGTTCCTTGATACACTTCCACAAACATGTGTTGTGAAGATCAGACTTTGATAGATCCCTGTTCTTTAAATAAAACAGGGTGCCCACTCACACCTGATTGTCATCCCATTGTTTTGAAAACACCTGACTCTAATTTCACCTTCAAATTAACTGCTCATCCTAGAGGTTCACATACTTTTGCCACTCACAGATATGTAATATTGGATCATTTTCCTCAATAAATAAATGACTGAGTATAATATTTTTGTCTCGTTTGTTTAATTGGGTTCTCTTTATCTACTTTTAGGACTTGTGTGAAAATCTGATGATGTTTTAGGTCCTATTTATGCAGAAATATAGAAAATTCTAAAGGGTTCACAAACTTTCAAGCACCACTGTATGTTCTTGTAGCCTTCTCCTGCTTTGTGAGCATCAATTATTTTATTATTCAGAATGTGAGGGAGTTGCTTAGAGGAGCCCATGGCTGTTGATTTTAGGGACAAGTTTGAGGAGTCAGAAAATGTATACAGCTTTGAAATCTGCATCATCTGACCTTTCCTAACGAAGAATTTGAACAAGCCACAGCTCATCTCATCTCATTATCTGTAGCCGCTTTATCCTGTTCTACAGGGTCGCAGGCAAGCTGGAGCCTATCCCAGCTGACTACGGGTGAAAGGCGGGGTACACCCTGGACAAGTCGCCAGGTCATCACAGGGCTGACATATAGACACAGACTCACACTCACACCTACGGTCAATTTAGAGTCACCAGTTAACCTAACCTGCATGTCTTTGGCCCTCGCCGGCCACGGGGCTCGAACCCGGACCTTCTTGCTGTGAGGCGACAGCGCTAACCACTACAGCACCGTGCCGCCCAAGCCACCGCTCAGTAAGCTAATTAAGGTCTGGAACCTTGGTAAAAGTTACCTGAGAACTCAAATGTATTGGGGTGCCCAAACTTTCGCATGGTGTTCCTTTTCTTTTTTCACTCTCCAATTGTACAAAACAAAAATAATACACAAATCTTGCAGAAAACGCTGATATGTGTCGTCTTTATCTTTATGCCTTTTGGTGATCAGTTCATCTTCTGCTCACTTAACTATTCACAGTAACAGACATTTTCAGTAAGGGTGCCCAATCTTTTGCATGCCACTGTGTGTGTATATATATCTCATCTCATCTCATTATCTCTAGCCGCTTTATCCTTCTACAGGGTCGTAGGCAAGCTGGATCCTATCCCAGCTGACTACGGGCGAAAGGCGGGGTACACCCTGGACAAGTCGCCAGGTCATCACAGGGCTGACACATAGACACAGACAACCATTCACACTCACATTCACACCTACGGTCAATTTAGAGTCACCAGTTAACCTAACCTGCATGTCTTTGGACTGTGGGGGAAACCGGAGCACCCGGAGGAAACCCACGCGGACACGGGGAGAACATGCAAACTCCACACAGAAAGGCCCTCGCCGGCCCTGGGGCTCGAACCCAGGACCTTCTTGCTGTGAGGCGACAGCGCTAGTGTGTGTATATATATATATATATATAAATCTATTTCCCCCCCCAAGGGGAAAAAAAACAAAAAACTTGAGTCAGTTAATGTTGCCCTTGTACTCCACATGTGTTTTGTGCCTCTGGCTTGTAGCTGTTTTCTCCAGACAGCTGGCTGGTGTAGCAGTCACTGGGCTCCTTTCTTCACAAAGCCACTGTTGTTCAAGTCTTTGTGTAATTCTGAGACCTCAGATGACTTCAACAACCTAACACCCCCCCAACATGTGCACACGTGCACACACCCATGCAGTAGCAATCAGTCTTACAGAGGTGCTGCATTTTTTTTGTCCTCCTCCCTGAAAAAAAAAAAAATTACCACAGCCAACTGTTTAGACAAAAATACATGGTCATTGTTTTCTGATAGACTTCCATTCAGCTGAGCTCTACTTGCGACTTTAAAAAAAATATGCATTATGAACTAAACTATTTTAATTGTGTACAAAAACGTAATTGCTTCAGTTGAAGTGAATGGACACTTTGAAATGCTTTAAGGAAAGCTTTATTTATTAAAACGCATATGCAAAAAGGAGTACTTGACATTAAATTCCTAGAAAATATACATATATACACACAGAAGGTCATAGGGTCAGTATTTAAATGTATGCAGTATTATGGACACTATAATGGCTGTAACAGGGACGCAGTGGAGTCTTGGTGTACATGCCGTTGTTCCTACCCTCGGAGTCTCATTTGCATTTTATGCTGCTGGGTTGTGAAACAGGCTCAGGCTTCTCCACTGCACTCCTGAACTGGATTTTATTCTTAACTGTAATCACTGAAACAGGAGTGAGTAGTCCTCTGTACTGAACTTGTGCACTGCTTGGTTTGAAAATCTTGCTCACCATGAGACACAATGTTGAAGAGGCTGAAAACAATCAGTTCATGAAATATCGAATAGAACACCATTTAAAGGTAACATTGTTCCTTCGGCATCGTTGTTCATACAAAAGATAAAGTTTAATTTTCAGAGAGGTTCTTCCACATAGCAAAAAATAGAACTATATTAATTTAAAGCATTGAAAAGTTTTAAAGAATGACAGAGTTTTGTGATTGTATTTTTCGCTTTTTAAAATCCAGCCAAAATGGAGCAGCCTGCACACTGATGCAAGTTCGTCAGGAACGCAGAGTGTTTTGTCGAATTCACTTATGTGATCAGACTGAAGTGGATGACGAGGATGCTGCACACGGCCCCTCAGATGGAGGAGAAATGAAATGGCAAATGACTATGTACTGCAGCGTCCTGTATTATCATAAATTAATTCATTCTTCCATTCATCTTCAGTAAGCGTTGTTGTCTGGTCAGGATCGAGGTGGAGCCAGAGCCTATCCTGGGGATAGTGAGCGTGAGGCAGGGGCACACCCCACACCCTGGTCCATTGCAGGGCATCATGTACGCACTCATCCACACCCAAGGGCAATTTAGAGTAGCCAGTTCACCTACTGGTATGCTTTTAGGAGGTGGGAGGAATCGGAGAACACAGATTAAGGGAGAACATGTGAAACTCCACACAGAGAATAACCTGAGCTCACAATCAAACTGGGGAGCTGTGAGGCGGTAATCTACCACCATGCTACTTGGGAATATCAGCACACAATAAAGGATTAATTTCCTGCTGCTTAGAGTCATTCTGACTTCACTTACCAATCTTAATCTGGAAAGTTCCTCTGTGCTGATTGCAAAACGTAATGAAGTGTGTTTGTTTCCATGCCATCAAAGACATGGAAATACAGTATCAGTCAAACATTTGGATCCACCTTCAAATTCATCCATCCATTATCTGTAGCCACTTATCCTGTTCTACAGGGTCGCAGGCAAGCTGGAGCCTATCCCAGCTGACTATGGGCAAGACAATTCATACCTACGGTCAATTTAGAGCCACCAATTAGTCTAACTGCATGTCTTTGGACTGTGGGGGAAACCGGAGCACCCGGAGGAAACCCACACAGACAGAACATGCAAACTCCGCACAGAAAGGCCGTTGTCGGCTGCTGGGCTTGAACCCAGAATCTTCTTGCTGTGAGGCAACAGTGCTAACCACTACACCACCGTGCCCTTACACCTCCGTGACACCACCCCTTCAAATTCCATCCATCCATCCATCTATCCATCCTCTGTAGCCGCTTATCCTGTACAGGGTCGCAGGCAAGCTGGAGCCTATCCCAGCTGACTACGGGCGAAAGGCGGGGTACACCCTGGACAAGTTGCCAGGTCATCACAGGGCGACATATAGACACAGACAACCATTCACACTCACATTCACACTCACGGTCAATTTAGAGTCACCAGTTAACCTAACCTGCATGTCTTTGGACTGTGGGGGAAACCGGAGCACCCGGAGGAAACCCACGTGGACACGGGGAGAACATGCAAACTCTGCACAGAAATGCCCTCGCCGGCCATGGGGCTCAAACCTGGACCTTCTTGCTGTGAGGCGACAGCGCTAACCACTACACCACCGTGCCGCCCCGTCAAATTCAATGTTTTTATTTTAGTTTTATGAATTAAAAGCCACTTCATGTCTTAAAGTAATGATGGACGTCGTTTTCTCTTTACTTGACTGGTTCTTGACATAATATGGATCACTACAGTTGCCAATAGGGATATTTACTGTATTTTTATTATTTACTATTTGATTTCAAACGCATTAGGAAGGCAAGAAATCGTACTAATTAACTTCTGACAAGGCACACCTTTTAATTGAAAAGTATTCCAGGTGACTACCTCATGAAGCTGGTTAAGATAACGCCAATAGTGTGCAAAGTGTCATCAAGGTAAACGGTGGATACAATGAAGAATCTAAAATATGAAATATATTTTGTTTTTTATTAAGGTTTTCAGTCTTGTTCTACAATGTCGGAAATACAAAATACAGAAAAACTTATGAAGGAGTAGGGGTGTCCAAACTTTTGACTGGTGCTGTATAGCTCTGTGGTATCCTGACAGAAATTGCATTTCAGTGTAAAAAATAGCTATACTGTGGCTTTGTTCCCTCTGTAAAACATCTGTCAAGGATAAAATAAATACAGCACTAACAGTTCACACTGAGTAAACTCAATAAATAAAAGCATGCCTGCTCCACGTCCAGTCTCCAGGCTTCTCTTCCTCTTAAAGCTTCCCTGGCAGCCCAGCAAGAGAAGAGATTCAGTCTATGTAACATGTCGCTGCTTGAACTCGGCAAATAACACACACAAACATGGCAAGCTGTGGTTTCACTGAGTTAGTGTAGCTGCTCAAAGCTCCTGCCCCCGGTGTGGCTGTGGCTCTGGGCGGCATCTGTGTTTGCAAAGCCTGCATCAGGCCTTCGATACAACTCCTTAAGGCCCTCAAATTTGGGCCCCCAGTGCTGCAGAGAATCGTAGCTCAAGTCTTCCTCTGGGATGGCTGAGCTCAGAGAGCTGAGGCTGCCTGCGTTTGAGCCTGCGCCCTCGACGCAGTACACATGGTAGGTGTCCATGGGGAAGGCCAGGACGTCGTTATCAGCCTCCCAGATGATGCGTGCTACGTAGTTCTTGAAGTCCATGGCGCAATGGGCAGCGGTGCTGGGGTTGTGGTGGTGGCTGGGCTGGACTGCGCTGGGGTGCACCTCCTCCTGAGAGCCCTGAGACGACTTGATAAGGGGTGCTGTAGTGCATGAAGAGGACTGGGACAAGCTGGAGCAGAACGGCCTCTTCAGCTCCGTGATGTCGTAGCCATTCTAATGGGGGAGAATGAGGTAATTACTAATGGGAGAGAACCTGATAGACCAGCTTAGTGGGTGAGCAGAGAATGGCTTCATTGTGTGATAAACACTGAAACACATGGGGAATTACGAATGTGAACAATACATGGAGTTGCCAAAAATGTTAGGTTATGTTACCTTATATCTTACACTAACTGGGCATGGTTGTGGCACTGGTTTGTATATTCTTCCTGGTCTGTTTATGAGCTACATTTACCTTTTTGAGCCACCTATACCGTAAGTGTCCAGTTTAAGGGAATAAATTAATGACACTACAGTACGTGTATCTGTATCTGTTTAGTGCTCTAAATATTTAACAGTTATCCCACGAAAATGAGTCGTACATGAGCTGATAGCCAACAATATCCACATTCACTGGATTCTGAGAAACAGAGCATTTTTATTTTTTGCAAATTCGATAAATAATGTTAAAAAAAAAACGTCAGACAAACTCATTTCAGGGGCGTCATGGCTCAGGTGGATAAGGCGCCATACCATAAATCCGGGGACTCGGGTTTGGTTCCGGCCCGAGGTCATTTCCCGATCTCTCTCCTGCTCATTTCCTGTCTCTACACTGTCCTGTCCAATAACATAAAAGGTGAAAAAAGCCCAAAAAATATCTTTAAAAAAATAATTTCCACTTAGAATGTAAACAAACCAGTGAAATGACAGTCACAATTTGTGAAAAATACTATAATTCTTCTTGTATTTTTTTGGGGTTTTGTTTTCAAGTCGAGTTTTTATTTCATCCTCGGTTGGTTCAGCAACACGCGCCGCCATTTTGTTTTTCTCTACTCACGGTATATGAGCTGATAGCCTAGTAGTAGAGTAGCCAATCAGAGCACGCAATTGCTCATATCCAGTGAATGTGGACAGAATAATCCTGTCTGTATCTGAAGTGGGTGTGGTCTAAACCAGTTTGGGTTTTCTCTGGGTTCTCTGGTTTCTACCTGCTGTCCAGGCAGGAAGATGGGCTACACCAAACTGCTTCTTTTTTATGAATGAATGTGTGTGTACATGGTGCCCTAAGATGACTTGGCATCTCATGCAGGGTGAATTCTCCAGCCTGGCACCCAGTGTTATCCACCGCAACCCTGACCTGGATAGAGAGTTTACTGAGAAAGAACGAATGTGTATAATTTTCTAATTGTTTATTTAGTACTGATGAAGTGTTCTCCATGCCCTGGTGTTTGTTTTTTTTCTGTGATTTCTAAGGTTTGGGTTTTTAATCATATTTGTGACCAAAAAATGAGTTTTATGAATGTTTTCGGCCGTACATGCCCCTCAGCCAACATTTAAAAGATCTTTTTTGTTCACTGAAATATTTGAAGAGTGATTTCAGACAAGTAACAAAACAACCAAAAGTATGAATTTTGCTCCAATTTGGATCTCAAGTTCCCTAAAGTCCACAGTATCACTGAGGAGCCTGATGAACTCGTACCAGTACCACACACACTCCCACATCATCGCCACTTTCTGATGCTCTTATAGATTGGCCATCTCTTCAAAGACATGCAGTTAGGTTAACGTTAGGTTAACATGGGGTGGCCTTGGGCTGAAGTGCCCTTGAGCAACTGCTCCCCGGGCGCTGTAGTGTGGCTGCCCACTGCTCTGGGTGTGTGTGTGTGTGCGCGCGTGTTCACTACTTCAGATGGGTTAAATGCAGAGGATGAATTTCACTGTGCGCTTGAGTGTGCATGTGACAAATAAAGGATGCTTCTTTTGTTCCTGTGTTCACAGACGCTTGTATTATTCAGACATTTTCATGCTTCAGCCCACTCACAGCTGTGCTGTCTCATTAGTTTTAATTTTTCATAAAGTTCAACTCATCCATCATTTCTCTGCTGATCTGTTGTCCAGCTTCACTGTAGTCTCCTCCTGCCTAAAACTGACACTATACTGCCATCTAGTGGAAATCTTACGAACAAACCTCCTGCTTTAGATTAAATGCAGCATCAGTATATCGTCCCTGCCAGCGGTCTGATTACAATGTACCTGGTCCTGCTCTCCTCCACCTTCCTCGTTGTAGTTGAGGATGTTCTCCCGGATGTCCTCCCAGCTCTCGTGCTCAGCTGGAATGTGGTACACACCACGTTTACGGAATTTATTCTCACTGCCTTTCTGGTTCCACACGGTCACTGCCACCAGCACAGCTACAGCAGGCAAGAGCAGGGCGTTAAAACAGAAGAAAAAAACCATGCAGTGATAAAACAAGAGGATCAAGAAAACAGCAGAATACAATCGCCTGATTGTTCTTTTAATCCCACTGTTACCACAGAAACTCATCTCATCTCATCATCTCTAGCCGCTTTATCCTGTTCTACAGGGTCGCGGGCAAGCTGGAGCCTATCCCAACTGACTACGGGTGAAAGGCGGGGTACACCCTGGACAAGTCGCCAGGTCATCGCAGGGCTGATACATAGACACAGACAACCATTCACACTCACACCTATGGTCAATTTAGAGTCACCAGTTAACCTAACCTGCATGTCTTTGGACTGTGGGGGAAACCGGAGCACCCGGAGGAAACCCACACGGACACGGGGAGAACATGCAAACTCCACACAGAAAGGCCCTCGCCAGCCACGGGGCTCGAACCCAGGGCCTTCTTCCTGTAAGGCGACCGTGCTAACCACTACACCACCGTGCCACCACAGACTGAATTATTTATTTATTTATTTTAAATCACATCCGCTTAAAATAGAACCTAAAACTTTTGGAAGCCTGTTTCTGCCACTTGAAAAAAAAAAAAAAGTCACATAGTGTCATCATAATGAGAAAATATCTTATAATTATGATATTGTATTATAATTGAGGGGCGGCACGGTGGTGTAGTGGTTAGCGCTGTCGCCTCACAGCAAGAAGGTCCGGGTTCGAGCCCCGTGGCCAACGAGAGCCTTTCTGTGTGGAGTTTGCATGTTCTCCCCGTGTCCGCGTGGGTTTCCTCCGGGTGCTCCGGTTTCCCCCACAGTCCAAAGACATGCAGGTTAGGTTAACTGGTGACTCTAAATTGAGCGTAGGTGTGAATGTGAGTGTGAATGGTTGTCTGTGTCTATGTGTCAGCCCTGTGATGACCTGGCGACTTGTCCAGGGTGTACCCCGCCTTTCGCCCGTAGTCAGCTGGGATAGGCTCCAGCTTGCCTGCGACCCTGTACAGCAGGATAAGCGGCTACAGATAATGGATGGATGGATTATAATTGAGACACTGCCATAATTATGGCTTATTATATCATAATAATGACTTACCATTTCATAATAATGAGAACATTTTCTCTAAATTATGACTTAATATCTCATTATTATAAAATAGTAGGCGAAGTCATTATTATGAGATACTAAGTCATGAGATAGGATTTCATTATTATGAGATAGTAAGTCATAATTATTATTAGCTCATTATTATGATATATTAATTCATTATTTACCAACGAAGGCAAGGTGAATATCGGTGAATAATAGCTGAGACAAAGTCGAGGTTTATTACTCACCAATATTCACTGAGACTGAGATGGATTATTGTTTTACTATCAATACACAGGTGATTACTTTTTTAAAAATCATATAAAAAATTATATCAAATTTAAAAAGCGGCATGCAAATATAATAACAGTGCGGTGCAGAGTTTTGTCACTAATCTATGCAACTCTAATAAAATACTTTGTTTTCAAATAGATAAACTAAATCACAAGTCCACCTTACCTATGAATAGTTTTAGACCAAACTTCGTAGCATCTTTAGCGCTTTTAGGAACAGCATTTTCTTTCATAATTTGTAATTCTTCCTCACTTATGGTGACAAAGTGATTGGCCGCCATTTTGCAGAGTCGTTCAAGGTGATTATCGAGAAATTGTCCGAATGTCTCGACCAATCAGTGCACGTGATTTTCTATAATCATCTCCATATTTATACTAATATGAGATATGATCTCAATTGAGATAGAAAATCATAATTATTATTATTTTTTTTGCAGTCCAGTTTCCATCAAATCCTGCGCTCTGATTGGCTGGAGAGCGGGTCCGTATCCTATGGTACGGACCCCGGTTACGGACCTCTGGCAACTCGCTCGTTCACAACAACAACAAACATAGTTGCAAATTTTTGTCAACATTTATCTTTTTATAAGATTTATTTATAAGATTTGTATCAAAAATCTTATAAATGTTTGCCAGCATTTCTCAGTATAATAGCATTAATTTTACAGCATGGATAGCAATAATGACAGTGTTCAGAGCGAAAGCGAGTTTTACTACCCTGAGGAAGAAGAAATAAAAGAAAACATTTCGGGAGAAAATTAAAAACCTCTAACTGTTGCTAACGCCGAGCAAAAACATGGCTGAATCCTGAATGACTCAGTTTTGTATAAATAGAGGACTACATAGGCGGCAAAATGTATTTTTTTTTCCTGCCATGGAAGTGCACTTGTATACCGAGGAGGAAGCCATTTGCATTACAGCCGTGAATGAGGATTCAAAATGGCGGCTCGGCTCGGTTTTCCCTTTCGGGCGCTCTCGTTTTCTGTTAGAATTTGGTAAAGAAAAAATAAATATATTATTTACCAGCTTAAGGTCGGTCTGTATGGTGAAATATCGTGACCTCGGCCTTGAATACTGACCTCGGCCCAGAGGGTCTCAGTCAGTACTTTTAAGACCTCGGTCACGGTATTTCACCATACGGACCTCCCAGCTGGTAAACAACATGTATTTATCTCATTATTATAAGATAGTAAATCATAATTATGAGATACTCAGTCATTATTATGAGATAGAAAGTCATAATTATTATACCCCCGCTCCGAAGGGGGACGGGCATACTGGTTTGTTTATCTCATCTCATTATCTCTAGCCGCTTTATCCTGCTCTACAGGGTCGCAGGCAAGCTGCAGCCTATCCCAGCTGACTATGGGTGAAAGGCGGGGTACACCCTGGACAAGTCGCCAGGTCATCACATAGACACAGACAACCATTCACACTCACATTCACATCTACGGTCAATTTAGAGCCACCAGTTAACCTAACCTGCATGTCTTTGGACTGTGGGGGGAAACCGGAGCACCCGGAGGAAACCCATGCGGACACGGGGAGAACATGCAAACTCTGCACAGAAAGGCCCTCGCCGGCCACGAACCCGGATCTTCTTGCTGTGAGGCGACAGCGCTAACCACTACACCACCGTGCCGCCCCTGGTTTGTTTGTTTGTTTGTTTGTTTATTTCCTCTGTCCATCCATCTGTATCTCTGTCCGTCTGAAACACCCTTTTTCTCAGCAACCACAAATCATAGCCACGTGGTACCAAACTTCAGCTTGGGGTTCTATACCGTGTATACCGTTTTCAGGTCTGTTGCACATCAACTTCCTGTTTACCGATTGAATATATTTACGAAATTTATCGCGTGGATTTACAAAATTTTCGTAACACTTTTCTCAGCAACTACAAATCACAACTGCTTGATATTTGGTACCGAGCTTCAGCTTGGGGTTCTATACCGTGTATACTGTTTTCAGGTCTGTCCCACATCGACTTCCTGTTTACCGACTGAATGTATTTATGAAACACATAGGGTGGATTTTGACGCCATTTCAAGAAGCAAAATGCTATTTCAAAATGACAGTTTACCAGGACGCTGTTTGAAATCCCTGGGGAGAGACACTGCTCTTTACTTACTTGTTTCAAGGTTAATTATTTGTTGAAGTCAACATTCATAATAAGTGTCCTATTCCTTCGATTACTCGCATTCTGATAAGCGAGAGCAGGGGGATACAGAAGAGAGCAGGAGCTCACAGTCAATCTTGTTATTATCTCATTATTATGAGAAACTTTATCATAATGGTGGTGGAAACAAACTTCCATAAAAACTGGTTTGTGTGTGCGCGTGTGTGTGTTTGAATATCTACGTGTGTATAAATGTATACATGTCCTCCACTACTACATGAAAGCCATGATTCTCAATGTGGGGTCCAATTTCCTAATTTTGTTGCAGTTGTTACAACCCACTATTAACCCACAAGTTATTAAGCCTAGAAATAATGTTCATCGAAATTGCAATAGTTTAATAAAAATGGTTTCTATTGAGGGCGGCACGGTGGTGTAGTGGTTAGCACTGTTGCCTCACAGCAAGAAGGTCCTGGGTTCGAGCCCAGCGGCCAATGAGGGCCTTTCTGTGTGGAGTTTGCATGTTCTCCCCGTGTCCGCGTGGGTTTCCTCCGGGTGCTCCGGTTTCCCCCACAGTCCAAAGACATGCAGGTTAGGTTAACTGGTGACTCTAAATTGACCGTAGGTGTGAATGCGAGTGTGAATGGTTGTTTGTCAGCCCTGTGATGACCTGGCGACTTGTCCAGGGTGTACCCCGCCTCTCGCCCATAGTCAGCTGGGATAGGCTCCAGCTTGCCTGCGACCCTGTAGAACAGGATAAGCGGCTAGAGATAATGGATGGATGGAGTTCTATTGGTAGAAAGATTAAAAAAAATGTCTTCAATAAAACAGCCGTACATAATTAAATAACGTGGCTATTTTTAGAGGTCCCTGACTGTAAAAAAAAAAAAAGTTTAAGGACAAAGTAAATGAAATATAATAGCACCCTCTACTGGCAGCACACTGCAATCTCCAAAAACCCTATGATTTCCCCATTAAAAGCAGTGCTGCCTGCTTCACTTTTTTCTGTTGTGCTTTCTTTGCTGCTCATTAGAGCCGGTATGAGGAACGATTCCGTGTCTGTACTGGCATGATGCCTTTGATCAGGTTGATAAGGTCAGGAAAGAGAAACCTCAAGGAAACCGTCATCCGATCATATTAACAGTGTCGCTGTCACCTGCCAGAAGTGACACACAAACAAAACTGACACACAAACACACCCTACTTCTGCTCCATGACTCTCCTCTCTGTGATCACTCGTTCACTATCCCTCTGTTGAATTCCCAGTGCTGCCACTCTCACAACAAATCTGTGTGCAACACGCGAATGAAGAACAGCTTGTATCTCGATCACTGCACCACTGGTCCAAATCAGCAGCAGAAAGGTAGAAGAATACACAGAATGATATCTGTCCAAGCCCAGTGTCATGCTTTTCGGGTTAATGGGGCCATAGACATTAGATGCTTTAGTTACACCCATGGACAAAATAACGTTCTCTTTCAGTTTGCGCCTTTCCCTCACAAACAACAAGAAGTGGCTCAGTGGACAAATTGTTATGACTGGATTACCGAGGTTAGTCTGTTTTCCACTGAAAAAAAAAGGCTTAAAGAACGAATTAAATGAAATTTTCCAAACTGACAAAACCATAATCACAACTCATACATGTGAGTTAAGATATGTTTCATATAACGAGTTTAAATTTCATGAATTTGAATCAAATATTGTTTGGTGTAATGTTTACAGTTTTCTGATTTGTTGAACTGTAACATGAAATGTCCTCCTATTTTATAACTGAGAAGTCTGATGATGAATCATTTGCTGTGTTTATGATATTGATTTATACGCATAGACCGAGCCGAGTAATCAGTCACTGATGTTCAAATATATTTTTATTACCTCATGGCCATGACTTATTGATCTCATTGTTATGTGTTAAGTTGTAGTCACAGGTTATTAATTGATTGCCTCCAGAGGGGCCCTGTATCTACAAGTATTACCTTTTTCTTTAAAAAAAAAATCAAACAGTATAAAGAACATTTAAAACAGTACATATAACAGTACACACTGCAACCCTGCTATAATGAACTCTTTTACTATGAACTTTCTCATATAATGAACTAAGGTCGTGTCCGCTGCCTTTACTGATGATGAGTTGGAGTCTTCAAAAAAAAAAATCCATCACTGAGCCATGCGCTCCTCTTCCCAGCAGCGACAAACAAGAACTAATCAAGTCCGCAGTCAAGTAAACAATATGTGTTAATGCCATAAAACAAAGGCTTAAAGTGCATATTCTGGACCAATTTTGTTTTTTATATGAAAGTATGTCCCTTTACACACTCATCCAGAAGGGTAATTTTGCACAAGGCCATCTGTCTACAGCATAAAAAAAATAAAATAACAAAACACGTCTGGAAAAATCCCAAGGGAGTCTGGAGCCAGATTCGTGACGTCACCTGCGGAAGCGCCAGCAGGCTGCACGAGCTTTGCACGGTTTCAGTGCGCAGCCTGTGTAGACCAAGCGCTCCCATTTCTCCCTCATTGTCTGGCCTTTTGGGAAACGATGAGTACTGATCCCATCATGATTGGTGTTGCTACACCCTCCGACGATACGTCTGTTAACCATTTTAATAATTACGTGATAACGTTGAAGAAATTTGCAGAAAACCACCAGGTCGTTTTCTCATAAACAACCCAGCGCTGACGTAGGATTCAGAGGGAGGCGTCCCGCACGCGACGTCACGAAAATCAATGTTTGCCGGGAAATCCAAATGCCAAGTTTTTTCAGAGGCGGACCAATTCACCTCAAATGGCTTGATTTCAACTGAATTTTTCTGGTATTGCGCAAGGTAAAACAATTGCACAAAATGCAAAATGTGACAGATATTTGACCAAAGTTTAATATAAAATAGGAGAATTACATTGATCTTCTCATCTCATCTCATCATCTGTAGCCGCTTTATCCTTCTACAGGGTCGCAGGCAAGCTGGAGCCTATCCCAGCTGACTACGGGCGAAAGGCAGGGTACACCCTGGACAAGTCACCAGGTCATCACAGGGCTGACACATAGACACAGACAACCATTCACACTCACATTCACACCTACGGTCAATTTAGAGTCACCAGTTAACCTAACCTGCATGTCTTTGGACTGTGGGGGAAACCAGAGCACCCGGAGGAAACCCACGCGGACACGGGGAGAACATGCAAACTCCGCACAGAAAGGCCCTCGCCGGCCCCGGGGCTCGAACCCAGGACCTTCTTGCTGTGAGGCGACAGCACTAACCACTACACCACCGTGCCGCCCTACATTGATCTTGCTCTTGAATTTACCCGTGATATGCACTTTAAAGGTTCTGACTGCAAAGTTGTATTCTGGGTAAAATGTTCTATTTCTGTTGCTGTTGGAGTTTCGAGATGTTTCGCTGCTGCACACACCGTGTATCCTATGTTTTGCCAAGATAAAACGTGTCCTGCATTTTATGATCCCGGAAATTGGCAAAGCAAGTGAGCAACAATATCACGTGACCGCCATGGGATGTGTTTGAGCTACAGTGTCTTGAAAAAGTATTCATACCCCTTGAACTTTTTCACATTTTTCCACCTTACAACCACGAACTTAAAAGTTTTGTATTGAGATTTTATGTGATAGACCAACACAGAGTAGCACATAATTGTGAAGTGAAACGAAAATGATAAATGGTCTTCAAAATTTTAAACAATACTTTGCGTCAATACTTTGTAGAGCCACCTTTTGCTGCAATTACAGCTGCAAGTCTTTTGTGGTATGTCTCTACCAGCTTTGCACATCTAGACGTTTAAATTTTTGCCCATTCTTCTTTGCAAAATAGCTCAAGCTCAGCCAGATTGGATGGAGAGCGTCTGTGAACAGCAATTTTCAAGTCTTGCCACAGATGCTCAATGGGATTTAGGTCTGGACTTTGACTGGGCCATTCTAACACATGAATATTCTTTGATCTAAACCATTCCATTGTAGCTCTGGCTGTATGTTTAGGGTCATTGTCTTGCTGGAAGGTGAATCTCCTTCCCAGTCTCAAGTCTTTTGCAGCCTCCAACAGGTTTTCTTCCAGGATTGCCCTGTATTTAGCTCCATCCATCTTCCCATCAACTCTGACCAGCTTCCCTGTCCCTGCTGAAGAAAAGCGTCCCTATAGCATGATGCTGCCACCACCATGTTTCACAGTGGGGATGGTGTGTGCAGGGTGATGAGCAGTGTTAGTTTTCCACCACACATAGCGCTTTGCATTTAGGCCAAAAAGTTCAACTTTGGTCTCATCTGACCAAAGCACCTTCTTCCACGTTTGCTGTGTCCCCTACATGGCTTCTGGCAAACTGCAAACGGGACTTTTTATGCCTGTCTTTCAACAATGGCTTTCTTCTTGCCACTCTTCCAAAAAGGCCAGATTTGTGGAGTGTATGACTTAGACTACGTTCAGACTGCACCCTGAAACGACCCATATCCGATTTTTTTGCCCATATGCGACCTGTATCCGATTTGTTATTGACAATCTGAACGACACAGATCCGATTTTTTCACATGCGACCCAGGCCGCTTGGATATGTGGTCCTAATTCCGATGCATATCCGTTATTTTCACATGCGACTACAGTCTGACCGGACAGGTCACATTCATGTGACCTACACGTCATCAACAAGAGACAAACGTCACTATTCTGCGTTGGCTAATCCCGCCTCTTTGGTGGAAAACAACAACATTTGTACAGTTTTCAGAATTTAAATAGACTTTTATAGAATTGATCAAGCTAATCAGGGCTTAATTTGAGGGGGAGCAAGCTGAAGCGCGCTCCGGAACCTCGGACGTTGGCTCCGGCAGCTATTTACACTGGATCCGGTGATCCGCCACCTCTCTTGACTATGTAACAAAAAAAAAAATAAATAAATAAAATAATAATAATAATAATAATTAAATAAATAAATGCAAGTTTATTTAGTGTTAATGTCTGATTTTGATATCTGTCTTGTTGGTGATTTCTCTCATGAAACGACATCCACAAAATATCTGTTTGTATATTACGGAAAAGGAGGGTGCACACTTCCGTGGCCGCGGGAGGAAGACGCGCTGTTCGGGGGAAAAAGAAGTGGAAGCGCTCTGCCAGCAGTTTTGCATCAATGACCCACGACATGTCATCAGGGCATTCAGGGAATTCAGGGAAAGTAATGGAGAATTCATCCCAGATGAACTGAAGGGCCTCTTGCCGCGATCAACACTGTCCCTATCTCAAGTGCAGAGTGTGAGCGGGGTTTTTCGCAGATGAACTTAATTTGCAGTGTTATTACAATACATGCCCAGTAGCGCCCCCCTTCTTCTTTTTTTTTCGCACCGGAGCCACTCATCCTCTGCGCTCCGGGACCTCCCACTTTACAAATTAAGCACTGAAGCTAAATGGTGGATTTGGTAGGGACCTGGATGTTAAACCATCCTGTATTACAAGATTATAAGATTGTTCTGGAAATTTCCAGTAATTTGACACCTTCGGTCTCATTAGTCTGCTGCCCACATTAATCAGATTATTGTGTGAGTTCCGCCGCCGCCACAAAAACCACATCGCCAGGTCTCGCCTCATCTCCATGCTTTACTTGCAAACTTGAAGAGTGCACTTTTTTTTTGTTTACGTATTACGTAGATGTGCTTATATTATGTGTCAATTTGCGCATGCGGGACACTTTTGGGTCGTTTTCCGTTCATATTGGAGATCGCATACAAGTCTCATATAATTGGTAATGTGAACAGCCTAACAAAAAAATCGGATTTCACAACAAATCGGATATGGGTCGTTTCAGGTTGCAGTCTGAACGTAGTGTTATAGTTGTCCTGTGCACAGATTCTCCCACCTGAGCTGTGGATTTCTGCAGCTCCTCCAGAGTGATCATGGGCCTCTTGGCTGCTTCTCTGACCAGTGCTCTCCTTGCTTGCTCTGTCAGTTTAGGTGGACGGCCATGTCTTGGTAGGTTTGCAGTTGTGCCGTACTTTTTCCATTTTTGAATG
The DNA here is from genome assembly GCF_027579695.1 of Neoarius graeffei. Classification (NCBI taxonomy): domain Eukaryota; kingdom Metazoa; phylum Chordata; class Actinopteri; order Siluriformes; family Ariidae; genus Neoarius; species Neoarius graeffei. The sequence goes on along the minus strand of NC_083573.1, from coordinate 70,664,119 downwards.
ATGGATTGAACAGTGCTTCTTGAGATGTTCAGAGCTTGAGATATTTTTTTATAACCTAACCCTGCTTTAAACTTCTCCAGAACTTTATCCCTGACCTGTCTGGTGAGTTCTGTGGTCTTCATGATGCTGTTTGTTCTTCAGTGTTCTCTAACAAACCACTGAGGCCTTCACAGAACAAGTGTATTTATGCTGAGAGTAAATTACACACAGTAGGACTCTATTAACTAATTAGATGACTTCTGAAGGCAATTGATTGCACTGGATTGTATTTAGAGGCATCAGAGTACAGGGGGCTGAATACTAATGCACACCACATTTTACAGATTTTTATTTGTTTAAAATTTTGAAGACCATTTATCATTTTCGTTTCACTTCACAATTATGTGCTACTCTGTGTTGGTCTATCACATAAAATCTCAATAAAAAACTTTTAAGTTTGTGGTTGTAAGGTGGAAAAATGTGAAAAAGTTCAAGGGGTATGAATACTTTTTCAAGGCACTGTACTTTTAATGAAAACAAGTGAAACATGGCAAACTCCGCTTTCCTGTGAGCTAAAAGCCAGCAGAAAAGAAAAGGAAAGCCTGCCTAGTGAGTGTAACTGCAAGATAGAGCAAGGTTAGATGATGTGTCATTTTTCTGGACGGATAACGAAATCATTCTAGCTAGCACTTAGCTATCTTAGCCTTAGAATGCATGGGCTCGACTCCACAGTAGCGAGTATGGAGTTCTACACCTAATGTTTTGATCTTACAGATAAAGAAATGAGAACACAAAAGCAGTCTCATCTCATCTCATTATCTGTAGCCACTTTATCCTGTTCTACAGGGTCGCAGGCAAGCTGGAGCCTATCCCAGCTGACTACGGGTGAAAGGCAGGGTACACCCTGGACAAGTCGCCAGGTCATCACAGGGCTGACACATAGACACAGACAACCATTCACATTCACACCTACGGTCAATTTAGAGTCACCAGTTAACTTAACCTGCATGTCTTTGGACTGTGGGGGAAACCGGAGCACCCGGAGGAAACCCATGCGGACAACATGCAAACTCCGCACAGAAAGGCCCTCGCCGGCCACGGGGCTCGAACCCAGACCTTCTTGCTGTGAGGCGACAGCGCTAACCACTACACCACCGTGCCGCCCCCACAAAAGCAGTAACTGAGAAAATATATCTTCGTCTTTTGTTTCACGGATCTATTCGCGAATGTCAACCACAAATTACATCCCTGTGACTCAAAACTCTTTGAGGTCGATGCAGAGTCACGATGTTTTCTGCGCATCACCATTTCAGTGTGATGCAGTTCCATAGTTAGGCTAATTAGTTAAAGCTCCTCGTGTTCAGCTGTTTCCGTCGGGCCGTACTGTTTACCTCAAGAGGGAGGATATTTGGTTCCAAAATGGAGCAAAGCAACCCTCGGCACATCAAGATGATCACATCTCGTCTGCATGATATTGTTCTTGCGGGACATAGGAAAATGCCATGCGCAATAAAAAATAAAAAATTTCAGACGACTTTGCAGTCAGCACCCTTTAACTAGCCTCGCTTAGGTATTAGTCACTAACAATTATCAAAAATGGTAATCACTGATTTTAAAAAAATTCCTTTAATGGACTTTATTTTACGAGCTAAAAGCAGTTTTACTCGAGTCTTTACTCCATAAGCATTGTTGTCATGGCTACACGTGAATGTACGGTAAGATACTCTCAGTTGAAGACAAACTTCATACCCTGGACCATTAAAGTGTGATGAGAAAGCGACGAATTTATCTAAAGAATATTTTATCCTGAAAAATTCAATTTCAACTTTTAAAGCAAAAGAAAAAGAGCTCAGAGACTTTGTCCATAACTGCAATGAACATGATGGGTTGAAAAGAGAGAAGATGCGGCAAGCAAACGACGGTGAGTGTGACTTACTTCCTTTACTTCGTAAATATGTAAGTCAATTAAGCACAATATAAATTAAACACAGTTGGTCTTGTTTTACGTAAGAGTGAGTGTTTGGTGTGACAAGTGGGTCCATTTCAGTATTACGAACTTTTCAGTATAACTATCTATTCGGACGTCCTCCAAAGAGTTCATTATCGCAGGGTTGCAGTATAATACATAAAAACTTAATCCAACTGCTTGGAAATGGAGCTGCGTAATAAAACCTTCCATCGAGAGGTTTCTTATGTATTTATATGTGTGAATGGAACTGAAGTGAGGATTAAAGTGTTAGTTACCGATGAACACAAGCAGGCACATGCTTATCGCGAGGATGGAGCTGGGGCTGAGAGCAGCCAGGGGGGATGTTTTAACTTGGCTGATCTCACACCACTGGCCCCGGAAGCCCTCTGGGCAGCGACACTGGTAGCTCTTGGTGGAATGGGCCAGGCAGGTACCTCCGTTACGGCATGTAGACGGACCGCAAGGCGACATGGCGCAACTCACCAACCCTGTGTGCTCATCCACCACAGCCAGCTGACCCTCTGGACACCTGCATGGAGAGACAACAGCTATGTAGAGGACATGCTGAAGGAGCAGAATAATATTAATCATCAGTGGATATACTCATTACACGGACCTTCTCTTAACGGATTATACAGTATATACCAGTGGCGAACTGTTACTATTAGAGCTGGGACTTGAGCTCAGCCGAAACTTAGCCAGACACACCAAAAAAGCAACAGGGCAAAGGATTTTGCAAGGGATTAGCGGCAGGCTGCCAGGTCGCGCCGTTGTATGTAGTTGTTGATGTTGATTTTAAAAGTAACTAAGTAAATTACACAGGAAAATGAATACTTAAGTCTGAGTGAAAAATACTGTGTGCGTGGAAGAAGAGTCTGGAGATATGGAATCAATTTTGTGCCAAAATGTTCATACAATACTTTTGAAATATCAAGCAAAAACGACAAATCAAAATACAAAAAAAACAAAAAAAAGTCAATTTTTTTAGACTGGCAAACAAATTATTCGTGTAATCGTGCAAAATATCAGTCTATTACTCTTCAGAAACTTTTTATTTTTGTTCCGCGTCTTTCTCAGTTTTGTTTGACGTAATTTATTTTGGTTGCGATTCCAGCTTTCTCGTTTGCGCTCCCTGACTTTTTGCTTCCAGTTTTGGCACAAACTTCACGTGTGGGTGGGCTGTCCAGGAATGCATTCCCATTGGCTAACTTGTGTTTGACTGACAGCTACGCTCAGCCATTCCCTACTCGGATTCTGGCGGACTGTTTGACGAGTGACCGATCCATTGACGGTAAACAAGGATCGAGTGGACTTCAGTGGCGACTATGATATTGAATTTACACTTATTAATTCAATATCGGGCGTCACGGTGGTGTAGTGGTTAGCGCTGTCACCTCACAGCAAGAAGGTCCGGGTTCGAGCCCCGTGGCCGGCGAGGGCCTTTCTGTGCGGAGTTTGCATGTTCTCCCCGTGTCCGCGTGGGTTTCCTCCGGGTGCTCCGGTTTCCCCCACAGTCCAAAGACATGCAGGTTAGGTTAACTGGTGACTCTAAATTGAGCGTAGGTGTGAATGTGAGTGTGAATGGTTGTCTGTGTCTATGTGTCAGCCCTGTGATGACCTGGCGACTTGTCCAGGGTGTACCCCGCCTTTCGCCCGTAGTCAGCTGGGATAGGCTCCAGCTTGCCTGTGACCCTGTAGAAGGATAAAGCGGCTAGAGATAATGAGATGAGATGAGATAATTCAATATCATAGTCGCCACTGAAGTCCACTCGATCCTTGTTTACCGTCAATGGATCGGTCACTCGTCAAACAGTCCGCCAGAATCTGAGTAGGGAATGGCTGAGCGTAGCTGGCAGTCAAACACAAGTTACCCAATGGGAATGCATTCCTGGACAGCCCACCCACACATGAAGTTTGTGCCAAAACTGGAAGCAAAAAGTCAGGGAGCACAAACGAGAAAGCTGGAATCGCAACCAAAATAAATTACGTCAAACAAAACTGAGAAAGACGCGGAACAAAAATAAAAGGTTTCTGAAGAGTAATAGACTGATATTTTGCACGATTACATGAATAATTTGTTTGCCAGTCTAAAAAAATTGACTTTTTTTTTGTTTTTTTTAATTTTGATTTGTCGTTTTTGTTTGATATTTCAAAAGTATTGTATGAACATTCTGGCACAAAATTGATTCCATATGGAGACAGAAATCTTAGTTTCTCGGTCATTAGTCTGTGCTACTTGCTCTCGATAGCACTGGCTTGACCGCTTTATTAGTATTCGCTAACACTACTGATGAACGCTACACCGGCTGGAAGATTACTTCACTGACGGCGCCAACTCGCAGTTAAGCTCATGTTGGCTTTTGAGAAGGCCGAGGGCGATACATTTTTGGTCCCTCCCACTATAAATCAAAATCTGATTGGTTAATTTATCTGTCACTTCCTACATAAACATGCCCTGCCATGGCCTTCTGTTTCGGCAATGAAGTCCTAACCAATGAGCTCTAAACTCTTCTCAGCCTAGAGACAACAAACAAAAAAATCTGATTGGATAACTCGATTTTAATGTTTTCAGGACAGTAACCCTTTCATTGCTGAAGCAAATTTGATAGAAAATGAGGCCAAATTAGAATCAAAAGAGAATAATTACAATGAAATTACGAAAGAATGAAATAAATTAAATATAACATTTGAAATGCTGAGATGTTTGGGCATTCTCTGAAGGCCTAGAAGGCCCTGGTGGTTCCCCTCTGGTATTATGACATACCTGATAAACTGAAGCTAATTCAGGCTAATTTTATCTTAAATATTAGCAGCATGAATAGTAGATTTTGTATATTTCTGGAGAAACAAAAATTCCCTTCATATATTTGAGGTGTGTGTATACGTACTGTACAGTGGTGCTTGAAAGTTTGTGAACCCTTTAGAATTTTCTATATTTCTGCATAAATATGACCTAAAACATCATCAGATTTTCACACAAGTCCTAAAAGTAGATAAAGAGAACCCAGTTAAACAAATGAGACAAAAATATTATACTTGGTCATTTATTTATTGAGGAAAATGATGCAATATTACATATCTGTGAGTGGCAAAAGTATGTGAACCTTTGCTTTCAGTATCTGGTGTGACCTCCTTGTGCAGCAATAACTGCAACTAAACATTTGCGGTAACTGTTGATCAGTCCTGCACACCGGCTTGGAGGAATTTTAGCCCATTCCTCCGTACAGAACAGCTTCAACTCTGGGATGTTGGTAGGTTTCCTCACATGAACTGCTCGCTTCAGGTCCTTTCACAACATGTCGATTGGATTAAGGTCAGGACTTTGACTTGGCCATTCCAAAACATTAACTTTATTCTTCTTTAACCATTCTTTGGTAGAACGACTTGTGTGCTTAGGGTCGTTGTCTTGCTGCATGACCCACCTTCTCTTGAGATTCAGTTCATGGACAGATGTCCTGACATTTTACTTAAGAATTCACTGGTATAATTCAGAATTCATTGTTCCATCAATGATGACAAGCCGTCCTGGCCCAGATGCAGCAAAACAGGCCCAAACCATGATACTACCACCACCATGTTTCACAGATGGGATAAGGTTCTTATGCTGGAATGCAGTTTTCCTTTTTCCAAACATAACGCTTCTCATTTTAACCAAAAAGTTCTATTTTGGTCTCATCCGTCCACAAAACATTTTTCCAATAACCTTCTGGCTTGTCCATGTGATCTTTAGCAAACTGCAGATGAGCAGCAATGTTCTTTTTGGAGAGCAGTGGATTTCTCCTTGCAACCCTGCCATGCACACCATTGCTGTTCAGTGTTCTCCTGATGGTGGACTCATGAACATTAACATTAGCTAATGTGAGAGAATCCTTCAGTTGCTTAGAAGTTACCCTGGGGTCCTTTGTGACCTCACCGACTATTACACGCCTTTCTCTTGGAGTGATCTTTGTTGGCCAACCACTCCTGGGGAGGGTAACAATGATCTTGAATTTCCTCCATTTGTACACAATCTGTCTGACTGTGTATGGGTGGAGTCCAAACTCTTTACAGATGGTTTTGTAACCTTTTCCAGCCTGATGAGCATCAATAACGCTTTTTCTGAGGTCCTCAGAAATCTCCTTTGTTCATGCCATGATACACTTCCACAAACATGTGTTGTGAAGATCAGACTTTGATAGATCCCTGTTCTTTAAATAAAACAGGGTGCCTACTCACACCTGATTGTCATCCCATTGATTGAAAACACCTTACTCTAATTTCACCTTCAAATTAACTGCTAATCCTAGAGGTTCACATACTTTTGCCACTCACAGATATGTAATATTGGATCATTTTCCTCAATAAATAAATGACCAAGTATAATATTTTGGTCTCATTTGTTTAACTGGATTCTCTTTATCTAAAATTCTAAAGGGTTCACAAACTTTCAAGCACCACTGTATGTGTGTGTGGAAAGTGAGAGTGACAAGTAGAAGTATTACAGGGATGAAAATAACTTTTTGTCTTATAGAATTTTTAACAAATTTCTTACTATATTTGAAAAGCATTTTTTGCTTGTAATTGAAATATAACAATTTGTATTTCAGATTACTCTTGGGTCCAAATGACCTAAAAATCTCTGTATAAAAATATGATTTTTGAGAACATTCCTGAAACTAAAACAAGGCAATAAAAATAATTAGTAAGATTCAACTTTCAGTAAAAACTTAAACAGGCCATTCTGGGTTCCAGCCCCAATCTGTGTGTATGTGATGCACTCTGTAGTCTCACCTGCACTCGTGTTTCCTCCACAGATCCACGCAGTACAGTGGCTTCTGGCATGGTTTGGCATGACAGGCATCAGAGTGGCATCCTGCCTGAACTCCCTGCCGCTCTAATACCGTGACGTACTCACTGCTCTGACCATCCAGGGGCAGAGAGTGACCGTTCAGCCTGACGTCCCGCATACAGCCTGCACAGCAACATACACACAAACGTACAGGCATCATAAAGAGTTAAAGCTAGACGGCCTTTCGATTTCATAAAATCGGTGAAATTTAGTTCCCTCTGAAATTTGTTCATTGTGATATATGTTTATTTCTGTAATATCTAAAAAAAATATCAGGCCATTCTATGTCTGGGAAGTTATTTAATTTGAGGGGATTCCTGAGCAAATAATGTGCATGAAATCGCTCACTTCACGCGGTCAAGCAGACAGAGGAAGTCCGTGTGCGCATGCGCAGGTTTACCTTCTTCTTCTGCTTCTTTTTCTTCTTCTTCTTTTGGGTTTTACAGCAGCTGGCATCCACAGTGTTGCGTTACTGCCATCTACAGGTTTACCTTGACCGTGCACTGACAGTTCCATCATTCTGTCGCTAAACGAACAGCTGATCACACCGAGGTGCTCGCTGACCGCCGATATTTATTAGTTTGGTCCTGTGTTTCCTTTCTTTCGCAACATAACATCTTTTCTTCTCACTTTCCGTTACTGTAGTCGGTCTTTCACGTTTCATACGCACACTCACGTCCTCCATTTTTCTCTCCTGTTTCAAATTTGTATCCCACAATGCCTTGTGCGAACGGGGAAAGCCCACCACATGATGCATGATGTTGTATCTTGGATTGGCTCATGGCGAAGCAGGAAAAAATAGCGGAGAATTTAGAGCCACGTGGCCCTAAAATCATTAATTGCTCTATTTAAAAAAAAAACCTAATAAAATTGGAAGTCCGTGATTCGAATTCAGTAGCTTTCGGTCCACTAAACAAACATAATTAGGTGTCGGGGAAAATTCTTTTTATGACCTACACTTGAAACATCTGAAAGGCAGTACAGCTTTAAACATGGTGAAAATGCGAAGAACAAAAAAGGAAAGCGTACAGACATGAAAAGGCAGAGACAGATACAGAGACCTTTTTCTACCAGATGGAGCGGTATGGCACTTCACAGCAAATAACTGTCCCTCATTTCAGTTTCCAGTGCAAAGTGAACTATAATGTAACTATGCAGAGTTTGTTATTTCTCTTGCTGAACACATAGGAGGAGCTAGAAATAGTGCAGACTTTTATTCAGTCAAATGCAGTCACCTCAGAAGCGTCTTGATGAAGTCTCTGGCTTGAATCACTTTCTTTCTTTCTTTTTTTCCCCTGAAACACCAGTGTTCATTAGTGTAGTGACTGAAGTGCATGCAGTGAAAAGTTATTCCTCTTTTCAAATGTGCTATTTCTGGCTAAATTAGGAGGCTCCATCACAATTTTATTAATCATTTTGAAGGGTTTTTTTAAATTATCATTATTAAAAAGAAGGTGGCATGGTGGTGTAGTGGTTAGTACTGTTGCCTCACAGCAAAAAGGTTCCGGGTTTGAACCTCACAGCCAACAGGGGCCTTTCTGTGTAGAGCCTATATGTTCTCCCCGTGTCTGTGTGGGTTTCCCGCACAGTCCAAAGACATGCAGCTTAGATAAAATACCCAGCCACTGATGTTGCACAAGACAGCGCATACTTAGTGCCGGTCCCAAGCCCAGATAGATTGAAGAGGGTTGTGTCAGAAAGGGCATCCACTGTAAAATCTATGCCAAATCAAATACGCGGATTAGAGCTGCTGTGGCGACCCCAAACGAGAGCAGCCGAAAGAAGGAGAAACTTTCATCTCATCTTATCTCATTATCTCTAGCCGCTTTATCCTGTTCTACAGGGTCGCAGGCAAGCTGGAGCCTATCCCAGCTGACTACGGGCGAAAGGCGGGGTACACCCTGGACAAGTCGCCAGGTCATCACAGGGCTGACACATAGACACAGACAACCATTCACACTCACATTCACACCTACGGTCAATTTAGAGTCACCAGTTAACCTAACCTGCATGTCTTTGGACTGTGGGGGAAACCGGAGCACCCGGAGGAAACCCACGCGGACATGGGGAGAGCATGCAAACTCCACACAGAAAGGCCCTCGCTGGCCACGGGGCTCGAACCCGGACCTTCTTGCTGTGAGGCGACAGCGCTAACCACTACACCACCGTGCCGCCCAGGAGAAACTTTCATTTTATTAAATTAATGGCATTTAGCAAACACACTTATCCAGAGCAGGGTGGCACGGTGGTGTAGTGGTTAGCGCTGTCGCCTCACAGCAAGAAGGTCCGGGTTCGAGCCCCGTGGCTGGCGAGGGCCTTTCTGTGTGGAGTTTGCATGTTCTCCCCGTGTCCGCGTGGGTTTCCTCCGGGTGCTCCGGTTTCCCCCACAGTCCAAAGACATGCAGGTTAGGTTAACTGGTGACTCTAAATTGACCGTAGGTGTGAATGTGAGTGTGAATGGTTGTCTGTGTCTATGTGTATCAGCCCTGTGATGACCTGGTGACTTGTCCAGGGTGTACCCCGCCTTTCGCCCGTAGTCAGCTGGGATAGGCTCCAGCTTGCCTGCAACCCTGTAGAACAGGATAAAGTGGCTACAGATAATGAGATGAGACTTATCCAGAGCAACGTATAACATACCTTGAGCAGTTGGGGGTTAGATGCCTTGCTTAAGGGCACTTCAGCCAGTCCTGCTAATCCAGGGAATCAAACTGGTGACCTTTTAGTCCTAAGGCTGCTTCTCTAACCATTAGACCATGGCTTCCCACAGCTTAGACCACGGCTTCCCACATTTATGTACACACTAAGGTTTTCTTGTTGCTGATAATTATTCCCTGATAATTCCACATAAAGAATTTGCCATCAAGTAAGGGAGGCTGAATCCCAAATGGCTTTCTATTCGCTTTGTTGTAACCCTCTGTAGTGCCTTCTACACACAGCAGAACATCATTTCTGTTTCACCCACTGAAAATGTGCAGCTCGGCAGATTATTATGATTAGAGAATTGGCACACGTGGCTGTGTTTGAGCTGCTTGCTGCCATTAAAACAAGCTCGCTGTGTCTTGTTCATTCTGAGAGAGAGACGTGGATTAGATATTAGACAGAAAGAGGTGGGAGAAAAACCTGAGACTGAGACGCACCTTGGAAGTCGTCTTGTATGCTGTGTGAGGCACTGTTTCCCAGAAGCACATTGGAGGAATGTACTACAATCTCCCATTTATTTCCCAGCACCCCAGTGACCTCTCGTGAGCCCCCGCCTTGCTCCAGTTGCAGGGTGAACACGTTGTCATGGCGACTCAAGCTGACCAGGACCCACTGGCCGTGATCCACTCGTTGGCTCCCGAGCTTCAGTGTGTGTGGGCCGTCACCCAGGTTGGCACGAACACACACGTAGCCATCTACTATCTACAAGAACACATAGGTGCAGATGTTAAAACTTCAGTAACGCTGGTGGAGACAACACAATGTGACAGCAAATTCAAGTCATGGTTAAATGAATATAATGATATTTTTCTGCTATTACATATTTTAAAAGCATGAAATTTGCAGATGCCACAGTGGGAGGAATGAATGAACTGACCTAATCTGGGTCCCTTTGTAAAAGGTCATGAACTAAACTTTGCATCGTAAGAAACAGGCAGTGAAGAGTACATGGAGTGCATTTGCGATGAGCCTGGAGATTAGTGGAAAGCTCCTGGGTGTCTATATAATTGCATATGTTTGTGTGAGACACTGGTGTGTGTGTGTGTGTGTGTGTGTGCACCCCTCACCTCCAGGAAGATGAACTCATTGGAGTCCCGGGAGCTCATGCTGAGCAGGATGCCTGATGAGGAGCGGGTTCTGATGAGGAACTGTGCGTGTGTCCTGCGTGGACTGATTCCTGTTCTCAGCTGGTACCTGAGCACGCTCTCCTTCTCAAAGGACCACTCAGGAAGAGCTAAAACACACACACACACTTTACAACATGCCAGGAAACTATTTAACACAAAATAAAAACAGCACTGTAGCATCCTTTATGAAAATTAACCCGTTTTTGTGTGTTTACAAGCGTGGTTGCTATGATACAGTATGTCTTTCCTTGTTTTAATACGACAAGAATCACTGATTTTTTAAAATTTGATTTATTAGCTTGGGTGGCACGGTGGTGTAGTGGTTAGCACTGTCGCCTCATAGCAAGAAGGTCCTGGGTTCAAGCCCCGTGGCCAGCGAGGGCCTTTCTGTGCGGAGTTTGCATGTTCTCCCCGTGTCCGCGTGGGTTTCCTCCGGGTGCTCCGGTTTCCCCCACAGTCCAAAGACATGCAGGTTAGGTTAACTGGTGACTCTAAATTGACCGTAGGTGTGAATGTGAGTGTGAATGGTTGTCTGTGTCTATGTGTCAGCCCTGTGATGACCTGGCGACTTGTCCAGGGTGTACCCCGCCTTTCGCCCGTAGTCAGCTGGGATAGGCTCCAGCTTGCCTGCGACCCTGTAGAAGGATAAAGCAGCTAGAGATAATGAGATGAGATGATTTATTAGCTTTGCCATAGCTATATATATATATTAGTGCTGTCAAAAATGTCGCGTTATTAACACGTTAACTTGACTCAATTTTAACGTCGATCATTTTTTTATCGGGAGATTAACGCTCTGTGACATGATGCCACGCCCCGCACAGCCAGAGTCCTCTGCCCTCCCCCGAAGAGCCACGGTGCTCGGCTTAGGTTTCGTTTTCCCATCGGCGGCTCCAGCCCCACTTTGCAGTGGCTGTGACAAGACGTGTTATGCTCTGCAATAAAAAAAAAAAAACATTGGTACAACCAGTGTTCGAACTATGCCGATATTTTCGGGGGGTCCCTTATTTTCCCTTGGGGGGGTGCTTGCGCTTGTCTCAGAGCGCGGCTCTCCATCGCGCGCTCACTTCGGATATGCAAATGCTTCCCGATACACATGATTGCTATGTCAATAAACATCATTTTGCCAATATTTTAGAGACCCCCCAACATTTCCCAAATCATGTTTTCAAGGGATCTCATGTCTGTTTCAGGGGATCTCGGATCCCCCGAGTACCCCCGTAGTTCGAACGGTGAGCAAGCCCATTCACTTTTTTATGCTGATAAGAGAATTACAATGGTTTTTCATGTGACAAAAATGTGCGATTAAATTGCGATTAATCGCGAGTTAACTATGACAGTCGCGACATTAATCGCGATTAAATATTTTAATCGCTTGACAGCACTAATATATATATATATATATATATATATACACACACATATTATGGCTGGGAAACCACTACAGCTTGTGCCAATGACAGTGGCCCCATTGTACTGAATCTGCATGTCTTTGGACTGTGGGGGAAACCGGAGCACCCGGAGGAAACCCACACAGACACAGGGAGAACATGCAAACTCCACACAGAAAGGCCCCTGTCGGCTGCAAGGTTCAAACCCGGAACCTTCTTGCTGTGAGGAGACAATGCTAACCACTACACCACTGTGCGGCCATCGCTGTCATACCTCTAATAAAAAACAACTGAAAGTGACAAAACCTGATTTGAGTGAGTTTATTCAGTGAAGAAATCGATGAATTGTTTTGATAAATTTGGGTACTTTTGTTTGTGAATGTGTCTATATAATAAAAAGAAAATCACACATTGGCTTGAAGAGATGAAGTTTATCTTCTGGTGTTGAAAAACTTGCATTTTTCTGACAAAATACATCACGGATCGGAGTGACATATTTCCCAATATTTCACTCCGATGACGTCACGCCCAGTGTTTTCCTGCTGACTAGATGAGCGTTGTCAAAATGGCGAACCGGTTTAAAATTAAAATTCTTTTGATTAACCTGCATTTTGTTTTTTGTGGATGTGTCCATATAATATAAAGAACATTACATGGTTGTAGGAAGATATGAAGTTTATCTTTTCATGTTGAAAATATTTCACTTGTTCGCTTTGCTCACTCGAGAATACGTTCACCACTCAACGATAAACTTCATATCTTCGCGGAAGCATGTAATATCCTCTATCTCTGATTTTATATATATATATATATATATATATATATATATATATATATATATATATATATATATATATATATATATATATATATTCTATCCTCACGGGATATGAGTAATCGCATGCTCTGATTGGCTACTTTGGCTACTCTACTACTAGGCTATCAGCTCATATACCGTGAGTTGAGAAAAACAAAATGGTGGAACATGTTGCTGAACCAACCGAGGATGAAATAAAAACTCTCCTCGAAAACAAAACCACAAAAAAAAGCAACAAAATATGGAATAAAAAGTATTTGATGGTAAGAACGTATCTTCTTTTATTTTTCAAGTATTATTATGATAGCATTTTTCACAAATTGCTACTGTCATTTCGCCAGTTTGTTTTCATTCTAAGTGGAAATGATTTTGTCTGACGTTTTGTATACAGTTTTTATTTATCGAATTTGCAAAAAATAAAAATGTTCTGTTTTTCAAAATCCAGTGAATGTGGATAGAATTCCACTATATAATTCCGTTATTCCACTCAATCTCATCATACATGATGTGATGCGCCTCATCGGCTATCAGCTCATATACAACTTGATTTCGTGGAATAACTGGTGTATATAAAACGTTTAGTTCACTATGCTGCTAATTTAGTTATATAATGCTACAACTTCTCAAACCTGAACCTGACAAAAAATCAGCATAAACACGGCACATCCGCATGTCATACATCTTATTACATTTCTTTATTTCTTTTTACACAGGAGCAGCTTCATGTACTGATAAAGTGGAATATGCTCTTCGATTTCATTTTACAACCTTTTTGTGGCCCTGCTGCAGTTACATAATTTCAACAGTATAGTTTGTGACTGAGCAGGACACCGTATACCATAGCAACCCATAATAGTGAAATCACAGCAATGTCCTTGTGAAGAGTATAACGCTCATAGTTACTGTAAGGTGTCGGTATAAAACATATCATTATTATTATTAAATTATAAATCATTAAAATAATATACAATAATTAATTATAATATTAGCTGCTTAAGAAGAATGTCCATTGTTAAAAGTACTATATAAATACAACTGATCTGAATTATAAATATAATACTAAATTTGGACCAGGGAAATCAATGCAATACTCATCTAATTAAAACATTTAAAACTTATAGCATTTGAAAATAAATAGATAAAAAATGTAGGCTTTCAATGCTATGAACTTGTAAATTTGAAAATGCATGCCGACTCACCCTTGTCACACTTGTGTCCGCTGTATCCAGGGTGGCAGTCACAGCTGAAGGAGCCCCACTCCCCAAGGCACTTTCCATGCAGGCCACAGGAGGGCCCTCCCACCGTCACACACACGCCATCAGTCAGACTGCACCCAGGGGCACTGTTCATACTCTCCGCTGCACTGCTCAGGTCATACACCTGACCAAGGAGACACACACACACACACACACACACGAGTCTGAGTCAGCACTATGGGTGACCTCACTGGTACTCTGTATACTGATGTCATGTTCTCCAATCCTGGGACATCAAGGTTTGTTGAATTTTTACCTCTGCCAACTTTGGTGGAGGAGGTTATGTTTTTACCTCCATTTGTTTGTCTGTTCCCAATGTAACATAAAAAACTGGAAACGGATTTTAATGAAATGACCATGGGCCAAGGAACATGTAGTGGTTAGCGCTGTCGCCTCACAGCAAGAAGGTCCGGGTTCGAGCCCCGTGGCTGGCGAGGGCCTTTCTGTGCGGAGTTTGCATGTTCTCTCCATGTCCGCGTGGGTTTCCTCCGGGTGCTCCGGTTTCCCCCAAAGTCCAAAGACATGCAGGTTAGGTTAACTGGTGACTCTAAATTGACCGTAGGTGTGAATGTGAGTGTGAATGGTTGTCTGCGTCTGTGTGTCAGCCCCGTGATGACCTGGCGACTTGTCCAGGGTGTACCCCGCCTTTCGCCCGTAGTCAGCTGGGATAGGCTCCAGCTTGTCTGCGACCCTGCAGAACAGGATAAAGCGGCTAGAGATAATGAGATGAGATGAGATGACCATGGGCCAAGGAACAATTGATTAGATTTTGACGCAAATCTGAATATGCAGCTTAGCGGACGTATACACTCTACCAAGTGCCCTTCGAGTTACCATTATTAATGATTTATCCATCTTTCCATTCATCTCATCTCATTCTCATTATCTCTAGCCGCTTTATCCTGTTCTACAGGGCCGCAGGCAAGCTGGAGCCTATCCCAGCTGACTACGGGCAAAAGGGGGGGTACACCCTGGACAAGTCGCCAGGTCATCACAGGGCTGACACATACAGACAACCATTCACACTCATGCTCAATTTAGAGTCACCAGTTAACCTAACCTGCATGTCTTTGGACTGTGGGGGAAACCGGAGCACCCGGAGGAAACCCACGCGGACAACATGCAAACTCCGCACAGAAAGGCCCTCGCCGGCCACGGGGCTCGAACCCGGACCTTCTTGCTGTGAGGCAACAGTGCTAATCACTACACCACCGTGCTGCCCTCCATCTTTCCATATTTTCCATATTTCTACAAGTAGGCATAAGACACTGACAAGATTTCCTCATCTGAAATATCTCCATCATGGGACATGCCATTACACAACTGTATTATTAAGTGTCAGCTGGCATAGACGGTCAATCTACACAATTACGCATCCAATTTTGGCATAATAGTACAAGATTTCCCTTGAGGTCATCACAAAATGTCACGCTTCACTGCAGCCTTCTACACACTTGACAAAAATGTCAGAAAATAGTCAGTGTGACTCAGATTCATCACGAGGTGGGAAATAAATCCCTCACCCACACGCTGAAAGAGTGTCAGCTCTGTGTTTGTGAAATCTGATGAAAAAGTTGAGGTCAAGTCTGCTACTGTATCCATGAGTAGGGATGAGTGGAGCCAATCAGATACTTGTACATGGCTAAGCATTACTCCTGTTTGATTCTTGCCATCGTTAGATGTGAGACATGTCATGGACTTGGTTTGCAGTTAACTAACTAATTAGCGAACTAATCTGCTTACTCACACAAGAATGAGCTGTTCCATAAGCTACTGTAGCGTTTGTTGAAAGGGAGGAAACTGGCATGAACCCACATCAGCATACAGTGTCTTGCAAAAGTATTCATCCCCCTTTGTGTTTGTCCTGTTTTGTCGCATTACAAGCTGGAATTAAAACTGATCTTTGGAGGGTTAGCACTATTTGATTTACAAAACAGGCCTACCACTGTAAAGGTGAAAATTGCTTTTCTATTGTGACACAAACAATAATTAAGATGAAAAAAAACAACAACAACCCAGAAATCTGGAGTGTGCATAGGTATTCCCCCCCAAGTCAATACTTTGTAGAGCCATCTTTTGCTGCAATTATAGCTGCAAATCTCTTAGAGTATGTCTCTATTAGCTTAGCACATCTAGCCACTGGGATTTTTTTTCCCATTCCTCAAGGCAAAACTGCTCCAACTCCTTCAAGTTAGATGGGTTGTGTTGGTGTACAGCAATCTTCAAGTTATGCCACAGATTCTCAATTGGATTGAGGTCTGGGCTTTGACTAGGCCATTCCAAGACATTTAAATGTTTCCCTTTAAACCACTCCAGTGTAGCTTTAGCAGTATGTTTAGGGTCATTGCCTTGCTGGAATGTGAACCTTCGTCCCAGTCTCAAACCTCTGGCCGATTCAAACAGGTTTTCCTTCAGAATTGCCCTGGATTTAATGCCATCCATCTTTCATTCAGTCCTGACCAGCTTTCCTGTCCCTGCAGATGAAAAATATCCCCACAGCATGATGCTACCACCACCATGCTTCACTGCATGAATGGTGTTCTCAGGGTGTTGGGTTTGTGCCACACATAGCATTTCCCATGATGGCAAAAAAAATCAATTTTAGTCTCATTTGACCAGAGAATCTTCTTCCATGTGTTTGGGGAGTCTGCCACATGCTGCTGGGCAAACTCCTAAGCAATGACTTTTTTTCTGGCCACTCTTCCATAAAGCCCCGCTCTGTGGAGTGTACGGCTTAAAGTGGTCCTATGGACAGATACTCCCATCCCCGCTGTGGATCTTTGCAGCTCCCTCAGCGTTATCGTTGGTGTCTTTGTTGCATCTCTGATTAATGCCGTCCTTGCCTGGTCTGTGAGTTTTGGTGGGTGGCTTTCTCTTATCAGGTTTGTAGTGGTGCCATATTCTTTCCATTTTGCTATAATGGATTTAATGGTGCTCCCTGGGATATTCAAAGTTTGGAATATTTTTTAATAACCCAACCCTGATCTATACTTCTCCACAACTTTGCCTCTGACCTGTTTGGAGGCTCCTTGGTTCTCATGTTGCTTGCTTGTTGCAGAGTCAGGGTCCTTCCAGAACAGGTTGATTTATACAGACATCATGTGACAGATCACGTGACACTTTGCACACAGATGGATCTTAACCAACTAATTATGTGACTTATGAAGTGAATTGGTTGGACCAGATCTTATTTAGGGGTTTTATACGGAAGGGGGTGAATACTTATGCACACCCCAGATTTCTGTTTTTTCATCTTAATTGTTTGTGTCACAATAAAAAAACAATGTGCACCTTTAAAGTGGTAGGCATGTTGTGTAAATCAAATGGTGCTAACCCTCCAAAAATCCATTTTAATTTCAGCTTGTAATGCGACAAAACAGGACAAACACCAAGGGGGATGAATACTTTTGCAAGACACTGTATATCCGACAATCGTTTATATGTTTGCGCTCACAAATTAAGTGTGAAAGGTCAAAAAATTATACACATTAATAGTTTGAATGCCTGCGCCAGCTGACACTAGAAAATAATAACATTTTTCTGACATAGTATATCACAGTGGATATATTTAATATGACAAACTCTCAGTTACACCAGTCTTATACCTGAAACATAATGTTCAGAAAACATTCTGATAACCTACACTTCTTAGCGAACTGTTTTCTGTTTTATGAATGTTGCAGTTCTATGTGTTAGGACTGGGACTGTTTTGGCCTCTAGAGGCCGCTGTTATTTCCTTTTCTTGTCATGTTTGTTTTGGCCTCTAGAGGCCGCCACTGTTTCTGTGTTTTATGTTTGTTGTTTTCCATGTGTCTTGTGCCCCGCCTAGTCCTCATTAGTGTCACCTGTGTCCTATTTTAGTTTGTGTATTTATAACCCTGAGTTCAGTCCTCTTATCACGGAGTCTTTGTGCTGTTCTGTTTAGCTCCAGTTACCTCTGTTCCGTGTTCCTTGCCTTTGTCTTTTTGGTTTTGCACTTTGCTTTTCTTTTTGGACTTTGTATTTACTGTTTTTTGTATCTTCTGAGCGTTGGTATTTTGCCTTTTCTTTTCTAGTTTTTTGGCTTTTGTATTTGACTTTGACCTTTTGGATATTTTATTTTTCCCTTCATCTTCTGAGCGTTTTTTGGATTATATTTTTTTTGGACTGTAAATATTGTAAATAAACTTTTTGATACTTTTCTACTTCCGCCTCACGCCTCTGCACTTGAGTCATCCCCCTGGTGGCCTAGTGGGGGTTTGCTGGATTCACACCAGCGAACCAGGTTCGAATCCCAGCAAAACCCTAACACTATGAGCTTTTGTTTCCAAGAAAGTTAACTGATGTTTTCTGGATGCTCAGAGAACATTTTTTAAACACTGATTGAACACACTCTTGCAATGTTTCTACAACACGAACATTTCTATTAAGTTAGTTCTGGTCTAACTGGGAATTAGTATAATAATTAGCATAATATTGTGAAGCAAACATTTATTACAGTAGATGTTTTAATAGATTACAGGAACGTTTTTTAGAACAATACAAGTTAATTTTCTCAGAACCTTAGAAGAAGAAAAAATTTATCACATGCAGTATTTCTCCCAGTTTAATCCACTATCTAGTTCCTCGCTGAAACATGGCATGTGAATGTGCACTTCTCTGGAGTCATGTAAAGCCAGTCACCTTAAATATTTGAGAGTGCTGCTTATGCAACATTATTAGGCAGCTTAAGATAATTGGAGGAGACACTCACAAGCAAACAGACGCCCCTGGTAGCCTAGTGTCAATCTTTATTACTTTTTTTTCCGCTTTCATTACCATATTGCTGTTAAAAACAGAACAACCTTCACATCTGAACATGCATAAGCTTCAGTTAATAAATATTTATCCTGCATAGCTGAGTCAGCGTGTGGAGAAACACCAGGCTGTCCAATACCAGCTTATGTGTGCCCTTGTTGTTAGATTTGATAGAAAATGACTCCTCTATATGAGCGTGTGTGTGAAGTCTATTAACTGAAGAGGAGGTCAATGCCCCCTGACCCTTGGCATGTAGTGCTGGACGTTTGCTGTCTAATAGCTTCTATGTAAAGATACAAAAGGTACCAAAATATACACAGATAATCATAGCATTTCCTGCTGCTATAATAATAATAATAATAATAATAAAAATAATACACAGGAGTCACCTGAAAACTACACTTTCTACTTTTCCAGCTAAAACAGTGGCCAGAACTAAGGTGAATAAAATCTGTCAAGTGGAAAAGCCAACTCACTGAATGAAAGGAGTACTCAATTTATCATTATTATGATATAATAAGCCATAATTATGACATAGTGTCTCAATTATAATCCATCCATTATCTCTAGCCGCTTTATCCTGTTCTACAGGGTCGCAGGCAAGCTGGAGCCTATCCCAGCTGACTACAGGTGAAAGGCGGGGTACACCCTGGACAAGTCGCCAGGTCATCACAGGGCCGACACATAGACACAGACAACCATTCACACTCACATTCACACCTACGGTCAATTTAGAGTCACCAGTTAACCTAACCTGCATGTCTTTGGACTGTGGGGGAAACCGGAGCACCCGGAGGAAACCCACGCGGAGAACATGCAAACTCCGCACAGAAAGGCCCTCGCCGGCCACGGGGCTCGAACCCGAACCTTCTTGCTGTGAGGCGACAGTGCTAACCACTACACCACCGTGCCACCTGATACTGGTTCTGTCCTGGATTAAATTTAAAATCTTGACTGTCACTTGATCTACCAGAGGAAACTGCTGACCCCCTACACCCCCTATCACTCACTAAGGTCTTCTAGCAACAATCTACTTGCTGTCCCACGCACCAGACTTTCCACCATGCACTCTCAGAAAATAAGGTATATTATTGGACCTTTAGGGGTACAATGGCTTGTCACTGGGACAGTACACTCTAAGGTACTTATTTGTACCCTTTATATACTGCTTGGGAACATATATGTACCTTTTTGGCCCTAAAAAGGTACACATAGTTACCTTGAGGGGCTACAATAGTGTAGACCGTACCTTTGGGGACAGAAATGGACTCCTACTGTACCCCTATTTCTGACAGTGTGGGGAGCAGGTCCTTCAGTGCTATTGCCCCACAAACTCTGGAATTCTCTTCCTCAGTCTCTACATGACTGCGCCTCTTTCTCTACTTTCAAATCTCAATTGAAGACTTCTCTTCCATGAACATTTCCTCTCTTACTGCTTAGCCCCACCTCCACCCACCCCATCCCTTCTGTAAAGCGCCCTTGGGATTGTGAAAGGTGCTATATAAATTATTATTATTATTATTATTATTATTATTATTATTATTATTATTATTATTATTATGCCAGCTCTGTTTGGGTGAACTCTGACCTGTGACTTCCTAAGCCACAACACTGTACGCCTATAGAACAGAAGTGGAATGGTCTTTTTGTTCAATAAAAAAAAAAAAAAGAGAAGCTGCTTATTATTACGTAATGGTTACAAAAGACCTTTGTCTCATTTTTTCTAATTGTTGCTGGAAGCTAGCCTAGTAAACTAGACCCACCCGCCTAGCGGCCAAAAATATTTTTGCCTAGCGAGTGGGTCTAGCCTCGCACCATATAAACAAAAACACCCCGGGCATCAAATCGTGCCCGCCAATCACAACGCAAGGTTTTTGTTTGGATTCTTTGGGCGGGCTTTTGCAGGAGTGACGACAAAGCTGCGCGATGCTGGAGAAAGCACAGCAGGAAAGATGGCTACGGCTAGTGAACAGCGCGCGTTTGACTCCGCTTTGGAATCAGTTTTAGAAGAATTAGACTTGGAGTTTTCGTTGAAACATGAGCAGGAAGAGGCTCTCCGCTCATTCCTTTTCAAGAAGGACGTTTTCGCTGTTTTGCCGACCGGCTATGGCAAAAGTCTGATCTACCAGCTGGCTCCGCTCGTAGCCAAAAGGATGGGGCTAGTTTGTGCAGTACGAAGAATTAATAAACAGCTTTGAAACATTACTTTTTGATTGTTTCTTATTTTCCCATTATTTTAAATTTAAGGGAAATTATTTCACCAAACACCACTAAATAAAAACTCTCAAAAACAGTTTAAAGGTCCCATGGCATGAAATTTTCACTTTCTGAGGTTTTTTAACGTTAAAATGAGTTCCTCTGACCTTCTTAAGTCACCCCAGTGGCTAGAAATGTCATAATGTGTAAACCAAACTATGCCCACCCTTTGTCAACATTTGAGAATGGCGCGTCAAAATGGCGCGTTGATAGGCTCGTCCCTTTACTATATCAGCAAGGGAGATGATCCCCACGCCCCCCCCTCTGGATTCCCACCCACTGTATGGATTGCCCGCCCAGCTCAAAAGTTGCCACCATAGATACGTCACTTCAATTTTGTAGTGAGGAGACCATAGAGGACACAACAACATGGCACCACCTAAGCGAGCGAAACATGGAAATTGCGCTGTACATGGATGTGACAACACAGAAAAGAGTCTGTTTTTACTGCTGACGGGAGAGCCCCTGAAGACGCAGTGGCTTAATTTTATTTACTCCAATAATACGCCGTCAAGTCTACCTAAGATGGTGTATGTTTGTCGGAAGCATTTTCCTGAGGAATGTTTCCACAACTTGGGACAGTACAGGGCAGGTTTTGCACATCAACTGTCACTGAAGCCTGGGTCCGTACCAAGCATCCCTGCCGCATCAGCAACAAACACCGAACAAGTAAGTGTATAACTGTTAAGTCGTTTTGCCGTGTTTTAAAATCGGTGTGTTAGCCTTGCAATGGCTACATTAGCTGTGCAGCTAACCGCTTCCTGCAGTTAGCCAGGTACTCTGCGCTACAAAACCAAAAAGCATGCAGCATGCTCTGTTAAACTGAGTTTAGTCTGGAAATTGACTGTAACTTATGAGCTTATGTTTGACTATTGCTCTGCAATGCATGTCTTCTGTTGGATAAGCGATATGTTGCTGTAGTTGCCGCTTCTATCCTCTTTGGTTATGGAGTGCGTGTTCAAGCCTAGGGTATTATACGTTCGTAAACTACCACTCCGAACACTCTCACTCTCTGTTCTCTGTGTCATGTTGAGTTTACGAAAGGAGTCCGAGGGAGAACGGGGTTTTGTCTTAGCAGCGTGGCTACAGGCACTGATAGCAGCGAGTATGTGTGTGCACGCAAACACTATACTACTATACTATACTACTAGTGTTGTACACACATTTTCCCACTCCCTTATTTAGACTTGTGAAGTCGGACTCCGGGTCAAAAGCGAAAACTTGGACTGTTGCTTGACCTGCCATTGCTACTGTTCACACACAGGTAGCATGCCCGCAGCTTGGTCAAGCCCCTCCCCCCATGGCCCGCCCCCACCCTCTACCCTTCCCCGCCTCCATGCTTCTCATTAGCAAAACGACGCACTGGGAAAAGGGCTGAAATGGGGCTTTCTCCCAGGAGGCTATATCTACGTGCCGAGGGTTCATTTCGAGAAAGGCTGCGGATATAACATCCGGAAACCTCCACGAGCCCGTTTAAAGCATCAACAAACCACCATGCCATGGGTCCTTTAAGCAAACCCTTGAAAACACTTGGAAAAAAAATGAGTGTATGTGGTACAGACTCCAAACTTGTGGTCATTATCATCAAACTTCTTAATATCTAGAACCTGTTTATTAATTAATACGCATTTTGAAAAATTATTTCAAGGTCTCCCCCACTGCTTTCTGTCACTCTGACTACGTCACAGTCACTGTTGCGCTGATTGGTCAGAGCGTTGGCCTATACGCACAGAGACAGTTTGAAAGACAGCGGTTTGTTCCTCCTACCCCCCTCGGAAATGTCTACGGATCGAGGCCAGACTAAATAGTCACATTTAGTCTGGCTTGCCAGGCTAGCTGGAAGCAACAATTTGAAGCTAAATTGTTTGAATTTTTTCTCCATGCTTGCTAGGATCTTCTTGTTAGCAATGTTAATAGCTCTGAAGGAGAGATACTACATGGTCTGAAAACATGAATAGTCTCCACACCTGAGTGTCCACCACCAGGTTTCTGATGCAGCCCACAAACCCTTTATAGTGCGCGTGTGTGTGACGCAGTGGATACGTGTCCTTCACTCCTCCTAGCTGTAAAGGCTGATTCACATTCAGGAATCTACAGAGAGAATAATACAGTAATACAGCTGACATCTCTCAGACAGCAATAAAATACACACTAGTGACAATCACATATACACTAATTGTCCTCTAGTTATATGAAACACGCATAACATTTCTTCTAAATGGAAATATGAAGCTTATTAGGACAAATAGAACATATGAAAGGCATATTTACTTAGTGTCCACTCTGTGATTGGAAAAAGAATAAGACGAAAACCCTTTATTTTACCTCTCGGAGCCTGGAGTGTGTGCAGACACCTTACATGCTGACTGGTCTGTCTCAAACATGTCCACTCCCAAACCCTCCACCTCATTCACCATGGCTCCAGAGCAACGATCCACAATCAAGTGCACTTCCTGTAAATTATAGTTACACACTCAGTAAATATAGAGTGCACACTTAAATGTATTTACACTCACTGAATATAAAGTGTAACAGAAGCTTCAACGATTAAAGTGTATTCAGTTTGTGAGTAGTGCAAAGATATGATAATCATCATCTCATCATAGCCTGCTGGAAAATCCAGCTTGGTCTGACCAGCTCCTAAAACTTTGGACAAAAATATTTGAATATGAATTTTGGGTATTTCAATTATATACACATTATATTACAGGCATTTAGCAGATGCTCTTATCCACAGCAACATACAACATACCCAGAGCAGCCTGGGGAGCGGTTGGGGGTTAGGTGCCTTGCTCAAGGGCACTTCAGCCATTCCTGCTAGTCCAGGGAATCGAATCGGTGACCTTTTGTTCCCAAAGCTGCTTAGATTCCCAGGAAAAAGTAGACTCTTGGCTCTTTCAGAGTGGCCAAACATATAAAAATGTTTTGATGTTCTACTCATATATCTAGTTTTCTACAGTGACGTTAAACACTCAGTGCTTAGTATATACCCAGCATAATATTCTAGCTAGTTAAGCTATGCTAACATTAGCTTGCTGGCAATCAGTAGCAGCTAATAGCCAAAGTTAGCTGCTTAATAAGAAGTTTGCTAATTCCATAGCATATAAAAACTTGATGCACTTGCATCATTTGATTACTGTTCATATCTTCTGTTTTGATTTCGCTTACCTCTACATCACTGCAAATCACATGAACTGGAGTGCCAGGCGAGGCTGTGATTTGCCATATGCTGAATTCAGCCACTGTGAAAGACAAGGATGGGTGGATCGATAGCAAAGTATCGATACATCCAACGCTGATGGTTCAATTTTGAGAATCGATCTTTATATTTAAAAAAATTGATAACAGGTACTGTCTTTAAGTAGTGATTTTATTAACTTCATTTTATTCATTTATTTTTTTAAATAGTTGCTTAAGATAGGAACTACAACCCCAATTCCAAAAAAGTTGGGACGC
This sequence comes from Neoarius graeffei, assembly GCF_027579695.1. NCBI lineage: Eukaryota > Metazoa > Chordata > Actinopteri > Siluriformes > Ariidae > Neoarius > Neoarius graeffei. Next base: position 70,639,564 of record NC_083573.1, on the reverse strand, counting down.
TGTGTAAACTGTAAATAAAAACAGAATGCGATAATTTGCAAAATCATGGAAACCCTATATTTCATTGAAAATAGTACAAAGACAACATATCAAATGTTGAAACTGAGAAATTTTATTGTTTTTAAAAAATATATATGCTCCTTTTGAATTTGATGTCAGCAACACATTTCAAAAAAGTTAGGACAGGGGCATGTTTACCATTGTGTTGCATCACCTCTACTTTTAACAACACTGTAAACATTTGGAAATTGAGGAGACCAGTTGCTGTAGTTTTGAAAGAGAAATGTTCTCCCATTCTTGCCTGATACACAGTTTCAGTTGCTCAGCAGTTCAGGGTCTCCTCTGTCATATTTTGCACTTCATAATGCACCAAATGTTTTAAATGGGAGACAGGTTTGGACTGCAGGCAGGCCAGTTTAGCACCCGGACTCTTTTACTTCGGAGCCATGCAGTTTTAATACATGCAGAAGGTGGTTTGGCATTGTCTTGCTGAAAGAAGGAAGGCCTTCTCTGAAAAAGGTTTTGTCTGGATGGCAGCATATTGCTCTGAAACGTGTATATATCATTCGGCATTAATGATGCCTTCCCAGATGTACAAGCTACCCATGTCATGTGCACTAATGCACCCTGATACCATCACAGATGCTTTTGAACTGTGCACTGATAACAAGCCGGATGATCCTGCTGCTCTTTAGCCTGGAGGACGTGGTGTCCATGATTTCTAAAAAGAATTTCTGCTTTTGATTCGTCAGACCTCGGGACAATTTTCCACTTCGCCTCAGTCCATCGTAAAAGAGCTCGGGCCCAGAGAAGGCGGCGGTGTTTCTGGATATTGTTTATATTTGGTTTTAACTTGCATTTGTGGATGCAGTAATGAACTGTTTTCACAGACGATGGTTTTCTGAAGTGTTCCTGAGCCCGTACAGTGATTTACACTACAGAATCGTATCTGTTTTTAATGCAGTGTCTCCTGAGGGCCTGAAGATCACAGGCATCCAATGTCAGTTTTCAGCCTTGTCTCTTGCATACAGGGATTTCTCCAGATTCTCAGAATCTTTTAATGATATTATGTAGCATAGATGATGTGATGCACAAATTCTTTGCAATTTTACATTGAGGAACATTATTCTTAAATTGCTGTACTATTTGCCCACACAGTCTTTCACAGAGCGGTGAACCCCTCCCCATCTTTACTTCTGAGAGACTCCGCCTCTCTGGGATGCTCTTTTTATACCCAGTCATGTTACTGACCGGTTGCCAATTAACCAAATTAGTTTTTTTAGCATTACACAACTTTTTCAGTCTTTTGTTGCCCCTGTCACTACTTTGCTGAAACGTGTTGCTGACATCAAATTCAAAATAAGCATATATATTTCAAAAAACAATAACATTTCTTGGTTTCAACATTTGATATGTTGTCTTTGTACTATTTTCAATGAAATATAGGGTTTCCATGATTTGCAAATCTTTACATTCTGTTTTTATTTATGTTTTACACAGCATCCCAACTTTTTTGGAATTGGGGTTGTACTTTTCCTTCCACTTTCTCACTATAGCTTACAGAAAGGCAGTAATAAAGCACACAGAGAAACACATTCTGCCAGTTAGTCAGTCGCACAATGGCAGAAAGTAAACAAAGCGTTGTCAATGATCATTCTTGAACCTGTTTTTTTTTTAATAATAGCTATTATTAAAAATTCAAACAAAATAGAGAAATCTGATCTTTTATAGTTTTTCATATTACTGCCAAAGCTTTCATGTACAACGTTTGCGTTGAACAATTTTGACTATAGAAATCACAAAGACTTCCTGTTTCTGTAACACAAGAAGACTTTTTAAGGTCTCAGGATCAGGATACTAGCCTTAGTATGACTTGGTATTGGATCGAAAAGAAAAATCAGTGTTGTCCATCCCTACTGAAAGAGTCTACTTTTCCCTGGGAATCCCAGATCCTGCTAGCCTAGTAAACTAGACCCACCCGCCTAGCGGCCAAAAATATTTTTTGCCTGCGAGTGGGTCTAGCCTCGCTCCATATCAACAAAACATCCCGGGCATCAAATCGTGCCCGCCAATCACAACGCAAGGTTTTTGTTTGGATTCTTTGGGCGGGCTTTTGCAGGAGTGACGACAAAGCTGCGTGACGCTGGAGAAAACACAACAGGAAAGATGGCTACAGCTAGTGAACAACGCGCGTTTGACTCCGCTTTGGAATCAGTTTTAGAAGAATTAGACTTGGAGTTTTCGTTGAAACATGAGCAGGAAGAGGCTCTCCGCTCATTCCTTTTCAAGAAGGACGTTTTCGCTGTTTTGCCGACCGGCTATGGCAAAAGTCTGATCTACCAGCTGGCTCCGCTCGTAGCCAAAAGGATGGGGCTAGTTTGTGCAGTACGAAGAATTAATAAACAGCTTTGAAACATTACTTTTTGATTGTTTCTTATTTTCCCGTTATTTTAAATTTAAGGGAAATTATTTCACCAAACACCACTAAATAAAAACTCTCAAAAACTGTCTAAGCAAACTCTTGAAAAACACTTGAAAAAATAAGAGTGTATGTTAAGTATGTGGTACAGACTCCAAACTTGTGGTCATTATCTCCAAACTTCTTAATATCTAGAACCTGTTTATTAATTAATACGCATTTTGAAAAATTATTTATTTCAAGGTCTCCCCCACTGCTTTCTGTCGCTCTGACTACGTCACAGTCACTGTTGCGCTGATTGGTCAGAGCGTTGGCCTATACGCACAGAGACAGTTTGAAAGACAGCGGGTTGTTCCACCCCCACCCTTCAAAAATGTCTACGAGCGAGGCCAGACTAAATATTCACATTTAGTCTGGCTTGCCAGGCTAAGATCCTGCACTTTTGGCCTCATTTACATAAAATCTGTATTTCTGAGATTTAAATTTTCTGAGCTATGCATTTGTTTATGTTTTTAAAGGCAAATCTTACCCACCAAGTTCAAAAATGTTAATTTATTAAATACACCATACAGAGATATACCAGTGATGAATTTCATTGAGTACCTAATTTAAAAATATAGAACAAAATTCATATTTGAATACTTTTGGTCGGTTTCCCGGCTCCATAGTAGACCATCTTTGCCAGCTAGTAAGATATTTTTATTATTACTTGAGGAAATTGATCAAACTATCTGACTTTCTAACTGCCTTACTGTTGTGCCATTTCCTTAAAACACTGTGTGTATGATGTTCCACTGTAATTTAGCTGATAGCTGGTCAGACTAAAGTGGCTTTTTCAGCACAGCTGCCAAATTTGGTTGAGTTCAGACTTTGAGACTTTGGTCTAGCGTAGAATCTATTCTCTGTACTTTCGGAGGAAACTGTCCCTAATACTGCTCCTACCTTTCCATCACTGATGATGTCGAGATGATGCCAGCGGCGGTCAGACAAAGAGGCGTGTGCAGGAAGCTGCAGTGTGACAGTGCCTGAGCCGTGATTAATACTCAACACTGGGACACCTTTCTTCAGCTCTAGAAAGAGACGGAGATGACATCATGTCGGAGAGAAGGACGGAGACCTGATGATGATATGCCACGTTGGCTTCTCGGATTCATGAGCTCCCAAACTTTTACTAAATGAGTCAATCTATCACTTCTAAGTGTGTTAACGTCCTGACCATGCCTCTCTACTGTCAACTCCTAATGCATTCTCTTATATGCTTCAACAGTGATGCTATTTCTCATTTTCCCCAGACTAATTCATCACACACTGACAGCGCATCGAGTCCTGTAGCGTTTAGGTTTGAGCCAGACCCCTGGTGGCAAAAAAAATGCTTCAGTGCAATCAATTTGTGGTCAAGTTCGATTTTTTTCCCCTTCAATCAGGACAGCGCAAGGCCAAGTCGATAATGAAGTGCCTACAGGCAGGACATAGCATACTGACGATCTAAGCTTTTTTAAGGTCTGTTCAGGTTATCCTCTTCAGCCATAAGAGGTCATGACATAACAGGTAGGACAGCATGTCTGCAGAGTTTGACCTTTATTAGGGGGCCTTACCCTCACAGTGCTGAACACAGACATTTCTATTGAGATCAATTCATCACTAATTGTTCATCATTCATCATCGTCATCTATCGACTCTATTTCCCACAGCTAATTGTTAAGGAAAATTAATTTCTTGTATGGCCAATGTAGAAATCCTCCATCATGATGGTATTGATCGCTTTGTTGTGTTTTTCATTATTAAGATGACAGCTTGCTGGTTGTTTTTTATGGCTAAATACAAAGTGTTTTGGCATTTGGGTGACGTACCAAGTGCAATGAAGTCCCCCCTGTCTCCGGACTGGAGGACACCGAGGGGGCCGTTGTACAGCAGCAGGCCGTCGGTCGACTCTGTGATGAACTCCAGAGAGATGTGGCTCTTGAAGCAAGGCTTTATGGGAGGGAACCAGGCATAGCCATCTCCTAGAAATGTGTGCTTAGTCTGCTGGCACTCTGGGCCGTCAAACAAGGGTGGACACTGACACCTAGGAGAGGTATACAGTGGATATAAAAAGTGTACACACCCCGTTAAAATGATAGGTTTTTCTGATATAAAAAAATGAGACCACGATAAATAATTTCAGAACTTTTCCCACCTTTAATGTGACCTATAACCTGTACAATTCAACTGAAAAACAAACAAATCTGTTAGGGGGGAAAATAAAAAATAAAAAACGTACAATAAGCTGGTTGCATAAGTGTGCACACCCTTAAACTAATACTTTGTTGAAGCACCTTTTGATTTAATTACAGCATTCAGTCGTTTTGGGTTCACACCTGCCATCAATTAAAATGACTCTGATTAACCCCAAATAAAGTCCAGACATTTACTCCATTGCATCCTCCAGCAAAAGCCAGGGTTCGCAGAGAGCTTACAAAGCATCAAAGATATCTCACTGTTGAAAGGTATCAGCCAGGAGAAGGGGACAAAAACATTTCCACAGCATTAGATATACCATGGAGCACAGCGAAGACACTCATCAAGAAGTGGAGAAGATATGGGACAACAGTGACATTACCAAGAACTGGACGTCCCTACAAAATTGATGAAAAGACAAGATGAAAACTGGTCAGGGAGGCTGCCGAGAGGCCTACAGCAACACTGAAGGAGCTGCAGGAATTTCTGGCAAGTACTGGTTGTGTACTACACGTGACAACAATCTCCTGTATTCTCCATATGTCTGGACTATGGGGCAGGGTCAAAGAAAAACATCCAGGCCCGGCTAAATTTTGCAAAAAAAATACATCAACTCTCCTAAAAGCATGTGGGAAAATGTGTTATGGTCTGCTGAAACCAAGGTTGAACTTTTTGGCCACAATTCCAAAAGGTATGTTTGGCGCAAAAACAACACTGTGCATCACCAAAAGAACACCATACCCACGGTGAAGCATGGTGGTGGCAGCATCATGTTTTGGGGTTGTTTTTCTTCAGCTGGAACAGGGGCTTTAGTCAAGGTGGAGGGAATTATTAACAGTTCCAAATACCAGTCAGTTTTGGCACAAAACCTTCATGTGTCTGCTAGAAAGATGAAGATGAAGAGGAATTTCATCTTTCACCCTGACAATGACCCCAAAATGTTTTGGAATGGCCCAGCCAGAGCCCAGACCTAAATCCAATTGAAAATCTGCGGGGTGACTTGAAGAGGGCTATGCACAAGAGATGCCCTCACAATCTAACAGATTTGGAGCGCTTTTGCAAGGAGGAGTGGACAAATATTGCCAAGTCTAGATGTGGCAGGCTGATAGACTCCGACCCAAAAAGACTGAGTGCTGTAATTAAATCAAAAGGTGCTTCAACAAAGTATTAGTTTAAGGGTGTGCACACTTATGCAACCAGCTTATTGTACATTTTTATTTTTTATGTTTTTCCCCCTAACAGATTTGTTTGTTTTTCAATTGAATTGTACAGGTTATAGGTCACATTAAGGGTGGGAAAAGTTTTGAAATTATTTATCGTGGTCTCATTTTTTGACATCAGAAAAAACAATCATTTTAACGGGGTGTGTACACTTTTTATATCCACTGTAAATTGCCAAAATGGTAGAAAACGTAACATTTGCATAGAATGTGAGACATTTTCACAATATACTTTATAAATCATGATACTTAGCGTGGCTAAGGTTTGTTTTGCTCATAATGCCAACGTGCCCTAGAAAAGCCTTATCAAATGTTAACGCATCATCATAGGAATATTTAACAAGAAGAACCAAGCAAAACTGAGTGATTAATTAACCCTATGAACCCTGGGCTCTTTCACACCCTGCACTTTTAAGCTCTTATCTTGGTCATTATAAGGGATAGCCATACATGCTGTATCTTGTTTTTTTTCAGTCTAGAGAAGCAACTAATATCATCAGAAAGGATAAGTTCTGCTGTTTATTTTGATATATGGTATTTTGTTAAGCGATACAAACTTCATGACGTAGCTTGAACTGAGAAACAGGAGCGTGAAAAAATTAGTAAAGATATTACTTTACAGAAGTTTGATCTGTACTCATAATGTGATTACTTCAGTATGTACAACCACTGTATAAATGTGATTAGCATCATTACAAAGCTCCAGTTCTGGTCTTTCTTGTGATATGTGATCCATGTCTGTGCAAGTTCATGAGTAACTCAAAGAAGAGTTATGGATGGCGAGGTGGACGCAGAGCTGTATACAGACTGTAAATATGATTAAATTCGATGTAAATTAAAAATTTTCTCACAAACAATTTATTGTATATACAATCAATTAGCTGCTGTCGCCTCACAGCAAGAAGGTCCGGGTTCGAGCCCCGTGGCCGGCGAGGGCCTTTCTGTGCGGAGTTTGCATGTTCTCCCCGTGTCCGCGTGGGTTTCCTCCGGGTGCTCCGGTTTCCCCCACAGTCCAAAGACATGCAGGTTAGGTTAACTGGTGACTCTAAATTGAGCGTAGGTGTGAATGTGAGTGTGAATGGTTGTCTGTGTCTATGTGTCAGCCCTGTGATGACCTGGCGACTTGTCCAGGGTGTACCCCGCCTTTCGCCCGTAGTCAGCTGGGATAGGCTCCAGCTTGCCTGTGACCCTGTAGAAGGATAAAGCGGCTAGAGATAATGAGATGAGATGAGATGAGACAATCAATTAGCATCCTTGGAAAGGTCAATTTGTGCCATTTCATGTCCTATGCATGGCACCTTGCTGCGATGAATACTTCGTGAACAATTTGCTCGATAAGAAGGGATGCGAATTTGGATGCAATTTGTGTTCGTCGGGTTCGAAGGGTTAAACACATTTAAACGTCCAATCAGCGTTTATAAAAGTATTTTGTGATTTATTCTATCCACATTCACTGGATATGAGCAATCGGGCGCTCTGATTGGCTACTCTGCTACTAGGATATCAGCTCATATACTGTGAGTAGAGAAAAACAAAATGGTGGCGCGTGCTGCTGAACCAACTGAGGACGAAATTAAGGGTGTTTTCACACTTGGTCCCTTTCAGCCATCTAACCGAACTCAGATCGATGACTCAGCATTTTTTGCGCATATGTGAACACTCCAACCATACCCAGACCCCTTTAAAGCAAACCGAACTGAGACCACCTCAGGAGGTGGTCTCAGTATGGTTCGCTAAGGGTGTTTTCACACCTGGTCCCCTTTAAAGGAACCAGACTCAGTCCTCTTTAAGTGGACCAAAAAGTGGACCAACAGAAAAAGAACTCAGTTCTTTTTGTGTTCACACTGTGAATTTATTACAAAGAGGACTGGGTTCTCTTTCTGGTCCAGTTAAGCTTTGATGGGGCCTCAGTCCTCTTTCTGTTCACACCAGGTCCTCTAGAGCCCTCAGACCCCCAGTGCATGGAATTCTGGGTAATTTTCTCTTGAATCAAAATGTCTGCTGCCATGCTTGCCCTGCTGTATTCTTTGATCAAAATAGTGTGGATTAAGGAAAATAAAATTTTATATATATATATATATATATATATATATATATATATATATATATATAAAAATAAATAAATATATAAATACATATATCATATTAATTTTATTTATTTATTTATATATATTATATATTTATAATATAGTTATATTATTGTGGCCAACTCATCAGTCAGTAAGTTCAGAGAACTGTAAAGCGGCTGTGGTAAGTTCCAAAAGGAAGTTGAGTTTCCCTGCTACAGTCACGTGACCAACTACGGCAAACGAAGAAGGTTAAACTCCAGTGAAAAAGGCGAAGTGAACCCGGTGCACTTTTTGTTCACAATGCGCAGATTAGGCGAACCGTACCGTTGATTTTTAGCGAACCGTACTGAGACCACCTCCTGAGATGGTCTCAGTTCGGTTCGCTTTAAAGGGGTCTGGGTACGGTTGGAGTGTTCACATATGCGAAAAAATGCTGAGTCATCGATCTGAGTTCGGTTAGATGGCTGAAAGGGACCAAGTGTGAAAACACCCTAAAAATCAACGGTACGGTTCGCCTAATCTGCGCATTGTGAACAAAAAGAGCACCGGGTTCACTTCGCCTTTTTCACTGTAGTTTAACCTTCTTCGTTTGCCGTAGTTGGTCACGTGACTGTAGCAGGGAACCTCAACTTCCTTTTGGAATTTACCAGCCGTGTTTTGTGCTCATAGATAGCTGGAATACATTTATTTTCCTTAATCCGCACTATTTTGATCAAAGAATACAGCAGGGCAAGCATGGCAGCAGACATTTTGATTCAAGAGAAAATTACCCAGAATTCCATGCACTGGGGGTCTGAGGGCTCTAGAGGACCTGGTGTGAACAGAAAGAGGACTGAGGCCCCATCAAAGCTTAACTGGACCAGAAAGAGAACCCAGTCCTCTTTGTAATAAATTCACAGTGTGAACACAAAAAGAACTGAGTTCTTTTTCTGTTGGTCCACTTTTTGGTCCACTTAAAGAGGACTGAGTCTGGTTCCTTTAAAGGGGACCAAGTGTGAAAACACCCAAAAACTCTACTTGAAAACAAAACCCCAAAAAAATACAAAAAAAAAGCAACAAAATATGGAATGAAAGTATTTGATGGCAAGAACGTATCTTTTTTTTATTTTTCAAGAATTATTATTACAGCATTTTTCACAAATTGCTACTGTCATTTCGCCGGTTTGTTGACATTCTAAGTGGAAATGATTTTATCGGACGTTTTGTGTAAAGTTTTTATTTATTGAATTTGCAAAAAAATTAAAATAAAACTGCTCTGTTTCTCAAAATCTAGTGAATGTGGATAGAATACAACAGTTATTCCACTCAATCTCGTCGTACGTGGCTTATAGCCAACTCGGTGCTATGTGCCTCATCGGCTATCAGCTCATGTACGACTCGATTTCGTGGAATAACTGTTAAATGTCACTGTATCGATACATTCTATTGTCCGCCCCATTTTAAGGATACCTTACCTGTAGCCCATGTCTGTATCCATGCAGGTGCCTCCGTTAAGGCAGGGGCTGTGGAGGTACGAGGAGCAGGACATGTGCTTGCTCTCTCTGGCCAAACATCCACACAGAGCCGTGACTGTGGCTGAGACAGAAACCAAAGAAGTGTTCCCACCGTTCAGAACTGATGGCGTGTCACTAAACGTCACCCTGCTGGAACAGCCACCTGCAGGACTGCAGTCTGCGTAGGCACACTCATCCACCCCCACCTGCAGAATGGTCACACCCAGGGCTGACTCCAGCTGAAAAAGATGCAAAGACACAGATTACAAATTACAATATTGGTGACATATGGGCGGCATGGTGGTGTAGTGGTTAGCGCTGTCGCCTCACAGCAAGAAGGTCCGGGTTCGAGCCCCGGGGCCGGCGAGGGCCTTTTTGTGTGGAGTTTGCATGTTCTCCCTGTGTCCGCGTGGGTTTCCTCCGGGTGCTCCGGTTTCCCCCACAGTCCAAAGACATGCAGGTTAGGTTAACTGGTGACTCTAAATTGACCGTAGGTGTGAATGTGAGTGTGAATGGTTGTCTGTGTCTATGTGTCAGCCCTGTGATGACCTGGCGACTTGTCCAGGGTGTACCCCGCCTTTCGCCCGTAGTCAGCTGGGATAGGCTCCAGCTTGCCTGCGACCCTGTAGAAGGATAAAGCGGCTAGAGATAATGAGATGAGATGAGATATTGGTGACATATGCAAAAACCATGCAGAAAATGAAACACTGATGACATTAACAGTACTGAATGTCAGGATGATTGATTCCATGTACTGGTTATTATTATTCTTAAGGGACACATTTTGTCTATAACATTACATCAGGGGTCGTAAACTGGTGAAACCAACCAGATACGGACCCAGCAAAGTATTTCAGCAGATTAAACTAGAAAAAAAAATCAGTGCAATTCAACGACTCCAAACATGAAGCATTCCAGCTTCTGTAGCAGATCTTCTGCTGTAGCTTGTGGCTATCAGTCATGTGCATTTATATAAACAACAGCACCAGGCAAAAGTTTGTACACCCCTACTCATTCATAGGTTTTTCTGTACTGTGACTACCCGTAGAACAATACTGAAGACATCAAAACTATGAAATAATTAGAGCTGTCAAGTGATTAAAAAAACTAATTAATTGCACATTTTGCAATGAATTAATCATGATTAAGAACTTGATTTTCTTCTTAAGACTAAAACTTATAATCCATTTTTAAATGTAAAATCATCAAATTAATGTAGAATAATCACAAAGGATGTATATTTCAGACGTCTAATAGCATTTAATTGCATCTTTAAACACAGAACTACGCAGCTGCAGAAAGAAAACTCAGACCTATAAAGTGCCAGTTGATTTCAAAATCAAGACCACACACACACACACACACACACACACACACACACACACACACACACACACACAGTATACACATACAGAAAAAACACTGGCAGAAAACACTATGCTCATGGGTTGGAAGTTTTTAGCGATCCAAGTAGCCAAAGCATTGGTAACCTTTTCACTTGCTGGTTTAGTTATTCGCCCACGAGTACCACACTCCTGTAGCGTAGACTGGCGAGCAGTACAGATGGTTTCCATAGAGTGTTTTGCATGAAGGTGATATTTTAAAGACAAGCTACTTCTGTGATAACTGAATTTGGCTTTGCAAACTGTGCAAATTACTTTCATTTTCTCAATGGTTCCGTCAGGCAACTTTTTATACTCAAACTTTCTGCCCAAAACTCTTTCACTATTTGTCTCCATCTTTAGCTAGGGATGAGGTTTCGCAGCATCCGTGTCATAGGTCAGCCCCCACACAGGAAGTAAACAAAACGCAGCTGCGTTAATTGCATTAATTTATTTTAACGTGTTAAATATTTTAAATTAATCACAATGATTAACATGTGGGCGGCACGGTGGTGTAGTGGTTAGCGCTGTCGCCTCACAACAAGAAGGTCCGGGTTCGAGCCCCGTGGCCGGCGAGGGCCTTTCTGTGCGGAGTTTGCATGTTCTCCCCGTGTCCGCGTGAGTTTCCTCCGGGTGCTCCGGTTTCCCCCACAGTCCAAAGACATGCAGGTTAGGTTAACTGGTGACTCTAAATTGAGCGTAGGTGTGAATGTGAGTGTGAATGGTTGTCTGTGTCTATGTGTCAGCCCTGTGATGACCTGGCGACTTGTCCAGGGTGTACCCCGCCTTTCGCCCGTAGTCAGCTGGGATAGGCTCCAGCTTGCCTGCGACCTTGTAGAACAGGATAAAGCGGCTAGAGATAATGAGATGAGATGAGATGAGATTAACATGTTCATTTTGACAGCCCTAGAAATTACATATATGGAATTATGTGGTAAATTTAAAAAAAAGTGTTTAAAAAAGAAAATATGTTTGATATTTTAGATTCTTCAAAGTAGCCACCGTTTACCTTGATGACGCTTTACACACTATTGGCATTATTTTAACCAGCTTCATGAGGTAGTCACCTGGAATGCTTTTCAATTAACAGTTGTGCCTCGTCAAAAGTTAATTAGTGCAATTTCTTGCCTTATTAATGTATTTGAGAGCAAACAGTAAATAGTAAATAATAATAATAATAATACAGTAAATATCCCTAGTCCACAACTGTAGCAATCCATATTATGTCAAGAACCGCTCAATTAAGTAAAGAGAAACGACATCCATCATTACTTTAAGACATGAAGTGACTTTTAATTAATAAAAATAAAGAAAAAAACGCTGAATTTGAAGGTGTGTCCAAACTTTTGGCAGGTACTGTATTCACCTGAAGGTACCTCATAGAGTCAGAAAAGAGTTTTCACAGTCTTTCAAAGAGATATTTTTTCATTTATCATCTCTAGTCTGATTAGTGAAGTGATGACCGGGTACGTTAAAAAAAGTCAATGATGAAAACAGAGTGTTTAAAGATGAGGTATGAGAAGTATATACTGTATTTATTCTTCACTTCTAAAGTAAGGTGACGTACTAATAAACTAATCACTAATGCTTAAGGTAAAGGGTTAAAAGTTCACCAGTCAGTCATGTTAATAGTCTATCCTGATCCTTTCTGGAGCTGGACCATCACAAATTGTAGCTGAGTTAGCAATATGGAGCACTTTTACATGAGAAAACAAGATAACGCACAATGCGGCAAAAGACTGAACACGAAAGAGAGAACTTAATGCAGTTGTGGTACGTGTGTGAGAATGAACACAGTGTAACGTCTGATGCAGTACATGGAGATACAGAGGGTTTATGGTTAGTTAGCACAAAAATCTTTTAGCACAAGTTCTAAAGTCTCTTTGCACAACTCTAAGTTCTTGAGCACATGATCCAAGGACACTTAATCTTTATTATGAATACTTACTGATCATGTTTAGAAATGTTTGATGGATATTTTTATGAAAGTTGCCAAGATTCCGATCGAAAACCAGTGATTCTATTTCCCCACTCCGTCATCTTGAAACCGCCATGTTTGATGTAGCCCAATGTAGTTGATGTTAGTCACCAATCCTCCCTCCAAATTATTTAACACAGCATGTACCCTGACAGTCCACCACTACAGCCAACTTCCAGGTTTGATTTGTCTTTATTAAAGTGCTAAGCTTAAATTATATCATATTTATTATTTACAGTTTGCTAACTAGGTACAGCTTCGAGACTTGTCTTTTTTCATATATATATTTTTTCGAGGCGGCACAGTGGTGTAGTGGTTAGCGCTGTCGCCTCACAGCAAGAAGGTCCGGGTTCGAGCCCCGTGGCCGGCGAGGGCCTTTCTGTGCGGAGTTTGCATGTTCTCCGCGTGGGTTTCCTCCGGGTGCTCCGGTTTCCCCCACAGTCCAAAGACATGCAGGTTAGGTTAACTGGTGACTCTAAATTGACCGTAGGTGTGAATGTGAGTGTGAATGGTTGTCTGTGTCTATGTGTCAGCCCTGTGATGACCTGGCGACTTGTCCAGGGTGTACCCCGCCTTTCACCCGTAGTCAGCTGGGATAGGCTCCAGCTTGCCTGCGACCCTGTAGAACAGGATAAAGCGGCTAGAGAGAACGAGATGAGATATTTTTTCGATTGCTGTGACCATAATCGAAGATGTAAGATGTATAAGACAGTAGTGAGACCAGCTGTGATGTATGGATTGGAGACCGTCCCCTTAACGAAGAGACAGGAGGCAAAGTTGGAGGTGGCGGAGTTGAGGATGTTAAGGTTTGCGATGGGAGGTTGGACAGGATAAGGAACGAGCACATCAGAGGGACAGCACATGTGGACAGCTTGGGAATTAAGCTAAGAGAGATGAGACTGAGATGGTATGGGCACATCCTGAGAAGAGATGCAGAGCATGTTGGAAGGAGAATGTTGAGGATGGAGCTGCCAGGCACACGAAAACGAGGAAGGCCAAAGAGGAGATACATGGATGTGGTGAGAGAGGACATGAAAGTGGCAGGTGTGGTAGAGAAGGATGCGGAAGACAGGGAGCAATGGAGACGAAAGATCCGCTGTGGCGACCCCTAATCGGGAGCAGCCAAAAGAAGAAGAAGAAGTGACCATAATCCAGAGTTGTGCGAAAGAACATAGAGTTGTGCTAAGAGACTTTAGAATTTGTGCGAAAAGACTTTGGATTTGTGCAAAAAGACTGCTGTGCTAAATAACCGGATACCGATACAGAGCTAATGACATTGCAGTCTGTGCTTTGTGAAACACTCCTTATGAGATCTCACAATAGCTCTGTGTGTGTGTGTGTGTGTGTGTGTGTGTGTGTGTGTGTGTGTGTGTGTGTGTGTGAGAATTACTTAAATCCATGTCCAAGGGCAATATGTCACATTCACTACAAGCCTTTGTAAAACTTTGAGAGCAGCCTCTCTCTGGGCATAAACAAAAGTCAGAGGCTTCACACAACTCCCACTCACACCTGACTTACAGATCCATTTATTCCCTTCCTCTGTCCCTCCTTCATTCCCTCCCTTCTTGGCTCACTGGCCACACAGTGCAGTGTCATACCTTACAAGGCCATGAAATATTCATAACACCTCATGCAGATCATCACTCTAGGCACAAGTGTAATGTGGTAGTAGCTGCCTGCGCTCATGTTTCTGAGAGATGTAAATAAAAACTGCATATGTGTGTGTGTGTTACCTTGGATTTGTACATAGCTACAATGCCATGCAGTTTCTCCGGCCTGTAGTAAGGGGAGCCGTAGGCAGCGAACCACAGGCTGAGGTGCTGCTGGGTGGAATGAGTGCCGTTGGCCAGGCTGAAGACGTGCACTTTATCCAGATCTGTCTGTAAGACCTCAGATAGCAGTCGCTGCAGACGCTCATACAAACTCCCCTCACCATCAGAGGCCCTGAACAACTCCTCCGCTGTTACATCTGCACACAATAAACACCAAAACCCACACTTACATACACACATGCCACCTTATCAAAAACACATACTGAAGAAGTGTGTGGAGGTTTGGGGCTATCCAAGTCATTCTGCAAAGACTGAGAATAGAAACGAAAAATAATCAAAACAGCTAGACTCGTGCTATGATATTAAAAGCACAAATTAACTATAATAATGTTTATAACACAAGAGCAGTTGTTCTAACGTGGTCTGTGATTATTATTATTTTTTTTTTTTTTGATGTATGGAGCAAGAAATATAGCAACTTTAAATCCAGGTTAAAAATATTTCTCTTTTCTTGTGCTTATGATTGAACTCAAAAACTTGTACTTTTTCTTGTAGTATTTTATGTACAAGGGCGGCACGGTGGTGTAGTGGTTAGCGCTGTCGCCTCACAGCAAGAAGGTCTGGGTTCGAGTCCCGTGGCCAGCAAGGGCCTTTCTGTGCGGAGTTTGCATGGTGTCCGCGTGGGTTTCCTCCGGGTGCTCTGGTTTCCCCCAAAGACATGCAGGTTAGGTTAACTGGTGACTCTAAATTCACCGTAGGTGTGAATGTGAGTGTGAATGGTTGTCTGTGTCTATGCGTCAGCCCTGTGATGACCTGGCGACTTGTCCAGGGTGTACCCCGCCTTTCGCCCGTAGTCAGCTGGGATAGGCTCCAGCTTGCCTGCGACCCTGTAGAAGGATAAAGCGGCTACAGATAATGAGATGAGATTTTATGTACATTATTTTAATCGTATTACTTATCTTTTAATTGTATTGATTTCTATTAATTATGTATCTTGTAGTTTATTTTAGCTCCTCCAGTGGTTTTCATGAAATTTCTCTTATTTCTGGCTTATTTGTAAAGCACTTTGAATTATCAGCGTGCATGAACGGTGCTATATAAATAAACTTGCCTTGCCTTTTCTTTTCTTGTTTTTTTTTAAAATATTACAGTGGTGGATGTCAAAATCACCATTATCAAAGTTGTACCGATAAATAAACAGTATTAGACAGGAATCTAATTTTATGATCTAATTTTAATAAAGCAGGTTCGATGGGTGTGAAAGTTCAGAAGAAATAAAAACCCTCTGGCGCCAGTAAATACCCTAAACATTACTGCACACATTTCAACAACGTGGCTAATTCTGTAGTAGGCTTAATAGTTAAAAATCTATGCTGAAAGGATCTGCTTTTTTTTTTTTACAGTCAAGGGATACTTGACTGTAAAAAGTTTGAGAACTTCTCAAACTCTACATCTCTATCATACATGTGACTACCAGAGACAAGATTCATTTCTCCGTATCAAGAAAAGTTTTTACTTCAAATGGAAGTCTAAGGGCAGTTACAGGGACTGACATTTGTCATCTCATCTCATCTCATTATCTCTAGCCGCTTTATCCTGTTCTACAGGGTCGCAGGCAAGCTGGAGCCTATCCCAGCTGACTACGGGCGAAAGGCGGGGTACACCCTGGACAAGTCGCCAGGTCATCACAGGGCTGACACATAGACACAGACAACCATTCACACTCACATTCACACCTACGCTCAATTTAGAGTCACCAGTTAACCTAACCTGCATGTCTTTGGACTGTGGGGGAAACCGGAGCACCCGGAGGAAACCCACGCGGACACGGGGAGAACATGCAAACTCCACACAGAAAGGCCCTCGCCGGCCACGGGGCTCGAACCCAGGACCTTCTTGCTGTGAGGCGACAGCGCTAACCACTACACCACCGTGCCGCCTACTGACATTTGTGTGAAATATAAATTTATGCTGAATATGTTTATGAATTCTTCAGCCAAAGACATAAGTGCTAAATCTCTAGTTAAATATTTCATTTATATATTATTGTATGTTAACAACATAAATTCAAACTCCTTACCAGTGAGCTTTCTGTGTTTTTTTTTTTTCACAGTACAGGGAATTGCATCAAAATTCTTGTCCATGCACGATGAGCGCAGTGAATAAAGAATGCACTAGAGTACACCTTTAACATCAACAACAACAATAATAATAATAGGTGAAAGGAAAGAGATGTTTCCTCGTTCTGTTCAGCACACCACAGTGGAGGTGAAGGTTGCAATGAATAAATAGGAGTTAAATCACGCACTGGAGAATCGGAGTGAGCCAGCGTTGAGCAGCGCCTCCTCCCTCAGCTCCCTGACTGTAATCTGCACCGTTGAGGTGACATCAGGCCAACTCTTATCGGCTACTCGCACCTGCAGTCTGTAACTCCCAGCGGGGGTGCCACTTTTTATGCTTAGCTGACCAGAGTTCTGGTTCAGGATAAACTGCCTGTGAAACACACCCACACACAGAGACAAAGACAGAGATAGAGAGAGTTAGGATGTGTATATATCGGGGTGTAGTAGTGATAATAAAGCAGCAGCTAATTAAACAAAGCAGACATTTTGAATTTCCTTTCAGCATCTTTGACCAGACATAATAATAGATAAGCAGTCCATTAAGAGGCTTTATATTTCCATGTTTCAGTCACACCCTTTAATTCTTCAGCCCTCATGCAGGGCCGCCATCCAGACTACTGGCATTGTATAATGTCAGCTCTTAGTCTGTTAGTCCATGTCCTCTTTCGCTTACACAGAGACAGGAGTTACACAGACAATTGCCCACTGGCTCACGGTGATGTCCTTTAGTACAGCCCGGCACTTCAGCTAGACACTGTCAGCCTGGACAGGCTAAGCAGAGTCCTGACTCAGATTAGAGAAGGCCACTGTGGTAATATGACAAATATGTCACTGCTGTACCTTACACGTCAAAGCTGTTAGGCTGGATACATCCAGAGCACGGGCATATAGTCTTTTCAACCAAGCCAGCAGGATCACCTGATACCACAGTGACCAACTTATAAAATTTATTGGAAATTCTAATAACAACCTTCATAATGACCGTATCCTATCCCAAGTATAAAAATATATTGCTAGAGGTGAACCTTTCAATTCAAACGAATGACTTTCTCCTTACAGTGTTAGTCACTATGGTTTCCCTGCTAGTGCTTGACTAATGTCCATCCCCTATGTTGCCACTGCACAGGCGAAAAAAACATTTTATTTTTAGTGAGAAGACGTGAAATCATCCATCTGTCCAAAAGCTATGTCTTCTCACTAAAAGTAAACTTTCTTGCCCCTTTTGACCAATAATGAAATGTGAAACAATTGTTTAGTGTCAGAATGAGGCAATAAACACATTTGCTCTTCACAAATGCTGCTGACTAAGTGTGCAAAAACACTGACATCATTCTCAACGAGTAATCAACACTTCAAACCTGTAGCAGCACTGTGAGTGCAGACTCAGAAGCTGTGATCAGAGAAAAAAAATCTGTCAAAAAACCCACGGCTTATTTTTTCCAGTCACATTGCCTTCTGTCACTGGATGCCTGCCAAAGTGCGCACCAGTACAATAAACTATACAGCAAAATTGTAAAGTTGTATAGGTTACCTCTTACTATAGAGGGCATGCTATTTAGTATGCAAGTACGCAATTTGGAACATAGACCTTAAATTACACTCTATCCTTGAAAATGATCAGGCTGCTTTGTTGTGTCACTGTCGGTGTGATTACGCAGTATATAATCCTGAACCTGTATCTAAAATGGACACTACGTAACAGCACTGGTATTATACTCCAGACCAGGGGCGTCACTAGGCCTTTTTTACTGGGGCACGTGCCCCAGTAAAAATCAGCTGTGCCCCAGTAAGAAAATGTTGAAAGATTTTCATAACAAACTAGTTTCTTTGGCAGATCATTTATCTACTGTAAGTTGTAGGACAGAGTGTGTTTCAAACTTCTATCGCCTCTTCTTTCTAACTAATTTTCTGATTGGTCTGGGAGATTCTCACTGTAAACATAGCGTGCGTGCAGCGTGCCATGAGTCCATTTAGCCTACTGGAGAGATGAGTCTACTCTTTGGATGAGTCAGAGAACGGGCTCTGGATGAGTTAAGGTAGCGCGAAGTATTTGCAACAAAACTAAGCAAACCATATTCTAACAAACCCATTAAAGTACATTGAATTAAACGATATTAAATTACTTTTCCAGATGGATATCAGACAATTCTTCTCACGAAGCAGAGACAGGGGCAGGGAAACAGTGACAGATGAGGAGGAGGGTGAGAGAAGTAAGATTAAGGTTGTAGGCTATGTGCTAGTCAGTCATAACTAACCGGCTAAGTTCGTGAATCGTGAGAGTTGAGGTGACATGTTTAGCATCAGCATGCATTAAAAGCCCAAATGCCAACAATACATTTTTTGGGGACTGGGATGTGTTTTCCGTCTCATTGACCTATTCCTCACATAACTTCATCCACGAGAGCATGAGAATTATCCACTTTGCATAGGTTGGAGTAATTTACAGATAGCCTACACATTATTAATGCATAATGATTGAAAAAAGATTGAAAAAAACAGGCATTAGCCTACACTATACTGTTTAAGAAATGAAGTGACAAGTTGAAATGTTCCTTGGTTAACTTTTTCCCCTAAATTGCTTCTTTACTCTTGTGGAATGTAATACAAATGCATAATAGGAAACTTGAATCAAATACATAACAAAATTAGTTAGGTTATTCAGCTGTTTAGCTGTTCCATGAAATGTTTGGCAGGTTTACTGCATATGAAAGAGTATGTTTAAATAAACATCTTAATGCATTCTTGAACAGACTCTCCCTTTTTAACTTTACCAGTAGATGTATATCAGGAACATTAAGGTGCATTGTGCGGGGGGTGGGGGGTGGGGGTTGTTGTGTGTGTTTCGGGGGGGGGGCAGTGCCCCAGTAAAGTTTAATTCCTAGTGACGCCCCTGCTCCAGACCTTAGTACAGCACAGTACAGCATTTAGTGCTTGTGTATTATGTGAAATATTATCTAAAGCTGTATATGATGTACAGTGGTGCTTTAAAGTTTGTGAACCCTTTAGAATTGTCTATATTTCTGCATAAATATGACCTAAAACATCATCAGATTTTCACACAAGTCCTAAAAGTAAATAAAAAGAACCCAGTTAAACAAATCTCATCTCATTATCTGTAGCTGCTTTATCCTGTTCTACGTACAGGGTTGCAGGCAAGCTGGAGCCTATCCCAGCTGACTACGGGTGAAAGGCGGGGTACACCCTGGACAAGTCGCCAGGTTATCACAGGGCTGACACATAGACACAGACAACCATTCACACCTACGGTCAATTTAGAGTCACCAGTTAACCTAACCTGCATGTCTTTGGACTGTGGGGGAAACCGGAGCACCCGGAGAAAACCCACGTGGACGCGGGGAGAACATGCAAACTCCGCACAGAAAGGCCCTCGCCGGCCACGGGGCTCGAACCTGGACCTTCTTACTGTGACGCGACAGCGCTAACCACTACACCACCGTGCCGCCCCAGTTAAACAAATGAGACAAAAATATTATACTTGGTCATTTATTTATTGAGGAAAGTTATCCCATATTACATATCTGTGAGTGGCAAAAGTATGTGAACCTTTACTTTCAGTATCTGGTGTGACCCCCTTGAGCAGCAATAACTGCAACTAAACGTTTCCGGTAACTGTTGATCAGTCCTGCACACCGGCTTGGAGGAATTTTAGCCCATTCCTCCATACAGAACAGCTTCAACTCTGGGATGTTGGTGGGTTTCCTCACATGAACTGCTCGCCTCAGGTCCTTCCACAACATTTCGACTGGATTAAGATCAGGACTTTAACTTGGCCATTCCAAAACATTAACTTTATTCTTCTTTAACCATTCTTTGGTAGAACGACTTGTGTGCTTAGGGTCATTGTCTTGCTGCATGACCCATCTTCTCTTGAGATTCAGTTCATGGACAGACGTCCTGATATTTTCCTTTAGAATTTGCTGGTATAATTCAGAATTCATTGTTCCATCAATGATGGCAAGCCGTCCTGGCCCAGATGCAGCAAAACAGGCCCAGACCATGATACTACCACCACCATGTTTCACAGATGGGATAAGGTTCTTCTGCTGGAATGCAGTGTTTTCCTTTCTCCAAACATAATGCTTCTCATTGAAAGCAAAAAGTTCTATTTTGTTCTCATCCGTCCACAAAACATTTTTTCCAATAGCTTTCTGGCTTGTCCACATGATCTTTAGCAAACTGCAGACAAGCAGCAATGTTCTTTTTGGAGAGCAGTGACTTTCTCCTTGCAACCCTGTCGTGTACACCATTGTTGTTCAGTGTTCTCCTGATGGTGGACTCATGAACATTAACATTAGCCAATGTGAGAGAGGCCTTCAGTTGCTTAGAAGTTACCCTGGGATCCTTTGTGACCTCGCTGACTGTTACATGCCTTGCTCTTGGAGTGATCTTTGTTGGTCGACCACTCCTGGTGAGGGAAACAATGGTCTTGAATTTCCTCCATTTGTACACAATCTGTCTGACTGTGGATTGGTGGAGTCCAAACTCTTTAGAGATGGTTTTGTAACCTTTTCCAGCCTGATGAGCATCAACAATGCTTTTTCTGAGGTCCTCAGAAATCTCCTTTGTTTGTGCCATGATACACTTCCACAAACAGGTGTTGTGAAGATCAGACTTTGATAGATCCCTGTTCTTTAAATAAAACAGGGTGCCCACTCACACATTGATTGAAAACACCTGACTCTAATTTCACCTTCAAATTAACTGCTAATCCTAGAGGTTCACATACTTTTGCCACTCACAGATATGTAATATTGGATCGTTTTCCTCAATAAATAAATGACTGAGTATAATATTTTTGTCTCATTTGTTTAACTGGGTTCTCTTTATCTACTTTTAGGACTTGTGTGAAAATCTGATGTTGTTTTAGGTCATATTTATGCAGAAATATAGAAAATTCTAAAGGGCTCACAAACTTTCAAGCACCACTGTATATAGTACAGAAGTGTTTAACTGTGTTTATCACCCTGGACAGACACACCAAGGTCACAAAACTCACACTGGCTGATGATCAAATTCGAATTTAAAAGCTGCAATCATGTTCACATAATGGCAGTTGAGTTCCACGTGGCTAGTGACCTCCAGCTCCTGTGCCAATTGAGGTAATTACCCATCAAGTAAGCAAATGAAAAACTGCCAAGTTGGAAGTGATGCAATGTGTGCCAAACATCATGCCACACAGGCCTGTGCTAAACTGCTAATCTATTCATGTGTTACTTATTCTAATTAACAGGAACAAACACTTTCTAAAACACCTCAAGGAGGCTAATTTTGGAGAAAACGACATTCAAAGAGACAGGCCTCATTTCAGCAGACTGCATGTGACATTTGTTATTTGTATGAATATTGATGCATATCTTTCCTCAGTTTTGAGAAGTGACAGGTCTGTCACAGCTTGTACAGCAGGCTCAGTATGAAGCTTGTCACTATTTCATGTGCTGCTCATTAGCGTTAGAGTCTGTCACACATCAATTTTCTAATCAACTGCAACACAAGAATGAGTGTCTGCAGAAGAAATTCTGAGTCTAATTTTGATTAAAAAGCATCCAATATAATATAATGTGGTACTCTCCACATTGCCTCGCTCTGCTTTACTCTCATCACTTTGAGTGTCAGCTGACAGTATCAAAATTCAGTAAAAGATCAAAGTACCTAGGGGGTCTATCTTCAAATTTGTAAACCTTTTCACTCCAGTCATCAATGTCAGGGGCTTGAACTTGTCCAAGTACAGTGGTAGGAAGAGTACCTGCAGAAAAGGCAAAATATATCATTTTTGCAGAGTCACTTCATATAGACTGCAATATCTGAGGCTGTGTGCATTTGTGCTTGTCGGAGTGGAAAGACTCACTCCCTTCTTTTTTTTTTTCAAGAAACCCCAACCTTCACTCATTTCATTGCCAGATATGAACTTGCTTAAGCTTCATGGTAGGGGGCCAATGCTATTAGTTATCACTTCTCCAAAAGGCAAAACAGAGAAGTGCAATCCTGTTAGGCATGAAATCAACAGCTTTTAATATGGCTCCTGTTTATGTGCCTTTTAAACCTACTTCATGCCATGTTTTGAGCTACATGATGAGTTCTTGTTAAAAGGAAAGACTCTAAATATTCATAAAACCCAAACCATATTTCCCACCAAGGTTTGTGACGAGCTAACAGATGGTGCTAAATGCATGTTGTAGAATTTGACATTAACCTCTCAAGCATGGCTCATAGATCAACATTTTGCAGAAACATACCTTCATAATTGTAGACTATAAACTCTGAGTGCCCAGGTGCATGCGGGTGGTCATTCTTATCCCCAATTACGACAGTCAGTGTATTGGTGGAGCTCATTGGAGGAGATCCACTGTCAGTCATCAGAATGGGAAGAAGGTACTCTTTCTGCTGTTCTCTATCAAAGGTGCAAAGGGCTGTTATCATGGCACTGCCATTCCGCAAATCTGTCAGGTTAAAGTTTGTGGCGTCTGAGGTGATCATCAGCAGGCGAATGGAAAAAGGCCCTGCATTAGGTGAGCTATCTCTGTCTATGGCATGGAGCAGAATGGAAGTGTCATTCATATGGACAAGCTGAGGCGCAATGGCATTTTCCCATACAATGGGGCGGTATGGCACCTCAAACTCAGGCCCGTTATCATTAACGTCCTGTACAGCCAGCAGAACAATAGCAGAGCCAGTGAGAGAAGGGTTGCCCATGTCTGTAGCCAAGATTATCAGCCTGTGTTGTGATACCTTTTCCCGGTCCAAAGAGTCTGCTACCACTACCCACCCGCTCTTGTCCACCAAGAACTGCTGAAAAGGGTCAGACTCTGGAGCAATGCTATATGAGAACTTTCCGTTCTGTCCTGAATCCAGGTCCATGGCAGTCACTTGGGCCACAATGGTGCCCAAAGGAACATCCTCAAACATGGACCCTGCATCATAGAACTGGGGGAAGAACACAGGTGCATGGTCGTTTGAGTCTTCCACTTGTATGACACAATATGCCAAGCTGTAGAAGTCTGCATCCTCCACTTTGACTGTGAGATTGAAGGTACGCTCATGGGGCTTTTCAAAATCAATCTTCTTTTTCAGCCTCACCACTCCCTGTCGATTCCCCTTGTCTGTCTCAATAAAGAACTTGCGGTCATCATCTCCACCTATGATGCTGAACGTCATCACAGAGTTCTCTCCCTCATCCCCATCTGTAGCAGCCACTGCCAGAACTTCACTGTTGATATCCAGGTCCTCTGCCATGGTGGCCATATAGACTTTCTTTGTGAAGACTGGAGGGTGATCATTCACATCTGAAACAACAATTGTGGCTGTTCCAGTCCCAGAGAGGCCTCCTCCATCTCTTGCCTCCACAACTACCAAGTAATGATCCTCCACCTCCCTGTCCAAAGATCTCAGCACTGTATAGATGGTACCTGTAGCTGGATTGATGGAGAACAGGTTGAGATTTATTTCATTGCGGACATTCTGGACAATCCTATAGGTGAGAACAGCGTTCTTGCCAGTTTTAGGGTCATCCAGGTCAGTGGCCTGCATCTCCATGATGGAGGTGTCAGCTGGGGAATTCTCAGGCACGTGGCCCACAAAGCATCCTTCTGAGGCACACAGGAATTGGGGAGCATTGTCATTTATGTCACGCACCTCCACCAACACATCAGCAAAGCCAGTTAGGCCATCACCGTTTTCATCAGTGGCCAACACTAGAAATCGCCAGGCTGAACGATCCTCTCGGTCAAGACGCTTTTGGGCGTAAATTCTTCCAGTGAGTTCCTCTATAGTGAATTCACTTCCAGCACCCTGTCCATGTAATGAATATCGGACTGCACTCTGGTCTGCTTCCTGGTCTGGATCTGTAGCTGAAACCTGGACAATAACCAAAAATAAGTAGCTGTAAATATACTGTATAACAGCAACCTCTTTTCACATCAAGGACAAAGATTAATACACACTGTTAGCAATAATAGAAATTGTTCATCATCTTATACCAGATTGGTTTACATGAAGCTGCAGACCAGGTATGTCAAAATATTCATTTCAGAGGATTTTTCTTTCTCTAAACTCAGAAAGATCATTATTAAAACAACAAACCTTCCAAGGAACTCCTATATAAAACTACAAGTAGTTTACTATGTTAAACAGGAAGTCTACATTATGTTAGTTTCCTCTCACAGGAAACCAGAAGGTTAACAATAACTTGCTTATACCTACTGAAAACTGTAAATCAGTTGTGTGTGTATTTGGATGTTCAGCCCCGCCCCACTCACCTCTAACACAGGAACAGGCAGCTCGATCAGCTCCTCTGTTACACTGGTATGATACTCTGTCTGGCTAAAGATAGGTGCTTCATCATTTTGGTTGATGATGTTGATGACCACCACTGTTTGGTTCTCCCACTTCCCATCTGATGCCACCAACCGTAGATGGTAGCGCTGCACTCGTTCATAGTCAAGCCGCTGGGCAATGAAGATGGTGCCAATCTCTGGCTCAACGTCAAAGGTGCCCATGGTATTTCCTGAGGTAATTTGGTAGCGCAGCTTCGCGTTGGCACCTGTTAGAGATGTTTAATATGTAAAAACTTTGGTATGGGGTGGTGGCTATATAGCAGAGTCAACTCCAGAGATCAAGCTATGCTTTTTGGATTGGAAAATGAGTCATGAAGAACTTTAACAGTGCAAGGTCAAGTTCCAGGTAGGATTATGAGTTTTAAGTAGTATTATTTAAATATAAAAATTATTACACTCATTGACTTTTGTTTTCCAGAAAGGGTAAATGTTTCCTTAGGTACAGTGAACAAGCTGCTTCAGTACCCCCAGTGTTACTAATTAACATTACTGATTAACATTGGTAAACAAAAAAGCTAGGGTTAAAATTTTAAGACCACCAAAGATTACCCCAAAGGAAAAGAATTAGACGAATCATTCTACTATGTTTCTACCACACTTTGTCAAAGCTTTGATTAAGATTAGCTATGTGATGGAAAGGTGATGTAAGTCTCTACATTTAGGAGTAAGGATTAGAGGAATTCTTTAGATCTCTAGAAAGGGATTTTCTTTTAAGTAAACATAAAGAAAACAAAGGACACACCCTATTTCTCCAATTAAATCTAAAATTTTTGTGACCTTTTTGCATAACTTTTAGCTGTCTAAGCAAACAGGCTTAGTTGTGCAATTTATTTCTTTGGTTGTTGCCCAGCATCAGAGGTACATCAGAAGTCCATAAGCCTTTCATCCCCTTTTCTTTTCTTCTCCATCTGTTCATTAAATTCCACACAGAAAATTTCCCTCTGGGATGAATCAAACTGGCCAGCTGGTTGAAATGAAAATTAAGTTGAACAGGCAGCGATCGATCGATCGATCTATCTATCTTGAGCTGGCAATGAAATTTAGTATAGAAAACAGACCCCAGGAATGGCATCAAGTCACACTTGGAAGATGCTCTGGACTCTTACAGTAATGCTTTTATGGCTGAGGACTACAGTTGACTTGGACTGCAGTTGTCATGAACAGTTTTGCACTCAAGTTTCCATCAGTGAAGAGTTTATAACATCAACGAAACTGACTTCATGTTAAAACTGTTATAATCATATTGTCTGTTATCACCCAAATGAGGATGGGTTCCCTTTTGAGTCAGGTTCCTCTCGAGGTTTCTTCCTCATGTCATCTGAGAGAGTTTTTCCTTGCCACTGTCGCTTGCTCATTGGGGATAGATTAGAGATAAAATTAGCTCATGTTTAAAGTCATTCAAATTCTGTAAAGCTGCTTTGCGACAATGTCTATTCTTAAAAGCGCTATAGAAATGAACTTGACTTGACTTGAAGAATAAAATAACTGACAACTGCTTTGCCTGCCCTCTATACAGAAAAGGAAAACTTTAACTCTGGCTCTGTTTACCAACCTGGATCGGATTTTATGTGACAAACACCATCTGTGTGTGATGTGAGAGAATGTGTGAAAATTTCATTAAGATGTGTCGTACTCATCCCGGGCCCAGCCATCAGGATTATGGAGCGTAATGTATCCCGGGACTTGCTGAAGGCAGCTCAGGTGCTATGGCCCAAAGCAGTTTCTTTAATGACCAGCTGTCTCATACGGTGCATCTCCCTCAAGCACTATGGGGAGCAAGACCTACACACTGCAACCCTGCACTGCATGCTGTCTAAGAATGCAAAGCTGAAATAAAATTCAATTTACCTAGTGCATTCACTGTGCTTGGTGCTGTCCACCTGCAATTCTCACCTCAGCAAAATAACACCAGTTACGAGCTTTAAGAATAATTAAAATTAAGGATGTACCTACTAAGGTTTGCAAAACATATAATAAACTCGAAGGGCACTCGGTAGAGTGCATATGCACCAAGCCACATGCTATCAACATCAAAATCAAATCACTTGAACCTAGGATTATACTAAGGCTGTACACCAAATTTCAAAAAGTAGTGAATGGATTTTATTGAGTTATGTTGGGAACAGACAAAAAAAAATCCTGACTCTGCATTGAGAGATTTCCGGATTTGCATCAAGAACTAGTCACTTGTTCCTTGGCCCATGGCCCACCTTTCCTCCAAAATTTCATCAGAATCCATTCACTACTTTTTGAGCTATCTTGGGAACAGGCAAACAAAAAAACAAGCAAACATAACCTCTTCCAACAAAGTTGGCAGAGGTAACTAGAAGGGAACTCGGTAGAGTGCATACCTCTGCCAATTCACATATTTATATTTGCATCAAAATCTAATCAATTGGGGCGGCACAGTGGTGTAGTGGTTAGCACTGTCGCTTCACAGCAAGAAGGTCCGGGTTCGAGCCCCGTGGCTGACGAGGGCCTTTCTGTGTGGAGTTTGCATGTTCTCCCCGTGTCCGCATGGGTTTCCTCCGGGTGCTCCGGTTTCCCCCACAGTCCAAAGACATGCAGGTTAGGTTAACTGGTGACTCTAAATTGACCGTAGGCGTGAATGTGAGTGTGAATGGTTGTCTGTGTCTATGTGTCAGCCCTGTGATGACCTGGCGACTTGTCCAGGGTGTACCCCGCCTTTCACCCGCAGTCAGCTGGGATAGGCTCCAGCTTGCCTGCGACCCTGTAGAACAGGATAAAGCAGCTACAGATAATGAGATGAGATCTAATCAATCGTTCCTTGGCCTATTGCCCACTTTTCCTCAAAATTTCTTCAAAATCTGTACACTACTTTCTGAGTTACGTTTAGAACAGTCAAACAAACAAATGGAGGCGAAAACATAACCTCCTTCAACAAAGTTAGCGGAGGTTGAAGGAGGTTGGTGTATCAGGCATTAATTGTTCTAATATCCACCTTTTTTTCCTAGTCAGTGCAAAATAAATTGGGTGCCTTCTAAAGAGTGACATTCGGATCTGATTTGCATTCCTGCACATGAGAAGCCTGAGACATTAGCTGTCTGGAGGAACTGCGCTGTCCATCCATGCATGGCAAGCTATCTTGACACCTTCACCTCTACGACATGGAAACTGTCTCATCCATAAGGAGCTTTTAGCCACATTCACTGGTTGCTAGCACTCTCCCCCTGGGCCTTCTCCCCTCCTCTTGTCTTGCTGATGGTGGCGACATGCCACACCATATTTGTCAAACATGTGTACCGTATTTAACAGGTGAAGCTCTGTCATGACGGTGTGAGTTCTCACCCCTCTGCGTGTGTGTTTATGATGACAGATGAGCATGGGTCACCTTCTGTGCAAATGAGGATGGGAAAACATCAAGCACATTAATCTGTTAGTGAACCATCTTGGAGTGAGGCGAGAGAAGTGAGGTGACATGGGGGCAGAAAAACAGGCAGATTGGGATATTATGTTGGACATAACAATGACCTGCCTCCACCTGCCTCACTGAGATGGACGGGGCAATGCTGTGTGTGTCAGTGTTCTATTTCAGAGGCTTTCTGCTTATTCAGGGTAGACTGTTGTCCTTGACTAATTATGGATTATATGAATGCCTGCTAGACAAAAAAAAAATCACCATAGCCAAAGATGAAGTGAACTTTGCATTGCTCAGAGATGTTTCAGCATATTTTATCAGTCAAAATACTGTTCATCTCTCAGAATACATAAATATACTTCATAAACAGCCAACATTTATTTCAGAAGTCACGTATTGCTTCCCAGGGAGGCATCTTGATCTTGCAAACAAGGGTCAAATGATTTAGTCTGCACACTATCTTATCAACTTTATGTAGGCACATTTTTTCTCGAGGAGCATAAACAATGATCCATCTAGAAATAAAAGTATACACAACGCCAGAACAAGCAGGAGGAAGAACGCTGAGAAAGATGTGATCAGCAGAAAGGCAAACTCCACAGTGAGGCCAAGAGAGACTGATAGGAAATCTTCCAGAAGACATGTCTGATCAGCAAGCCAACAGCTTAATAGGATTGTCTTATGTTTTATTGATTATCTCTGGTTAATACTAATAATCTGCCTGCCTGAAAACTTGTGCCAAGAGCATAGTAACATGGCTGAATTTATGATTATCATAGTCCTTTCTAGTGAAATCCACATGTTCTTGTCTGCAACACATCAACTCTTTAAGACACATTTTTAAAAAGGTAGACTGCCTTTCAGATTTTTCAAATGTAGGTCATAAAAAGAATTTTCCCCGACACCCAATTATTTTTGTTTAGTGGACTGAAAGCTACTGAATTCGAATCACAGACTTCCAATTTTATTAGTTAAAAAAATAACAATTAATGAATTTAGGGCCACATGGCTCTAAATTCTACGTTATTTGTTCCTGCGTCGCCATGACCCAATACAAGATACTATGTCATGTATCACGTGGTGGGCTTTCCCTGTTCGTGCAAGGCATTGTGGGATACAAGTTTGAAACAGGAGAGAAAAATGGAGGACGTGAGTGTGCAAATGAAACGTGAAAGACCGAGTACAGTAACAGACATTATGATGCAAAGGAAAGGAAACGCAGGACCAAACTAATAAATATCGGCGGTCAGCGAGCACCTTGGTGTGATCAGCTGTTCGTTTAGCAACAGAATGATGTAACTGTCAGTGCACGGTCAAGGTAAACCTGTAGATGGCAGTAATGCAAAACTGTGGATGCCAGCTGCTGTAAAACCCAAAAGAAGAAGACGGTAAACCTGCGCATGCGCACACGGACTTCCTCTGTCTGCTTGACTGTGTGAAGCGAGCGATTTCATGCACATTATTTGCTTGGGAATCCCTTCAAATTAAATAACTTCCCAGCCACAGAATGGCCTGGTATTTTGTGAGATATTACAGAAGTAAACATACATCACAGTGACCAAATTTCAGAGAGAGCTAAATTTCACTGATTTTATGAAATCGAAAGGCCGTCTAGCTTTAAGCGTTGCATGGAGTTAGCTTGCTTAATACATGCCTCTCAGTTCTTTAGGAATAAAGTCTCATCTCATCTCATTATCTCTAGCTGCTTTATCCTGTTCTACAGGGTCGCAGGCAAGCTAGAGCCTATCCCAGCTGACTACGGGCGAAAGGCGGGGTACACCCTGGACAAGTCGCCAGGTCATCACAGGGCTGACACATAGACACAGACAACCATTCACACTCACATTCACACCTACGGTCAATTTAGAGTCACCAGTTAACCTAACCTGCATGTCTTTGGACTGTGGGGGAAACCGGAGCACCCGGAGGAAACCCACGTGGACAACATGCAAACTCCGCACAGAAAGGCCCTCGCCGGCCACGGGGCTCGAACCCGGACCTTCTTGCTGTGAGGCGACAGCGCTAACCACTACACCACTGTGCCGCCAGGAATAAAGTCTTTCATTAAAATTCAATTCAATTAGCTATAGATATTGTCACGAAACAGCTTTACCCAGATTGGGATGTAGATTAAGATTCGTAATGAGCAAGTCAGAGGTGACAGGGACAAGGAAAAGTCTCTTTCAGATGACATGAAAGAAACCTGTCCTCTTCTGGGTGACACCAAATAGTGAGATTATAAATCATGACTCTTCTACAGATGTATACCAATTAGAGCTGTCGAAGTTAACGCGATAATAATGCATTAACGCAAATTTCTTTTAACACCACTAAGTTTTTTTTGTCATGCGATTAACGCATGCACGTTCTGTGCCCCTTCCCCTGTACCTTGGGAAATCAGGAAGTGACGTAGCACGAGTGAGCAATGTAGTGAGTCGCTGGTCGGCGTAAGTCGTGATAAAGGGCACTTGTGTACAGAATCAACTTATATTGTTGCATTCTGACTGTTTACATAAAATGTGTGTATTTTTTATATGCTTTTGATGGTCCATAGGGGAGAAAAGAAGACGTGTTAAAATCCAGGTGTGTGTGTGTGTGTGTGTGTGTGTGCGCAGACTGCACACTGGCGTGAGAGTGAGAGAGTTTGTTTTATTCTAAGACATTTATGAGTTGTGTAAAAGTGTTTATAAATGCAGTTTTTGCTCCTGAATGTACTGTATTCTTACCAGTGACTTATTGCATTTTATTGGGAAACATTTTTATGAGCTGTGTGGCTTAACAAATGTATTTATTTTCTTCATTTAAAGATAGCCACTACTGTTGTCCAGAGTCCGCATCACCTAGTTTGTTTAGTTTATTTTATTGCAGAGCTTGAGGATGGAAGTTAAGTACAGAACAAGAGGAAAATAATACATTGTTTTGTTCGCACTGATTTGTGCTGAACTCTCAAAATTATAAAGTTAACGCTGCTTTATTTTTTAAATGCAGCGGGGGAATTAAATACCCACAAAAATAATTTTTGCTGTGTCCAGCCTTATCCTTCCCGACCTGGCTGCATACATTTGCATAAAGCAAGCATACTTGTCCACTCCCACTCCCCAAAAACTTTAAAAATATCCTTTTAAGGTGCATTTAGAACAGATCAAAAATGTGCGATTAATTTGCAGCATGAGTTAACTATGGGCAATAATGCGATTATTCGCGATTAACTATTTTAATCGATTGATAGCCCTAATACCTATCAATACTAATGCCATGTACACACGTAGCCGGGTATTTTTAAAACCGAACATTTTCCCCCCCTCCGTTTATAAAAATGTTTTATCCACACCACCTCGTCTTCGAAAAAAATCCCTTCCACACATAACCGAACATCTGCGTTTTCAATCACATTCATAAGCATTCCAAACCTGTAGATGGCATTATTTCCCCAAATCCTACCCCCTAATCACATCGCCTGTGCTCTTGGAGCAGTAGTTGGGCTTCTAAAATTAAACATGTAAATAGCACCTGCACAATAATTAACGCTTTCAAGGCACTACTCCGATCCATTACTCTTTAGCTAGCCGCACACTACGCCGATTTTCAGCGTACCGAGCCAACTGAAGTCGCGAGTCAGGCGTAAAGACTAGTTTTCGATGGTCCCGACTCATCTCACAGCCGATTCGAAAAACTAATCGGGAGCCAGACTGATCGGCGAGAGTCGCTAGCAATAGCCAATCATATCTTTCGCATATAACACGTGACATCATTAAACACAATTTCTAGCGCAAGAAATGCGTGTTGGTAGCACCTAATGCAGGTATATACTGTAATTCCATAGACTGAAGCTTTATCCATAGACACAGTGGGCTGGAAAGCCACTCTGCTCAAGTTGTGTGGCTGAATTCCAAATCGCTTTAACTCCCCTATATAAGTGCATTATTTAAGGTTGGGAATAATAGCTCATGCAGCCTAGATAGTGCGCTACATATTCCGTGTTGTGTCATTTGTAATTCAGCCTGTAGCATCTTCAAGTGTTGGATTTAACAGTAACTATATCCAATAGCCAATCACAAAGCTATTAAGTTGTCACGTGTCGCTTCAATCGCGACTGCACTCGTCAACAGTCGAGGGATATGTACGTGCCCTGTCGGGAGTCGGCTCTGAAATGGGTCAGTTCGGTACCGCGTGGATCGCCGTGGTGTGCGGCTAGCTTAAGTCCATGCTTAATCTGGCTTCTGCAGTAAACAAAGGTCGCACGTTTGACGTCAGGGCAGATTTGTTGTCATTTTTTTGGCGCAGATTGTGACGTTCTAAAACGCAAAACTCCGGTTATCTCTGTCTACACGAAAAGGCATACACGGAGTTTTCAAAAATCTTCACTTTGCCCGGAGTTTTTTTAAATATTCGTTTTTGATGTGTTTTCATGTGGATGACAGGCCAAAACGTAGAAAAATATCTTCGATTTAGCAGATACCCGGCTACGTGTGGACGGGGTCTAAGTGTGTTGAAAAGAAAAGCAGAATGGTCTTATTATGAATAAGAGTCCTGGAATAACCAGGATAGTCTTTATGATTACAATGGCAGGTAAAACTCTACAGTATTTACAGTTTTTGCGAAAGTGCAGATCTTTAGGGTATCCATATGAACCATCCCCAGTAGAAGATGATTCACAAGCGCAGGAAGCTCTGAGACGATGTAGCGTTAGAGTACTCCTGGGCGCAGCTAAAGGCTTACCAAAGCACTATTCCATGTCATGGCAAATGTGGAACCGGTCTATTTTATACAGGATATTATGTTTTGAAAATTTGCATAAGGGTTTGATAAAGGTGAATCTTGGCAAAGAATCGTAAAATGTGCTTTCTCTGGTTCTCAGCCTCCTTCCCACAAAGGGTTTACCCATCATTACAGCAGCCTATTTTATTTATTTATTTATTTATTTAGTAAAACAGCTTGAGACAAAAGAAAGGCACCAACATCAAATAGCTACCTCAGGGGCCTGAATGTGTCACTCCCACAATCACCACAGAGATTTGCTAACAAGCTCAGTGGGGAAAAATGCATTTTCCACCTAGGTTTACCTCACACTATGATTATTTTTCCAGCCTCCAGCTGTCAAAAATAACATTACAGATTCATGCAGTATGAGAAATCCACATTAAAAATCCGACATGTGACAGTATCCATAAATAAACCGTGTTCTGTAGGGAGGGCCTGGAGCTAGCTCACCTCTACACTAGCATATATTGCTGGTGCAAATTGTTCTACAGTACCAAGTAAAGTTATGGAAAAGGGATGGGATTTTCTGGTGTTGCCATCAGGACAGCTATCAAAGGTCTTACCCTCATCTTCATCATTAGCAGTGACGGTAATGACTACGTAGCCCACTTCCTTGTCCTCCTCCACACTGATCTCGTATACAGGCTGGGAGAAGGCTGGGGCGTTGTCATTTACATCCGTGACAAAAATCCTGACATAGGCTGTGTCTATGAAGAAGGAGACCATACCACAGCCATTAACATCAATGAGTATTAATAAGGATTGTGGAATAGTGTATATATAGTAGTCTTCTATTTTGCAAAACCTTATTAGGATCACTATTATAGACACAAGTATTAACAGGCCTTTCAATTACATGAAACCTGCGACGGAGAACGTTGTAAACGCCCAAATTAAAAAGGCGCCCAAACTAAGGTCAAACGCCCAAAATATGCTACCAAAAGTAAAAAAAACCCGAAATGTTGATTAAATAAACTTGGCTGCATAAAACCCAGTGTCTTGACTTTCTTCTTTAAAAACACAGAAACTGGCGAGAATTAGCATGTATTTCTCGTAATTGAAGCAAAATCCGCACCATTCCCATGCTGTTCCGAGTTCATTGAACTAGCCGTAAGCCTCGCGCAGAGCACGAATTCTCCATCAACGGCGATCGGCACGCCATGATTTCGTGGAGGAGCGAGACTTGCGTACCAATGACCAGAGCGGGATTTCCACATTAGCCTCACAATGGTGTATGTTGGCAGACTGGCGACCTCTGGCCTTTCGCACAACAAGAATAGCCGAACGTACGTATCAAAATGGAAGGCAAAAAGCCAAGAACGTGGCAGATTAAACACAATCGAAGTTTGTTTCTCCACTGTTTCTACCCTGTATCATGACGGAAAAAGTCCAAATTCAGAAATACAGGGTGTTGCCCAAATTATGTAATTGAAAGGCCTGATTAATAGTGACATTACTTTTTCCTAATGCTGTAGTAATGAGTAGAGCTGGTTACTCAGGCCTGCTCTGGTGTTATTGCTGTATATAGGGATGTGGATGAATAATGAATAATGACTGAATAAACACACCTGAGTTGGGCTGACCCTGCTGGCCGGGCCGGGCCGACTCTGAGCTGTCCTGGGATTGAACTTCAATCAGGTAGGAACTCTTCTGTTCGCGGTCAAAGGTGGCTCGTGTGTGGATGATGCCTGTGTATGGATTTATGCTAAAGAACTGGGAGTCTCCACTCTGGTCCTTTAGAATGATATAATTGACCTTGAAGGAAATTTTTAAAAAATTGTTATTTAATGTAAATACGTAGAGATACAACTATACAACTTTAACTAGAGATAAACATGCCATTCGAAGTACAGTGGAATAATATAACAACAGAATACATATTATTCTCTCCACATTCACTGGATATGAGCAATCACACGCCCTGATTGGCTACTCTACTATGAGGATATCAGCTCATATACCGTGAGTAGAGAAAAACAAAACGGCGGAGCGTGTTACTGAACCAACTGAGGACGAAATAAAAACTCTATTTGAAAACAAAACCCCAAAAATTGTTTTCAAGTATTTAAAAGAAACAGAAATAGCTAAAATCAATATAGTTTTTTGGGTCCCCCCATCTCTTGTTCCACACTCCAGCCCAGTTCGTGGTGGCAATGGACTTTTAAGTTGGTTTGCCAACCAGCAAAAAAACCCTAAAGAAGAAGAAGAAGACGAAAACCCCAAAAACTACAAAAAAACAGCAACAAAATATGGAATAAAAATATCTGATGGTAAGAACATATCTTTTTTTATTTTACAAGAATTATTATTATCACATTTTCCACAAATTGTTACTGTCACTTTGCCGGTTTGTTTACATTCTAAGCAGAAATGATTTTGTCGGACGTTTTGTACAAAGTTTTTATTTATAGAATTTGCAAAAAATAAAAATGCTCTGTTTTTTAAAATCCATTGAATGTGGATATAATAAAAGAGTTATTCCACTCAATCTCATCGTACATGACTTACAGCTTCGTCGGCTATCAGCTCATGTATGACTCGATTTCACGGAATAACTGTTAAATAACATCATCCTCCACTTTTCTATCGCAATTATCATAAACTTGTAAACTCCTTTACGACTCACAGATATTAAAAACTACTTTTGTACCAATCTTGTACCATTCACATGGGTAACAGGTGCTTCAAAGTTCAAGTAGTCCATGTTGTTTTTTTCCTAATCGTTTATTTATTTGTCCCTGCTACAGAAGTGGCCTGCGACCATATAATTCTTTGAGGCGGAAAAACTTTAATAATGACATAGCCTCAAACAATATTAAGTTGAGAGGCTATCACACCTTACTTACGCTAATATCAACTGAATTTGTAGCGTAACCCCATACAGTAATAGGCATTTGAGAGTTGACAAGACTTGAAAAAATTGACCAATTTTTTAAATGAGAGAAAAGAAAGATGTAGTTTGTTCTAAAAGCCATTGCTCAACAAAGTACTTCTACCTGCAGAACTGCCACTCACTGGATGTTTTTTGTTTGTTGCACCATTCTGTGTACACTTTAGTGACTGTTGCGTCTGAAGATCCCAGGAGATCAGCAGTCTTTTATTTTTATTATTTTTTAAAATACTGGCACCAACAACCATGGCACGGTTGGCCACTGAGATCACATTTCCTCCCAGTCTGATGTTTGATATGAACATTACGTGAAGCTCTTGACCTCTCTCTTCCCCTCCTACCCCTGTGGACAAGCCGCCACTGCCCTGCTAACCAGGTCTGGACTCCTTTTCAGTATATGCCAGTGCGGCAGACATTAGTGTGGTCCTTTCTAAACTCTGCTACAGTGGACTCATACATGGCAGATATTGTAAACATTTCCACCTAATACTATCTTTTAGTATCAAAACCAACGAATGACTGGTTTAGAAAAAATACTGTTACATATCATGATATCAGTTATATATCATTAATTCATTACTCAGCATTACATGAATTGCATTAAATCTATTGAGTGTTATCAAATGTTTTAAGGCATTGAATATAAAGAAATAAATATACGGTATCAGTCAGAAGTTTGGACACACCTACTCATGCATAGGTTTTTTTCTGTATTTTGACTATTTTCTACAGTGTAGTACAGGCTTGTAGTATTCGAGTCCGATTCGTGCCCTAATTTTAAGGACTCGTGACTCGACTTGGACTTGAGCACTGATGACTTGGACTCGGACTCGTGCATTAACTGCATTTAGACTCATAAATTGGAGACGAGGACTCGGATTTTTTCTTTATTTTTTGTAACATGCCATAATAATTTGGCATAAGATATTTATATCTACATTAATTTTGTACTAATTTCATGTAAGAGTGTCACACCTGTGAGCCTTGGCGTGGGCGTCAGATAGACTCTTGGGCGCACTCCGGGCAGCACGCGCGCCAAGCGGATTCTCTCACGCGCACCGTAAACGACTAGCACCTGCACAGGATTAAGGCGCAGTCAGTGCGCCAATGTAAAAACTATGAAAATGCACTTACTTTCCGAAGTATTGAGTTACGCTGCTGACACATTACCGAGTCTTATTTCTTTGTTTGGTTTCCTGATCCCTGATTTCCTGTTTCTCGTCTTTGATTCTGCCAAGTCGACGATAGCCTGTTTGTGCCTCGCTCGACCTATTGCCTGTTTCACTGTTTTATGAGTTTGCCTGCCATTCTGGATTGTTTACCTGTCTTCACTTGTATTAATAAACACACCTTCTGCACTTACATCCGTCTCCCAACCATCTCTGACAGAATACTTCGCACTCCCTGACAAAGAGAATGCATATTCACCTGTTCATACGTCATGTTCAGGAACAAACTAACGTTAATGGTTCTAAAATAGCCACTGTCAGATGGTGCAGTTGGAGTGTTGTTGTCGGAATTGACTTGGATCAATATGGACTCGACTCGAAAATTTTTTTAATGACTTGGACTTGAGGGCGGCACGGTGGTGTAGTGGTTAGCGCTGTCGCCTCACAGCAAGAAGGTCCGGG
This sequence comes from Neoarius graeffei, assembly GCF_027579695.1. Classification (NCBI taxonomy): domain Eukaryota; kingdom Metazoa; phylum Chordata; class Actinopteri; order Siluriformes; family Ariidae; genus Neoarius; species Neoarius graeffei. Next base: position 70,601,879 of record NC_083573.1, on the reverse strand, counting down.
TTCGAGCCCCGTGGCCGGCGAGGGCCTTTCTGTGCAGAGTTTGCATGTTCTCCCCGTGTCCACGTGGGTTTCCTCCGGGTGCTCCGGTTTCCCCCACAGTCCAAAGACATGCAGGTTAGGTTAACTGGTGACTCTAAATTGACCGTGGGTGTGAATGTGAGTGTGAATGGTTGTCTGTGTCTATGTGTCAGCCCTGTGATGACCTGGCGACTTGTCCAGGGTGTACCCCGCCTTTCGCCCGTAGTCAGCTGGGATAGGCTCCAGCTTGCCTGCGACCCTGTAGAACAGGATAAAGCGGCTACAGATAATGAGATGAGATGAGACTTGGACTTGAACACTGGGGACTTGAGACTGGACTCAGACTCGAGGTTTAGTGACTTGACTACAGCACTGGTTTAGAACAATACTAAATACATTAAAACTGTGAAATAACATATGGAACATATATGGAATTATGTTAAAAAATGAAATATGTTTTATATTGTAGATTCTTCAAAGTATCCACTGTTTACCTTGATGAAGGTTTACACACTATTGGCATTATCTTACAACCCCGATTCCAAAAAAGTTGGGACAAAGTACAAATTGTAAATAAAAACGGAATGCAGTGATGTGGAAGTTTCAAAATTCCATATTTTATTCAGAATAAAAACATAGATGACATATCAAATGTTTAAACTGAGAAAATGTATCATTTAAAGAGAAAAATTAGGTGATTTTAAATTTCATGACAACAACACATCTCAAAGTTGGGACAAGGCCATGTTTCCCACTGTGAGACATCCCCTTTTCTCTTTACAACAGTCTGTAAACGTCTGGGGACTGAGGAGACAAGTTGCTCAAGTTTAGGGATAGGAATGTTAACCCATTCTTGTCTAATGTAGGATTCTAGTTGCTCAACTGTCTTAGGTCTTTTTTTGTCGTATCTTCCGTTTTATGATGCGCCAAATGTTTTCTATGGGTGAAAGATCTGGACTGCAGGCTGGCCAGTTCAGTACCCGGACCCTTCTTCTACACAGCCATGATGCTGTAATTGATGCAGTATGTGGTTTGGCATTGTCATGTTGGAAAATGCAAGGTCTTCCCTGAAAGAGACGTCGTCTGGATGGGAGCATATGTTGCTCTAGAACCTGGATATACCTTTCAGCATTGATGGTGTCTTTCCAGATGTGTAAGCTGCCCATGCCACACGCACTACTGCAACCCCATACCATCAGAGATGCAGGCTTCTGAACTGAGCGCTGATAACAACTTGGGTCGTCCTTCTCTTCTTTAGTCTGAATGACACGGCGTCCCTGATTTCCATAAAGAACTTCAAATTTTGATTTGTCTGACCACAGAACAGTTTTCCACTTTGCCACAGTCCATTTTAAATGAGCCTTGGCCCAGAGAAGACGTCTGCGCTTCTGGATCATGTTTAGATACGGCTTCTTCTTTGAACTATAGAGTTTTAGCTGGCAACGGCGGATGGCACGGTGAACTGTGTTCACAGATAATGTTCTCTGGAAATATTCCTGAGCCCATTTTGTGATTTTCAATACAGAAGCATGCCTGTATGTGATGCAGTGCCGTCTAAGGGCCCGAAGATCATGGGCACCCAGTATGGTTTTCCGGCCTTGACCCTTACGCACAGAGATTCTTCCAGATCCTCTGAATCTTTTGATGATATTATGCACTGTAGATGATGATATGTTCAAACGCTTTGCAATTTTACACTGTCAAACTCCTTTCTGATATTGCTCCACTATTTGTCGGCGCAGAATTAGGGGGATTGGTGATCCTCTTCCCATCTTTACTTCTGAGAGCCGCTGCCACTCCAAGATGCTCTTTTTATACCCAGTCATGTTAATGACCTATTGCCAACTGACCTAATGAGTTGCAATGAGCTGTTCCTTTTTTGTACCTTTAACTTTTCCAGCCTCTTCTTGCCCCTGTCCCAACTTTTTTGGGATGTGTTGCTGTCATGAAATTTCAAATGAGCCAATATTTGGCATGAAATTTCAAAATGTCTCACTTTCGACATTTGATATGTTGTCTATGTTCTATTGTGAATACAATATCAGTTTTTGAGATTTGTAAATTATTGCATTCCGTTTTTATTTATAATTTGTACTTTGTCCCAACTTCCCTGTGATGACCTGGTGACTTGTCCAGGGTGTACCCCGCCTTTCGCCCAGAGTCAGCTGGGATAGGCTCCAGCTTGCCTGCGACCCTGTAGAAGGATAAAGCGGCTAGAGATAATGAGATGAGATGAGACTTTGTCCCAACTTTTTTGGAATCGGGGTTGTAAGATAATTGGCATCATGAGGTAGTCACTTGGAATACTTTTCAATTAACAGTTGTGCCTCGTCAAAATTTAATTAGTGCAATTTCTTGCCTTTTTAATGCATTTGAGAGCAAACAGTAAATAGTAAATAATAATAATACAGTAAACAGCCCAATTCCACAACTGTAGCAATGCATAGTATGTCAAGAACCGCTCAACTAAGTAAAGAGAAACGACATCCATCATTACTTTAAGACATGAAGTGACTTTTAAAGGTTGACTGCCTTTCAGATTTTTCAAGTGTAGGTCATGAAAAGAATTTTCCCCGACCCCCAATTATGTTTGTTTAGTGGACTGAAAGCTACTGAATTCAAATCACAGACTTCCAATTTTATTAGCTTTTTTTTTTAATAGAACAGTTAATAAATTTAGGGCCATGTGGGTCTAAATTCTCCGCTATTTTTTCCTGCTTCACCATGATCCAATTCAAGATACTACATCATGCATCATGTGGTGGGCTTTCCCCATTCACGCAAGGCATTGTGGGATACAAATTTGAAACAGGAGAGAAAAATGGAGGACGTAAGTGTGCGAATGAAACGTGAAAGACTGACTACAGTAACGGAAAGCGAGAAGAAAAGACGTTATGTTGCGAAGGAAAGGAAACGCAGGACCAAAGTAATAAATATCGGCGGTCAGCGAGCACCTCGGTGTGATCAGCTGTTCGTTTAGCAACAGAATGATGCAACTGTCAGTGCACGGTCAAGGTAAACCTGCACATGTGCACACGGACTTCCTCTGTCTGCTTGACTGTGCGAAGTGAGTGATTTCATGCACATTATTTGCTCAGGAATCCCCTCAAATTAAATAACTTCCCAGCCACAGAATTGCCTGGTATTTTGTGAGATATTACAGAAATAAACATATATCACAATGAACGATTTCAGAGGGAACTAAATTTCACCGATTTCATGAAATCAAAAGGTCGTCTTGTGTTAATGAATAAAAATAAAGAAAAACCATTGAGTTAAAAGGTATGTCCAAACTTTTGACTGGTACTGTAATTAGTTATAATGTAAAATAACTAGAATTAGTTCAGAACATAAGAAGCATACATATTCTGAATATGTAGCACTCATGATTGTGTTCCATTCAATCCTTGCTCAAAAAGGCTTGGCAGGAAGTTCAAGCTTTAAACCCTTGGTGGGATGAAGTCATTGTGTCTTCAGCATGCAGGCAATAGACCATGTTCTTTTTCCGAAACTGTACGCCAAGACTCATCTCATCTCATTATCTCTAGCCTGTTCTACAGGGTCGCAGGCAAGCTGGAGCCTATCCCAGCTGACTACGGGCGAGAGGCGGGGTACACCCTGGACAAGTCGCCAGGTCATCACAGGGCAGACACATAGACACAGACAACCATTCACACTCACATTCACACCTACGGTCAATTTAGAGTCACCAGTTAACCTAACCTGCATGTCTTTGGACTGTGGGGGAAACCGGAGCACCCGGAGGAAACCCACGCGGACACGGGGAGAACATGCAACAGCGCTAACCACTACACCACCGTGCCGCCCTAAGCCAAGACTGAGAAGATGAATTCAAATTCCCAACTCTGCTCTGAATTAAGCTAATAATTTAACAAAAGAAAATAATGCCCTTATTGATGTCTCAGCAGCGGAGTGATACATGCAGAACTGGAATTTGTTCAGTAGAAGCTCACCATGCCATGAAGACCAGAGTCCAGGTCAGAGGCTGAAACCTGGGCCACTGAAGTGCCAATCTCAGCCCCTTCAAGTACTGTGGCTTCATACGTGCTCGACATGAAAAATGGAACATTGTCATTCACATCTGAGTGATAGACAGGACAGAGAGAGAGAGAGAGAAAACAATCTGTTATGGCTGTAGAGACACACATGCATAATATACTGGACACTACAGATTTCATGATAATGTGTGATGTGAAAAACATTCCCTATTTTGACTGAGTGTTGCAATGTGTGCTTTCCACATGAGAGTGGCAGTTGAAAAGAAAGCTGCTAAGTTCACAGCAGGCAGGGGTGGTGTGTGGGTGAGTGGCTGTAAGAGGAGATTGGCTCTTCCCTGCAGAGCGCTGATTACAATGTCTCTCAAATGAGCTTTCTGAGGGTTTTTGTCTTCCTTTCATTCCATTTCTATCTCCATTTTCCCCCTAATTAATGCTGATGTGGTCTCAAGTGTTGTTCTTCCCTGTTGTAGGTGCTCACTGCTTCTTTGCTGCCCCATCCTTAAACGTACACACACACACACACACACACACACACACACACACACACACACACACACACACACATACACACACACACACACACACACACTATCCTACTGCTGTCATAATTATTAATACACCCAATTATTGCTATGCACACACCTAAACAAATCTAATCCTAACTTCAACTGACAAGAAACTTTGTCCATTTAGTTTTTGCTAAGAAACAATTTTTCTCATGTGGACCAGCCAAATCTCCATAAGTTAAAAAAAAAATGGCAGATATTCCAGGCCTAGTGGGGATGTTTGGTCCCACCAAGATATTTAACAGTTATTCCACCAAATCGAGTCGTACATGAGCTGATAGCCAACGAGGTGCGTAGCACCAACTTGGCTATAAGCCATGTACAATGAGATTGAGTGGAATAGCTATTTTATTTTATCCACATTCACTAGATTTTGAGAAACAGAGCGTTTTTATTTTTATTTATTGTAAATTCGATAAATAAAAACTTTATACAAAACGCCCAACAAAATCATTTCCGCGTAGAATGTAAACAAACCGGCGAAATGACAGTAGCGATTTGTGAAAAGTGCTATAATAATAATTCTTGAAAAATAAAAAAAGATACGCTCTTACCATCAAATACTTTTATTCCATATTTTGTTGCTTTTTTTTGCGGTTTTGTTTTCGAGTAGAGTTTTTATTTCGTCCTCGGTTGGTTCAGCAACACGCTCTGCCATTTTGTTTTTCTCTACTCACGGTATATGAGCTGATATCCTAGTGGTAGTCAATCAGAGCGCGTGATTGCTCATATCCAGTGAATGTGGATAGAATAAAAAACATTTCCCATGGCATTAAAATGCAACTCTAAATCTATACTACAGTAATGGTTAACAGTCTGTTGTAGCTGAGAGTACCTCTCTAAGTGTATTAAGTCACTTCTTACCTGTGATGTTGACATAGACAGTGGTGAAAGAGGCGAGTGGGACTGCTGCAACATTCTGCACACGGACACGCAGGGTGAAGAAGCGAGTGGTCTCATAGTCCAGTGGCTCGGCTACTAGAATGGAGGCTGAACTGTCCCTTCGGTTGGGTTTAATGTAGAAACGCACAGGCATGTTCGTCTCGGGAACCTGACCCTCCTCCAGGTTATAGGTCACACGTGGGTCACCAAGAGGAGAAGTTGCTTTTATGGTCTGTATGTAGAAAAGAAAACAGTGGTTTACTGTTTTCACTCCAACCACAGGTGCAGGAAGGAAGTAATTCATTACCAATGAGTGACATCCCAGCGTCTTTGTCTACCTGTCTGTGTCTGTGGCTGGAAATAAATCTGAGTGTATGGAACAGAATGAGCAATAGTATGAGCTAAGTGAGTGAAATCTGCTTGGATGCAATTTAATTGTTCAGATAGGTAAGTTTTGTTTTTGTTTTTCATTTTACAAGCTGTATTAATGAAAAAGCATAGGTGCTGACTAAAAGTGCTCTATTTTCCTACGCTCGTGAAAGATAATTAGCATTATATGTGAAAGGGCATTATAAATCAGCAGAAACGTCAGTTATAGCACTGCTGACTCCAGCACATGAATTCATTAGGCACAGTTCACCTGTAATCCATCTAATTTCCTATTGAATTCATATTGACATTTATAAAGTAACTTTCTGCTGAAAGAGTCTCTGGACTCTCTCCTGATCGAGCTTCATCTCCATTTCTCCCCCTTACATCACTCTAAGCTGAGGCACACAGAAACAAGTGTATCCACAAGCATAATAAGGGGACAGGCACCAGTGTAACACACAGCAAGGTTAACAGATTGGGTAAAATGACTTTTCACAGACAAGGTGTTATGATTTGAATGCCTTTACCAGGCTTCGGTGAAAGTAAACTGTGCAGAGGTTTTAAAACCTTAGTAGGAAACATCCTTAGAGTGATTTCTTTAATCTCTGAGAATTCTAACCAAAATCATAAGGTACGGATATGTTTTTGTGGCTGTCGTTGTCATCATCATTATCATCATCATCATGAACCATCATCATGAAAATCAAATTCCTGCAAGCCAATATTTAACTGTGTCATATCACGGCTTCACCAGTTTATTTTAATATCCTGCAACATACAGTGGTGCTTGAAAGTTTGTGAACCCTTTAGAATTGTCTATATTTCTGCATAAATATGACCTAAAACATCATCAGATTTTTACACAAGTCCTAAAAGTAGATAAAGAGAACACAGTTAAACAAATGAGACAAAAATATTATACTCGGTCATTTATTTATTGAGGAAAATGATCCAATATTACATATCTGTGAGTGGCAAAAGTATGTGAACCTCTAGGATTAGCAGTTAATTTGAAGGTGAAATTAGAGTCAGGTGTTTTCAATCAATGGGATGACAATCAGGTGTGAGTGGGCACCCTGTTTTATTTAAAGAACAGGGATCTATCAAAGTCTGATCTTCACAACACATGTTTGTGGAAGTGTATCATGGCACGAGCAAAGGAGATTTCTGAGGACCTCAGAAAAAACGTTGTTGATGCTCATCAGGCTGGAAAAGGTTACAAAACCATCTCTAAAGAGTTTGGACTCCACCAATCCACAGTCAGACAGATTGTGTACAAATGGAGGAAATTCAAGACCATTGTTACCCTCCTCAGGAGTGGTCGACCAACAAAGATCACTCCAAGAGCAAGGCGTGTAATAGTTGGCGAGGTCACAAAGGACTCCAGGGTAACTTCTAAGCAACTGAAGGTCTCTCTCACATTGGCTAATGTTAATGTTCATGAGTCCACCATCAGGAGAACACTGAACAGCAAATGGTGTGCATGGCAGAGTTGCAAGGAGAGAGCCACTGCTCTCCAAAAAGAACATTACTGCTTGTCTGCAGTTTGCTAAAGATCACGTGGACAAGCCAGAAGGCTATTGGAAAAAAATGTTCTGTGGATGGATGAGATCAAAATAGAACTTTTTGGTTTAAATGAGAAGAGTTATGTTTGGAGAAAGGAAAACACTGCATTCCAGCAGAAGAACCTTATCCCATCTGTGAAACATGGTGGTGGTAGGATCATGGTTTGGGCCCGTTTTGTTGCATCTGGGCCAGGATGGCTTGCCATCATGAATGGAACAATGAATTCTGAATTATACCAGCAAATTCTAAAGTAAAATGCCAGGACATCTGTCCATGAACTGAATCTCAAGAGAAGGTGGGTCATGCAGCAAGACAATGACCCTAAGCACACAAGTCGTTCTACCAAAGAATGGTTAAAGAAGAATAAAGTTAATGTTTTGGAATGGCCAAGTCAAAGTCCTGACCTTAATCCAATCGAAATGTTGTGGAAGGACCTGAAGTGAGCAGTTCATGTGAGGAAACCCACCAACATCCCAGAGTTGAAGCTGTTCTGTATGGAGGAATGGGCTAAAATTCCTCCAAGCCGGTGTGCAGGACTGATCAACAGTTACCGGAAATGTTTAGTTGCAGTTATTGCTGCACAAGGGGGTCACACCAGATACTGAAAGCAAAGGTTCACATACTTTTGCCACTCACAGATATGTAATATTGGATCATTTTCCTCAATAAATAAATGACCGAGTATAATATTTTTGTCTCATTTGTTTAACTGGGTTCTCTTTATCTACTTTTAGGACTTGTGTGAAAGTCTGATGATGTTTTAGGTCATATTTATGCAGAAATATAGAGAATTCTAAAGGGTTCACAAACTTTCAAGCACCACTGTATATTGCAGTTGCAAAATGTAGCAATATAATTGTTTTTTCCTCCATATTGTGTAGCCCCAGAACTTAACCTAACCAACAGGAGAGAAACTGTTTAGAGAGAAGGATTGGCAGAACAAAGAAATGGCTCACTTCATACATTTTGTAAGCATGAAAAGGGTCAAGAAAAATGTTTAAAGTGTTGAAAGCGTGATACCAAGTTTGGTTTGGGAAAATGCAATCAAAAGCTACAGCTGCAAACTGTCTGTCGAGGAACTGTGAGTTGTCTAGCCTAAGGGGAAAAATAAACATTTAACCCCAAGCTATGATCAAACAACTGACACTGTAAAGTAAACACATTCCAGTCCAATGTAGATGATGATCCTAGCAAAGCCAACACCAGCCCAAATAAATGGAAATCCAACTTCCAAACCATCTATGGAAGTACTTTAAAATGATGAACGTGTAATTGGAAAAGACTGTTTGAAACCAAGAGAAGTGAGTCAGAATAGAGACAGAGAAAAATATGAAGAAGCAAAGTGTTCAGAGTAGCCAGGGCTCAAGCGTTCAGGCGGGCATGATATCCTCCATGGCCAAGGACATGTTCTCAGCTGAGACACACAGAACATGAACCTTAAAAGCTCTGTGGCTTGTGCTTTCTGCTTTCATGGCTTTGACATCCAGGATGTTCCCACTCCAGGCTGACCTACTCACTCACCTTTCCTGTCGCAGTCAGTTTGACAAGAGCCTGCTCCCTCGAGACACATCAACTGTTCCTGAACTGACTACCAACTCAAAATGTTAAGCACGGGGAACAGCAAAACCAAACACCACTGCTATATTTATGCATGAAGGGGATGTACCACTAGTGTAGGGATGCAACAAAATATGAAACTGTTATTCGGATTGAACAGATAATACAGGGTGTTTCAAAAAAATTTGATATCATTTCACAATCGGATAACTTTGCCAATTCTCGTTCAACTGACCTCAAATTTTAACAGCATGTGTGGAAACAGGTCAAAATTTTATCTCATCTCATTATCTCTAGCCACTTTATCCTGTTCTACAGGGTCGCAGGCAAGCTGGAGCCTATCCCAGCTGACTACGGGCGAGAGGCGGGGTACACCCTGGACAAGTTGCCAGGTCATCACAGGGCTGATACATAGACACAGACAACCATTCACACTCACATTCACACCTACGGTCAATTTAGAGTCACCAGTTAACCTAACCTGCATGTCTTTGGACTGTGGGGGAAACCGGAGCACCCGGAGGAAACCCACGCAGACACGGGGAGAACATGCAAACTCCGCACAGAAAGGCCCTCGCCGGCCACGGGGCTCGAACCCGGACCTTCTTGCTGTGAGGCGACAGCTCTAACCACTACACCACCGTGCCGCCCCTCAAAATTTTATGTGTAATGTTTTTTGTGGGCGGCACGGTGGTGTAGTGGTTAGCGCTGTCGCCTCACAGCAAGAAGGTCCGGGTTCGAGCCCCGTGGCCGGCGAGGGCCTTTCTGTGCGGAGTTTGCATGTTCTCCCCGTGTCTGCGTGGGTTTCCTCCGGGTGCTCCGGTTTCCCCCACAGTCCAAAGACATGCAGGTTAGGTTAACTGGTGACTCTAAATTGAGCGTAGGTGTGAATGGTTGTCTGTGTCTATGTGTCAGCCCTGTGATGACCTGGCGACTTGTCCAGGGTGTACCCCGCCTTTCGCCCGTAGTCAGCTGGGATAGGCTCCAGCTTGCCTGCGACCCTGTAGAACAGGATAAAGCGGCTAGAGATAATGAGATGAGATGTTTTTTGTTTTTATCGTTTTAGGTATAGAAATGTCATTCACTGGAAAAGAAAAGGCGTTTTGTGTGTTAGAGTACGCTCGAACAGTCGAACAAGACTGCAGCGTGCATTTATGAGAGAATTCTCTAAAAATGCACCAACTGCAATGCAGATTTGGACACTGCACAAAAAGTTCAAAGAGCAAGGCTGTGTGTGTGTGTGTGTGTGTGTGTGTGTGTGTGTGTGTGTGTGTCAGGCAGCACGCATATTGAAAATTTGTGAAATCGTTCATGGAATCCACATACCTTTGAATTTCTCATTCAGATTTTGAGGAATAAATCTTATACTGCTCAGCATTAAGCCTGTTCAGTTTCATTTGCCTAGACTATGGAGTTTCTGGGATATTACATCTCAAATAATATCTAATTTTTTGAACCACCCTGTATATTCTGAATTGATACAAATATACCATCAACTGATCACTTTATTAGGAACACTTGTACACCTGCACATTCATGCAGTTATCTAATCAACCAATCATGTTGCAGCAGCACAATGTAAAAAAAAAAATCATGCAGATACAGGTCAAGCGCTTCAGTTAATGTTCACATCAAACTCCAGAATGGGGGAAAACTGTGATTCCCCCCCCCCCCCCCCCCCCATCTATCCCTCTGAGTTACATGTCAGATGATCGAGATGCTGACCTCTTCTGCTCCTCAGACCTGCCTGATCCATCCTGATGCCCTATGCCTGGTCATAGTCTCATCACATCGCTCCTGTAGAGGACGGCCCCACATGGACAGTTGAAAGTCACACTTGGAAGATGCTCTGGACTCTTACAGTAATGCTTTTATGGCTGAGGACTACAGTTGACTTGCTAACTTTAGGACTGCAGTTGTCATGAACAGTTTTGCACTCAAGTTTCCATCAGTGAAGAGTTATAACATCAACGAAACTGACTTCATTTTAAAACTGTTAAAAATGTTATAATCACGTTGTCTGTTATCACCCAAATGAGGTTGGGTTCCCTTTTGAGTCTGGTTCCTCTCGAGGTTTCTTCCTCATGTCGTCTGAGGGAGTTTTTCCTTGCCACCGTCGCCACAGACTTGCTCACTGGGGATCTCATCTCATCTCATTATCTCTAGCCGCTTTATCCTGTTCTACAGGGTCGCAGGCAAGCTGGAGCCTATCCCAGCTGACTACGGGCGAAAGGCGGGGTACACCCTGGACAAGTCGCCAGGTCATCACAGGGCCGACACATAGACACAGACAACCATTCACATTCACACCTACAGTCAATTTAGAGTCACCTGTTAACCTAACCTGCATGTCTTTGGACTGTGGGGGAAACCGGAGCACCCGGAGGAAACCCACGCGGACACGGGGAGAACATGCAAACTCCACACAGAAAGGCCCTCGCCGGCCACGGGGCTCGAACCCGGACCTTCTTGCTGTGAGGCGACAGTGCTAACCACTACACCACCATGCCGCCTCACTGGGGATAGATTAGGGATAAAATTAGCTCATGTTTAAAGTCATTCAAATTCTGTAAAGCTGCTTTGCGACAATGTCTATTGTTAAAAGCGCTATACAAATAAACTTGACTTGACTCGACTCTGTGACTTTAACCATGGTGAAGTTGTTGGTGTCAGATGGGCTGCTTTGAGTATTTCACAAACTGCTGAGCTCCTCAGATTTTAACACAGAACAGACTCTAGAGTTGACGCAGAATGGTGCGGAAACTAAAAAAAAAAAAAAAACATCCTGTGCGTGGAGGGTCTGCAGTTTGAAACACCATGTTGATGAGAGAGATCAGAGGAGAATGACCAGAGCTGACAGTCAAGTCAAGTTTATTTGTATAGTGCTTTTAACAATAAACATTGTCGCAAAGCAGCTTTACAGAATTTGAACAACTTAAAATATGAGCCAATTTTATCCCTAATCTATCCCCAATGAGCAAGCCTGTGGCGACAGTGGCAAGGAAAAACTCCCTCAGACGACATGAGGAAGAAACCTCATGTCGTCCTTCCTCAGACAGGAAGTCTGTAGTACTGTAACTCAAATAGCAACTTTGAGTAGAAAAGCATCTCAGCATGCACAAAACATCAAACCTTGAGGTGGATGGACTACAACAGCAGAAGACCACATCAGGTTCCACTCCTGTCAGCCAAGAACAGGAATCTGAGGCTATCACAGGCACAGACTCACCTAAACTGGACAGCTGAAAACTTGGAAAAAGACCACGTGATTTTTTTCCTACTCTTCACCTGTCCAGTTTGCATCTGTGCCCATGATAGCCTCAGTTTCTTGTTCTTGGCTGACAGGAGTGGAATTTGATGTGGTCTTCTGCTGCTGAAGCCCATCCACCTCAAGGTTCAAAGTTTCGTGCATGTTGAGATGCTTTTCTGCTCAGCATGGTTGTAAAGAGTAATTATATATAGAAGAAGAACAACAACAACAACTTTATTCATCACACGCTTGTGAAATTCCTCTCTGCATTGAACCCATCTGAAGCAGTGAACACACACATGAGCAATGAGCACACACACATACATACCCAGAGCAGTGGGCAGCCATGCTAACAGCACCCGAGGAGCAGTTGGGAGTTAGGTGCCTCGCTCAAGGGCACCTCAGCCCAAGGCCGTCCCATATTAACCTAACCGCATGTCTTTGAACTGTGGAGGAAACCCACATAGACACAGGAAGAACATGCAAACTCCACACAGAAAGGCCCCCACCGGCCACTGGGCTCAAACCCAGAACCTTCTTGCTGTGAGGTGACCATGCTAACCACTACACCACCGTGCCGCCATGGTATACTGTATGTTACTTTATCCTTCCTGGCAACTCAAACCAATCTGACCATTTTCCTCTGACCTCTCTTATCAACAAGGCGTGTTTACCCACAGAACTGTCGTTCACTTGATATTTTTTGTTTTTGTGTAAACTCTAAAGACTGTTGTGTGTGAAAACCCCAGGAACTCAGCAGTTTCTGAAATACTCAAACCAGTCCATCTGGCACCAACACCCATGTCATGATCAAAGTGATGGAAGCAATTTTTCCCGCATGTTGATGTTTGATGTGAATATTAACTTAAGCTTTTGACCTATATCTGCATGACTTTTTGTAATGTGCTGCTGCCACATGATTGTCTGATTGCAAAAATGTAAAAATGAGCAGGTGTACAGGTGTTCATAACAAAGTCGATGACTACTGTTGATAAAAATAGGAGGTTCACTGTTTTTTAATAAAGCATGCCAAAACTAGATAGAACTCGACGCCAACGGCGTCGATGGGGATGCCTCCACCTGGTAGACTACATGCCTTATTAAGTTGTGATTTGGGGATGGACATTTGACCTCACAGTAATCTTGACCTGTGACCTTTTGATCTCAAAATCTAATCAGTTCATGTTTGTCCCCAAATGCACAAATGGTGAAAGTTTGGTGAAATTCCTTTCATTTGCCTTGGAGATATTGTGTTCACAAGGTTTTCGGACAGACATTTGGCCTCACAGTGACCTTGACCTTAGACCTTTTGATCTCAAAATCTAAGAATTTCATCTTTGTCCCAAAGTGCACAAATGGTGAAAGTTTGGTGAAATTCCTTTCATTAGTCTTTGAGATATGGTGTTCACAAAGTTTGGGGATGGACATTTGACCTCACAGTAATCTCGACCTGTGACCTTTTAACCTCAAAATCTAATCAGTTCATGTTTGTCCCAAAGCGCACAAATGGTGAAAGTTTGGTGAAATTCCTTTCATTAGCCTTTGAGATATCGCGTTCACAAGGTTTCGGGACAGACGCACGCACGGACGCACGTATGGACGCACGCACGCACGGACGGACGCATGGACAGACGGACAACCCGAAAACATAATGCCTCCTGCACCTTAAGGTGGCGGAGGCATAAAAAGGAGCACAGCACATATGGTTGAAAATAGATGGGGAACTATTATCTATAACCAGGGGCTTCAACAAATAGGATGCAGGAGCAGGAGGTTTTTACTTTCATGCATGCACAAGTGTGTAATCAGAAATTAAACCTGTGAGACAATCAAAGAAATGCTCATTACCATGAATGTGTTTCACTGGGTAATACATGTACAGCATCCTTAGTAAGTGCCTGATCAGGGTGTACTGCTTTAAATGAGACTAATATTATTAGAAAATTTCGAGGAAAGGTACAAATAAATATAGCAACTGTGCAACAGGGACTAAAAAAGCAATCCCATCACATATCTTTGATTGAAAATCATTATGAGATCAAGTGATGTAGTTGGGTTTAAGGACTTGTCAGAGCCAAAATTCACAGACTGCACTGACAGTGCAAGAATTTTTGTCCAGTGTTTGCAGGGGTATAATTGTAGGGTTCATATTTCATAAAAAAAAATCTCTCCACCCCTGGACATCGTCATCTCCCTGGGGGATATCTCTAGGTCACCTTCACCCAGTGCAAACCTAGGGGTCGTGTTCGACGATAAACTCTCCTCTTCAGCGAACATCGCTGCAGTGATCCGTATGTGTTGATTTCTTCTCTACAACATCTGAAAGATCCACCCCTTCCTCACCACCTACTCTACTCAGCTCCTGGTCCAAGCACTGATCCTCTCCCGCTTGGACTACTGCAACTCTCTCCTTGCTGGCCTTCTAGTATCTGCCATCAGACCCTTGCAGATCATCCAGAACGCTGTAGCTCGCATGGTCTACAACAGGGGTCACCAAACTACGGCCCGCGGGCCAGATCCGGCCCGCCACCCCCCTTTGACCGGCCCCCCAGCCCCTCTGCCCCCCATCACTTGAACCGGCCCTATGAGGCAATCCCCAAAAGTGGTCATGGCCTATTTTTTTAAATTGCTTTTTGGCAAATAATAACATGTCTGCATCTTGTATTTTGTTGATTTTATCAATTAAAATTGATATTTAGTTATAAAATGAACTATTCATATTTTCCGAATTTTCATCATATGCTCGCGATCAAGCAGTGACAGGCAGTGCACGCGCAGAGAACTGTCAGTGTTCAGGACAGCAAAATGGCGAGCGGTCAGCGAAAAGCTGACAGAGAGTGCAGAGTTTTTAAAGAACAGTGGACCACCGATTATTTTTTCATTCAGTGTAAGGACCGTGCAGTTTGTCTTGTATGTAAAGAAAGTGTGCCGGTTTTCAAAGAATATAATCTGCGTCGTCACTACGAAACCCGCCACAAAGAGTATGCTAGTTTGCGAGGGCAAACAAGAGAAGACAGGATTCGAGTTTTTTGCTTTGGCCATGGATGACAGCAATGACGTGCAGAACACAGCACAACTGCTGTGATCTATTGATCTATTGCTCATATTATTATCAGGGATGCAAACAGCGCGCCTTTTGGCGGATTTCGCCTTTTTCACGGCTGAATCGCGCAGATCTGAATTTTTTTTTTTTTTTGGGGGGGGGCGTTGGAGTGTTTGATTATAATTTCAAAGTAAATTCTGTATTAAAATTACTAAATAAGCAAATCCGTTACAGTCCATGAAACAGGAAGTATAAGGATGAGGAAAAAACAGTTTAAATCGGGAAGCTGCGCACATTTGTGCAGCCTGAGCGGCAGGACTGCGCAAATGTGCGCAGCTTCCCAATTTAAACTGTTTTTTCCTCATCCTTATACTTCCTGTTTCATGGACTGTAACGGATTTGCTTATTTAGTAATTTTAATACAGAATTTACTTTGAAATTATAATCAGACACTCCAACGCCCCCCCCCTAAAAAAAAATTCGGATCTGCGCGATTCAGCCGTGAAAAAGGCGCCATCCGCCAAAAGGCGCGCTGTTTGCATCCCTGTATTATAATTTCACTGTTTTTTAAAATGTATTTATTTTATAGGCCTATTTATTTGACCTTTATTAAGTGCTGCATACAATTATTATTTATATTATTAATAATATCAACAGGCCTACCTACAATTTATAATTTTCCACTCACCTTTGCCAGTGTCAGTCACCTCAAATAGGCAGATGTTTCTTACCTTGACAGCTTTGATATTATTTTTATTAGAAAATAAATAAATGGAATATCAGTGGTATTTCAAATTAAAACAAAGTGTGAAGACTTGATTACTACTTTTGCAAACCACTAGATAAACAAATATGTGCCAGGAATCAAGTGTTGATATAGTAGTGTGGATATAGTGGTGGGGATACAGTGGTGGGGATACAGTGGTGGGGATGGCTGTGCCAGGCTAGTAATCTCTACTACACAATGAGGCCTGCTGGTGGTCATATTTGTCTGGGTCATACAATTCTATGTGATATAGCTGACCCGACCCCGGCCCCCATCACAGTCAGGAACGACAATGTGGCCCCCAGAGAAAAAAGTTTGGTGACCCCTGGTCTACAACCTCTCTCGTTCTTTCCTTGTCACCCCTCTGCTTGCTGACCTACACTGGCTACCTATCACAGCTCGTATCAAATTTATGTAAGACATTGGTACTAGCTTACCAGACTGTTAAAGGATTAGGGCTAGCATACCTCCAGAGTCTGATCCACCCCTACACACCACCCAGATCTCTAGGCTCTGCTACTACTGGTTGCCTGGCCCCTTCTCCTCTCTGTTCCTGCCCAGCCCGCTCAAGACTGCTGTCTTTCCTGGTTCCCCATTGGTGGAATGACCTTCCCATTGAAGTCAGAACTGCTGACTCCCTGACCACCTTCAAGCACAGACTAAAGACCCACCTCTTCAGGCTGCACCTCTCCCCTGCTTCCCTGCCCACTGTGCCACTGCGTTTCGGTCTAGACCAACCCAGGCTGTGTACTGTCTAATCTGGGGTTAGCCATTTGAGTTCTCTATTTAGCTGTACTTTGTACGGTTGGTTTGTTTCCTTGGCTGTTTGCTGAGTATTGATACTTTAACAGAATATTACAGTAAGTATTGTTGTCACTTGTTCAGTTGGCACTAGAACTTTCTTGTCTAGAAGTTCAGCACTTGGTGTACCTGACTTTTACACTCGTACGTCACTCTGGATAAGAACGTCCGCTAAATTCAATGTAATGTAAAATAAAATAAAATTCTGGTTTAGACCACACCCTCTTCTTGTTTGGGTCCAAATCCAGATTCAGAAATGGTTATGTGGAACACTTAACAGATAAAAATCATCTCTGCTATAAAACAGAGCAATTACTTCCTGTAGTGAAATTAAATGCTGTATGTCACAGAGATCTTGGTAAATCAGTTCCAGCCACTGTTATGCACAATTGCTTAAATGTTAGCAATTTTCCAGTGCATATTCACTTTGAGCACATCAAGCACACACTGGAATTCACCTTACCTGGACAGGGACAGAAAACCTGACAGCACTGGAAGACCAAAAACCTCTTACACATCACTGGAGGTCTTTTCCTCACCTCTCTTTCCTGATCCACCCACCAACAATATTGTGTTTAATCTTTTGCCCCGAAACATTCATGCAAGTGTGCATTAGATAAATCATGAATTTTGATTATGTTTTGAGAAATACAAATTTAGCTGACCTCTGAAGCCAGACTCGATGAATGTCCCCATGAGTTTATTAGTGCGCAGCACTGGGGCTCGATGGGAACGATATCTCCATTATGGCCTCCGTGTACAAGAACAAGACCCCTTAATTATTTCCTCAAGGTTGCAATTACCGCATGTGAAAATGTGCTAATTGTCATTCCTTGGGATGCTTTCCCAAAGAGCCGAATGATATTTGCATTTTTAATTAAGGAAACAGATATACAGATTGAGGTATGGCCAAAGGAGAAAGAAAGAGAGATGAATAAGAGCACTTCGTGGACAACAAGGCAGTTCGGTGTACCTAATGAATGCATTATACTGTTTAACGAGCCTAATTTGTATTTAGAGTTCTCAGGATAAATTACCATGAAGGCTCCCAATGCACGGAACAGATTTGAAAAGTCAGTTGCAGTAGCTTCGACACTATGCACTTGGAGAGAGAGTGGAGGGGGAGAAAATGTCTGTAATTGCTCTGAAGTACTTTGTTATTGAAGTCATATTACCAGGACCATGATTATGTACTGTACAGTATATGTGTGTAAGAGGGCTTAGTGAGAAGAGTTGCCAGAGTGGTCACGACATAGACATTGTCATGTAATTTAAAAAAAAAAAAGTTCATTTTCTTTTCCATTACAGCAAATACCATGTTTATCTACAAAAAAAAACAGAATTCTCTTCTCAGGGTGAACTTATGTCTGTAAATTTAGCATGTTTTCTAATCTTGATCAGTTCAACCAATCTCATCTCATCTCATCTCATTATCTCTAGCCGCTTTATCCTGTTCTACAGGGTCGCAGGCAAGCTGGAGCCTATCCCAGCTGACTACGGGCGAGAGGCGGGGTACACCCTGGACAAGTCGCCAGCTCATCACAGGGCTGACACACAGACACAGACAACCATTCACACTCACATTCACACCTACGGTCAATTTAGAGTCACCAGTTAACCTAACCTCCATGTCTTTGGACTGTGGGGGAAACCGGAGCACCCGGAGGAAACCCACGCGGACACGGGGAGAACATGCAAACTCCACACAGAAAGGCCCTTGCCAGCCACAGGGCTCGAACCCGGACCTTCTTGCTGTGAGGCGACAGCGCTAACCACTACACCACCGTGCCGCCCCCAGTTCAACCAATCACGTTCTAAAATTTGAATCAGAAGAACCTCACCACTAAGAGCTGCGACCTTGAAGTCTACCCATTAGAAAGTATCTTAGGAAAAATGCACAGAGTTGTTCTGTTGCAGTGGATCAAGTCGAATGGTTAGTCGAGTAGATAAGAGCTGAAACTGGAGAGTGGTGAAGAGAGAAAGTAAATGCACAATGAATGGAGAAGTTCAGACACAACAGGTGACCCTTAGGTATCATCTCTTTTAGCTCGAGTATGAGTGTGTACACAGATGTCAGCACATATTCAGACAATAGTAGCCACCACATCTGCACACTAACATACCTTAAACACATACCCGCATGGTGAAAGACAAATACCTTTAAAACCAAACATTGCAACAATGCAGGATTCCTTCACGACAGACTACAGCACGCAAACATAACAAAACACACATACAATACTGAGATAATGATTGAAAGATAATACTCATATTAAATTTTATGTTCCCTTTTAACTAGTTTTTTGAACGTGATTTTAATAACGAGACGGTCACTGACGGCGTAGCTCACTCCAACTCCATCTAGTCCAGAGGGAATGATCTAAAGTGGGCCACCTTGCGCAATAAATGTTGCGAGCTATATACACTATATACAAGCTATATATAGAAGCTACACACAACCTAGGAATACCGACCTATTTGCCAGAAAGAATCCAAAACAGCGAGGAATTGACCGAGAAGAAGCGATTTTTGTTGAACTGCTCATTAAAGCTTAATTAGTCCATAACTTCATTAATAATTGTAATTAAGCAAATCTGGGTAGAATTTATATGCACCCTAGGTACCCCTACCTTCATGCCAGAAAGAATCAAAATTGGTGAAGAATTGAGGGAGAAGAAGCGATTTGTGTGGAAACTGCTCATTAGGGCTTAATTACTCCATATTTTCATTATTAATTGCAATTATGCAAATTTGGGTAGAAGCTATATGCACCCCAGGCGGACCTACCTTCCTGCCAAAAAGAATAAAAATTGGTGAAGAATTGAGAGAAAAGAAGCAATTTTCATGAAATGTGGACAACGCCGGACAGACAACAGATGACAGATGACGGACGACAGATGACGGACAACACATGATGGTATAAGCTCATCGCTTGTCGGCCAGAAGAGTTAATAATAGTAACAGTATTTTAACTTTGGTGTTCATCAGGTATAGAAATGTGACAGACAATAGTGTGTATATTCTTTGTGCACAGGCAAAACCACCCAAAAAATACCCACATCCTAAAAACAAATCCTGCTGGTATTAATTAAACTATGGGGTGAGTCTTCATTCATCTTTGGTAACCGCTTTATCTTGGTAAGGATTGAGGTGGATCTGGAACAATACCCATTGGTATGTCCCTTTTCGATCAATAGGGAACGGGTTCCGTTCTTGTTCGCGCACCAAATTTGAAGCATTTGGAGCATTTCGACCAAAAATAAATTGGTTTGGAACCTGAAAAGTTGGTTCCCAGCTGGTTTACCAACTTATGTGTAAAGTTAAACAGAACCAACCAAACTAAAGAGCATTGTGCAGACGCATCATGTTGTACGAACAAGTTCACACATGGAATAGGGACTGCAGGTACACAAATATGCCAGAGTCAGATAAAATTCATGATCAAAATGGAATAAATTCAAGTTTAAAAGTCTGTCAGGGCTGAAAAACAAATGCGTTTCATCAACTCATTTCTTTGTGTTGGTTGGTGAGGATTCTGTAACGACCCTTCATTCCCAAGTCAGAAACTCGGCATTAACAGTAATTAGTAATTACACAGTGATTCAGGGACGAATAAGCTGATCAGAGACGCTGTACTGGAGCTCTAATATGGACTATATTTTAGTCATGAACAAGTAGTTAATGTAGTCTGTGTGTATATGTGGGTGTTTCCAAGTGGGAATATAATTAGAGAGATATTTTCATGTGTGTAATTATGTATGTCTGTAAATCTGACCAGAACTAAAACCCAGGGAACGCAAAGAAGTGCACAGCATGAGTAAGAACATCATTGATATGGAGATTAAGCGTCTGCAACCATGGTTCGGCACAGTGTAATTAACACATCAGATTAGTGCTGCTAAATTTAAACAACAATCTACCTGGGTACTCGGTGGTGGAGGATGGTGGAGCAGGGAAAGATCGTGAGAAAAAGTGAGGCAGACAGAGAAAGGGACGAAGGAGGGAGGAATATCAGTATTAAAATATGGAAAGTGTGATGCATGGATTAGACCAAGAATCATTATCCATGGTAAAAACACACTCCAGAGCACCAGGAGATCAGAGTGCTGTCAGGAAATGAATATATTAATTAAATGTTCTTCTTTAGAATGACCCTGAGCACAAGAGAATATTATATCTCTTACTAAGCTAGCTCTGTGATCATGTATCCCATTTCCTCAACTATTTGTTTTTTTTAACGTATAATCAATAAATTTAAAATTGATAGCAGATTTAGCTTAGTGATAGCAAAAAATGAGTAGCAAAGCATTTACAGTGTAAGCCTTAATTGGTAGGCCAAGTCAACACAACATTGGATTACATCATCCATGCACTGCTACTTCAGCTCGAACATTTCCCTTAAGCAACTTTCATATCCTTTAGCAATTTAAAGAGCTGAGCACTTTTGCTTGTAAACACAGGAGTGATTGGCTAAAGCTAGCAAAAGCTGCTGATGGGGTTGGAATCCTTCGTCAGGCCATCATTACTGATGATTTGACTTGGCTGTTAAAGGTGGGTGGAGGTATCACATGACTGGTGGTTTTACTTTTTACAACCCCGATTCCAAAAAAGTTGGGACAAAGTACAAATTGTAAATAAAAATGGAATGCAATGATGTGGACATTTCAAAATTCCATATTTTATTCAGAATAGAACATAGATGACATATCAAATGTTTAAACTGAGAAAATGTATCATTGAAAGAGAAAAATTAGGTGATTTTAAATTTCATGACAACACCACATCTCAAAAAAGTTGGGACAAGGCCATGTTTACCATTGTGAGACATCCCCTTTTCTCTTTAAAACAGTCTGTAAACGTCTGGGGACTGAGGAGACAAGTTGCTCAAGTTTAGGGATAGGAATGTTAACCCATTCTTGTCTAATGTAGGATTCTAGTTGCTCAACTGTCTTGGGTCTTTTTTGTCGTATCTTCTGTTTTATGATGCGCCAAATGTTTTCTATGGGTGAAAGATCTGGACTGCAGGCTGGCCAGTTCAGTACCCGGACCCTTCTTCTACGCAGCCATGATGCTGTAATTGATGCAGTATGTGGTTTGGCATTGTCATGTTGGAAAATGCAAGGTCTTCCCTGAAAGAGACGTCGTCTGGATGGGAGCATATGTTGCTCTAGAACCTGGATATACCTTTCAGCATTGATGGTGTCTTTCCAGATGTGTAAGCTGCCCATGCCACACGCACTAATGCAACCCCATACCATCAGAGATGCAGGCTTCTGAACTGAGCGCTGATAACAACTTGGGTCGTCCTTCTCCTCTTTAGTCCGAATGACACGGCGTCCCTGATTTCCATAAAGAACATCAAATTTTGATTCGTTTGACCACAGAACAGTTTTCCACTTTGCCACAGTCCATTTTAAATGAGCCTTGGCCCAGAGAAGACGTCTGCGCTTCTGGATCATGTTTAGATACGGCTTCTTCTTTGAACTATAGAGTTTTAGCTGGCAACGGCGGATGGCACGGTGAATTGCGTTCACAGATAATGTTCTCTGGAAATATTCCTGAGCCCATTTTGTGATTTCCAATACAGAAGCATGCCTGTATGTGATGCAGTGCCGTCTAAGGGCCCGAAGATCACGGGCACCCGGTATGGTTTTCCGGCCTTGACCCTTACGCACAGAGATTCTTCCAGATCCTCTGAATCTTTTGATGATATTATGCACTGTAGATGATGATATGTTCAAACGCTTTGCAATTTTATACTGTCGAACTCCTTTCTGATATTGCTCCACTATTTGTCGGTGCAGAATTAGGGGGATTGGTGATCCTCTTCCCATCTTTACTTCTGAGAGCCGCTGCCACTCCAAGATGCTCTTTTTATACCCAGTCATGTTAATGACCTATTGCCAATTGACCTAATGAGTTGCAATTTGGTCCTCCAGCTGTTCCTTTTTTGTACCTTTAACTTTTCCAGCCTCTTATTGCCCCTGTCCCAACTTTTTTGAGATGTGTTGCTGTCATGAAATTTCAAATGAGCCAATATTTGGCATGAAATTTCAAAATGTTTCACTTTCGACATTTGATATGTTGTCTATGTTCTATTGTGAATACAATATCAGTTTTTGAGATTTGTAAATTATTGCATTCCGTTTTTATTTACAATTTGTACTTTGTCCCAACTTTTTTGGAATCGGGGTTGTATAATAATAATAATAATAATAAAAAAGACAAAGTCTGATAAGCACGCCCTCTGAGTTAAGTAGACAGACGAGGGCTGTCTATGACTGTGGAGGTGATTGTAAAAGCTGACAGCAGATAAAGCACGCAAACATGACACAAGATGAGATGTGACAAGGATTATCTACAAACAAACTCACTAGTCCAGCTGAGGTATTTTACCCGAAAGGCCACTGCACACAGGCGGCATAAATGTCAGATTTGTACTCTGACAAACTGTATTACGACTTGCATACAGAAGCGGAATATTTCTGCAGCATGTAATGCTTTTAATTAAAACAAGGTTGATTTTTTTAAATGCATTAAAAGATGATCATTAAAAGCAAGACGTAATCACATAACTTGACCTGACTTAAAATAATGGTCTTTGGTTTCATACAGCATCCTGACAGTACTGTACGTCTGCAGTGCAGGGTTTGAATGAGTGTGTGAAATTCACCACACTTTTTTTCTGTGCTCCAAAATGGGATGGATCCAGTAATGCTGTTTTATCTTCCACTAACTTTTTAACATGTGAAGTAATGCCAATTCCTCTTGCCCTCCAGACCTGCCACATTGGTCCTGATGCTTTAATCCTGCTCTGTTCTTCCTGTCTCTTCACCTCCTGCAGCTGTTCATAATCCCACATGGATAACCCAAAGATTTACACTTCCCTCAAACAGTTTATGTAGTACATGTAGTTTAAGCATTTTTTTTTTTATAACCGAAAAAGGTTTTGGCAGCAGGAGTATAATAATCGATGGCTTATCATTAGACTTTGCAATCATCTGCCGAGAAACATAGGTGAAAGTAGTTCTTTAGAGACATTTAAAGTTAAGGCTCTTCAATACTTAATTGATTAATTTGTCATGGTAGTTCTGGGGCTGTTTTTTTTTTTTAAGTAGTGTTTGTTTATAGCATGCATTTTATATCTATCTATCTATCTATCTATCTATCTATCTATCTATCTATCTATCTATCTATCTATATTGCACACACACACACGCTCTGATTGGCTACTCTACTACTAGGCTATTAGCTCATACAGTGGTGCTTGAAAGTTTGTGAACCCTTTAGAATTTTCTATATTTCTGCATAAATATGACCTAAAACATCATCAGATTTTCACACGAGTCCTAAAAGTAGATAAAGAGAACCCAGTTAAACAAATGAGACAAAAATATTGTACTTGGTCATTTATTTATTGAAGAAAATGATCCAATATTGCATATCTGTGAGTGGCAAAAGTATGTGAACCTTTGCTTTCAGTATCTGGTGTGACCCCCTTGTGCAGCAATAACTGCAACTAAACGTTTGTGGTAACTGTTGATCAGTCCTGCACACCAGCTTGGAGGAATTTTAGCCCATTCCTCCGTACAGAACAGCTTCAACTCTGGGATCTTGGTGGGTTTCCTCACATGAACTGCTTGCTTCAGGTCCTTCCACAACATTTCGAATGGATTAAGATCAGGGCTTTGACATCGACATTCCAAAACATTAACTTTATTCTTCTTTAACCATTCTTTGGTAGAACGACTTGTGTGCTTAGGGTTGTTGTCTTGCTGCATGAACCATCTTTTTTTGAGATTCAGTTCATGAACAGATGTCCTGACATTTTCCTTGAGAATTCGCTGGTATAATTCAGAATTCATTGTTCCATCAATGATGGCAAGTCGTCCTGGACCAGATGCAGCAAAACAAGTCCAAGATAAGGTTCTTATGCTGGAATGCAGTGTTTTCCTTTCTCCAAACATAACACTTCTCATTTAAACCAAATATTCTATTTTGATCTCATCCATCCACAAAACATTTTTCCAATAGCCTTCTGGATTGTCCACGTGATCTTTAGCAAACTGCAGACGAGCAGCAATATTCTTTTTGGAGAGCAGTGGCTTTCTCCTTGCAACCCTGCCATGCACACCATTGTTGTTCAGTGTTCTCCTGATGGTGGACTCATGAACATTAACATTAGCCAATGTGAGAGGGGCCTTCAGTTGCTTAGAAGTTACCTTGGGGTCCTTTATGAACTCGGAGACTATTAGATGCCTTGCTCTTGGAGTGATCTTTGTTGGTCGACCACTCCTGGGGAGGGTAACAATGGTCTTGAATTTCCTCCATTTGTACACAATCTGTCTAACTGTGGATTGGTGGAGTCCAAACTCTTTAGAGATAGTTTTTTTCACCTTTTCCAGCCTGATGAGCATCAACAATGCTTTTTCTGAGGTCCTCAGAAATCTCCTTTGTTCGTGCCATGATACACTTCCACAAACTTGTGTTGTGAAGATCAGACTTTGATAGATCCCTGTTCTTTAAATAAAACAGGGTGCCCACTCACACCTGATTGTCATCCCGTTGATTGAAAACACCTGACTCTAATTTCACCTTCAAATTAACTGCTAATATTAGAGGTTCACATACTTTTGCCACTCACAGATATGTAATATTGGATCATTTTCCTCTATAAATAAGTGGCCAAGTATAATATTTTTGTCTCATTTGTTTAACTGGGTTCTCTTTATCTACCTTTAGGACTTGTGTGAAAATCTGTTGATGTTTTAGGTCATATTTATGCAGAAATATAGAAAATTCTAAAGGGTTCACAAACTTTCAAGCACCACTGTATACCATGAGTAGAGAAAAACAAAATGGCGGAGCATGTTGCTCAACCAACCAATGATGAAATCAAAACTCTACTCAAAAACAAAACCCCAAAAAATACAAAAAAAGCAACAAAATATGCAATAAAAGCATTTGATGGTAAGAACGTGTCTTTTTTTCAAGAATTATTATTATAACATTTTTCACAAATTGCGACTGTCATTTCGCCAGTTTGTTTACAATCTAAGTGTAAATGATTTTTTCAGAAGTTTTGTATAAAGTTTTTATTTATCGAATTTGCAAAAAATTAAAAATAAAAATGTTCTGTTTCTCAAAATCCAGTGAATGTAGATAGAATAAAACAGTTATTCCACTCAATCGAGTTGTACATGGCTTATAGCCAACTCGGTGCTACACGCCTCGTCGGCTATCAGCTCATGTACGACTCAACTTCATGGAATAACTGTTAAATATATATATGTATATATGTAATGGTTTTGCATAGTGGTTTTTATTTGATGGTTTTACATAGCAGTTTTTATCCCCCGCTGGCCGAAAGACCCGAAGGGGGATGATGCCGTGGCGATGTCCGTCCGTCCCAGGAAGGGTACTCACCTTCTGAAATCAACTCCTCTCACAATTTTTAGAGGAATTTCACGAAACTTGACAGGATTCTTTGATATATGTCGTTAATACGCATATTATAATTTCGTTCAATTCAGTCACATTTTACCAGAGTTATGGCCCAGTTGCCAGCGGGGGATATTGTGTTCTCGGAGCACTCTTGTTGTTTAATAGTTGGTGTGATGTTGAGTGACTTTTACTGATTTAATAAAGATGTTTTTTCTTTGAGGAAGGAACTCACCACTATCTTGGTGTCTCGCACAGTGTTCTCAGGGATGGTGACCCAGTACTCTTCCTGTTCCCATTGTGGTGGCTGGTTGTGCATGTTAGTGATGATGACAGTGAGGTCCACTGAGCTGCTGCGGTTTCCTCCATCTGCAGCAATGATTTGTTGACTGATCCGTGAGGTCTGATGGGACAAGAACAGAAAATGGGATTAAGACCCAAAGTGTGATTAGACTTTATCTAAAGCAAGCCCTGGTCTCTTTAAAGATGGGGAATTGGTTTTTAATGAAAGCTGGAGAACAGAGTAAGCATGCTATTTACATCAGAGCTAGATGACTTTTTTTTTTACTAGTGGTAGATTTTAAGACTTTGTTAAAATATTATAACAACAGCAGAACGAGAAAGAATGAAAAAATTGTCAGCATTATTCATAAGACAATGGGAACTGAACTTCAAATGGGAACTGAACTGAACTGAACTGAACTTCAAAAGTGCAGTGTGTAGCGTACAGGCCTTGTCTCCATCTATATTTTACCTCTTGATTTGACTTTCAAAACAGAGGCCTTGTGGAACAGACGGGGAGTACACTTGTACGACATATTCCACATCATTTCATTCAAATTACGGCTCGATTAATAATAGAAAGGCACTCCTGAAGTTGAGTCAGCAGTAAAACTTCACTTAACACACTTTGAAAGACGGACTCTTTTCAGGTCATGCAGCAAGAAAATGTGAGCCAGAGAGCATGAGACAGGGAGACAGAGAGAGAGAGAGAGAGAGAGAGAGAGAGTAATAGAAGATGTTTGTTTGAAGGCAGATAAACTAAATGTAGGTGACGTCTCCTGGCTCTCCAGCAGCGATCCATTCTGACAAATGTGATGTGGGGAGTTCGACTCAGTTAATGGAAATAATGACCCAGACCTACAGTACACATCCATAATGACCTGCACTGACATCATCACTGGAGAAAGCAACAAGAAGGTGGGCGACATGAACAGGCAAAATTAGAGAGCCACCTTCCCAACAACTCAAGCTCTGCTCAAATCGAGACAAGTTAAAAGCAAAAAGGTGTTGGATGTCAAGTCAGCGTTAATAATTCACTGTGTGTAATGCTTCACCTGAGGTACTCCCCTCCCACCCAGTTTCTGTCTTATTGTCGGCAGTGATTGGTGTGTGTGTGGGTGCGTGAGAGCCGGGATTTGGGTCTGTTTAAAACCTCTGCCGAACGGGGAGAAAATCCATGATCCACACTCCCGCTCTGACACTCCACAATGCAACTAATTCATCATGGCTGCTACTGCGGCTTGCCTGGCCAAATCGTCCTGTCAACATCATCTGAGTATAGCCTGTCTCTCTGTCGGTGTGTGTGTGTGTGTGTGTGTGTGTGCACGTGTGTGTCCCCCCCCACAGATCCTTCTTAATGTCAGACAGTGAAGCCTGAGGTTTTATATAACCTGCATTGAAATGACAGAGCTAGCCACTGCTAGGCTGAGAAACACAACGATATGACATTCCTGCACAAGCAAAACAACAAGAACACACCACACACTCACACACGCGCACTCATATGCACACACACACACACACACACACACACACACACACACAGCAGAAACAAAGAAGGGAAACAAAAGAAAGTATAAAAAAGGAAACAAAATCTGAGCAAATGAAGGATAGGAGGAAAGCATTGCTCATAAATAAACAGCATCATGCACCGTGTCTGGAGGAAATTGGTGAAAAGTCAGAAACAGCTCCCTAGGAATGTATTTATGCATGAGAAAATGCAATTGCTTCTTCTGCTAGCATGTTTGTATATCTATATATACAGACATGGTTGAGGTATTCTTCTGGAATGGGTCATGTTTAAAATGCAAATGCTGACAGAGCACACAAAAACTGAAATGAACGACAGCCTCTGTGCTGGATATCAAACACAGAATATGTTGCTTCTTCAAGTTAAGCGAGAACGTGATTCTGTTTTCATACACCGTCTGGGCTTTTTCATCAGTACAGGTAAAAGGCTCATTAATCTCTTCAAGGTTCTCCATATTTAGCCAGCTTGCTCAGGTTTGTTTAGATCTGGAGGTGTGATGTATCTTTAGGCTTGTAATGATTCATCCAATTCACAATGTGATTCATGATATTGGGTTCACTATTTGATTTTCCCACAACATTTTTGAAAAAAAAAAGAAAGAAAAATTATTTTATTACCAAAAAATATGCAACATTCATTTTCCTATTCTTTACCAACTTAAATATATCTTTTGTTAAATTTTAAAAAAGAAACTTTTGTTTCATTTTTATAGTAACCAACTATATAGGGTTGATTACTGCAATAGCCTTTTCACAGGTCTTCCAAAAAAGACCATCAAAGAGCTTCAACTAATCCAAAATGCAGCAGCAAGGGTTCTTACAAGAACAAAAAGGGTAGTCCATATCACTCCAATCCTAAGGTCTCTGCACTGGCTCCCAGTGAGCTATAGAATTGACTTTAAAGCATTACTTCTTCTATTTAAAACATTAAATGGGATGGGACCCAGCTACCTACTGGATATGTTTCAATTATATGCACCAACTAGGTCTCTAAGATCACAAGAGAAAAACTTGCTAGTAATACCAGCTGTCAAAACGAAGTGTGGTGAAGCAGCCTTTAGTTGCTATGCTGCTAAGCTTTGGAACCAACTTCCAGATGATATCAAAAATGCTCCTACTGTTGTTAGTTTTAAATCCAGGCTCAAGACAAAGCTGTTTTCAGATGCTTTCGCTTGATTAATTTTTACCTAAAGTGTAATTAATTTCCTTTAATATAATTTCTTTTAATTTTGATTTTAATGATTTTACTTTCTTTATTTTAATTTCTTTTTAATCTTGGATTTTAATGATTTTACTTTTACTTTAATTCTTTGTTACTGTTCTTATGCTTTTATTTTTTATGAAGCACATTGAATTGCCTGTGTGTATGAAATGCGCTATACAAATAAATTTGCCTTGCCTTGCCTATAATTATTTACTCACATTTGTAAAGGTTGGAGGAAAATAGAATAGATTATTACCTAAAATATTCCTTTTATTAAAAATGAAAAAGTTAATAATAAATAGGCCTTTTCTTAATAAACTTTTACGAACATTTCTACTACCTCCATTTGCTTCTCTTTTCCTTAGATTTTGGTAGTCTGTAAAAAGAGAGATCCAATTCCTTGTTAAATCAATCACACAACAGATCTTTCCCATTTTAGATCTTTTTTTGTGTGTGTTTTTGTCGCATTAGAGCTCTGTTACTTCTGCCGAGGGTGAAGTCACATGTATTTCCGCTATCATACATTATTGTACAAAAGCCTCTGCTGTCTAAACAGCACAATTACAGCTTGGAAAAACTAATAGATTACACAACCTGATAATAATCATGATTAATTTTTTATTAGAGCCTGAGCACCGGAGGTGCACGGTCTCCGGTGTCCACTGGAGAGCGCTGCACCGAGGTGCAAGGCCCTATTGTTTTCCTAAGGATTCGAATTATTCCTTATTAGGCCCTATTCTTTTTCTTCAAGGCTTGGCCATTTTTGAGGTGGTTCCCATAGATGAAAACTCATGAAATTTGGTACACACATCAGTCCTGGCTACTGCTACTCAGGGATAGAGGTTTGGCCCCGGGTGTATCTGGGGAACTCCAGATTGCCCCTACATGTCATTGAGGCTTTTGCCCGGTATATAGTTTCAGCTATCCATGTCACATTTGGTAGGTGTGTGGGGTGCCCCAAGGCAAACAAAATTGTAATGTACATTGTATTAGCCATATTCAACAGGAAGTGAGTTATTTTTGGTTTTGTCTCTTTTGACATGTGTTACACTTTGACGTTCTCCTCCTAGGTAGTTTGTTGGATTCATGCCAGATTTGGTATACCAGAGGTGCTCGGGCTCTTCATCACCACTTATGGCTATATTTTCATCAATTTGAATTGTTGTAAATTTGTATCATGACTTATCATCACAGGATATATCGTTACCGCCTATGTATTTTGAACACTTTTGGCTGTTGTGAAAGTCAATCAAGCAACTCAACAATTGAACATCATCCTGACTTGGTGTTTCAGAAAGAAATACATCAAGACATGGAATCAATTCACAGCTAAGAAGCTATTTCATCTATGGGGACTGTAAATTGCGGTATGTAAATCGCACAACACACCTGTGAAATAGGATGATTGACGTACACCCATCCTGTACTTGGGTTGATGTGGAAGTAAGCAGGGGTCTGATGAGTTAAGGAGTATGTGATGGCTGCATTGGTGCCCTGGTCGTCATCGTGGGCTGCTGCTCGGAGAAAGCTGGTGCCCACGGGGGTGTCCTCTCTCAAGAAGTCTGGCACAGGAAGGGTTAATGTGAGTACAGGCGTCAGTAAACAACAACAACAACACCATCTGTCTGAATGCCTGCTGCTGTCACAGCCTTACTGCAGCACAAATAAATGTGTTCCCCAGAAACATTTCAGCCTCCATATTAAATACTTCATGAGCCAGTTCCCATAAGGCAGCACTGCTTTTAATATGATGAAAAGGAATTCTGACATCAAACTTATCGAACACAGATTTGAGCACATCATAAACAAGCACCAGTGTGTTAGAAGAGCAGTCAAAAAACTCTTCTCCTCATTCCCAGTTACTTTAAAGGACTATAATATTGACTTACGATGATGAAGTGTTGCCCAGTTGTGGTTGCTCAGACTCACCTTTTTCAAATTGCGCTACAGATTTAATATTCAGGTCTAATGCACTCTGTGTAGACCGGAGCCTGTGGTCGGAACATGTGTCAGCTCCGTGTAATGTGAAGTAAAAGGGGCGAATGTTTAAGTAAAGGTCAACGCCTGAGTGGAGAGCTAATCACCACCTCTTTATTCACTGAGCTGCATCTAATGAACGATTCTCAGGAGGATATGTTTTTCTTCTGTATAAACAAAATATCATCTGTAAATACCAGCTTTGCTTAGTATTGCAAAAGCAGCTAAACAGCCCGTAAAGACATAGCACAGGCTACAATTCTATAGTAAATCCACAGGCAAGCTTTGTGATTAAACCAACATCAGGGGAATTTTCTCTTCAGAAAACAGCACCTAGAACAGTGTGTGTTGGTGATTAGATAGCACAGACACAGCGATCGCTGTCTCTTACACTGATAGCGGCTGTTTTCGAACTTGGGGTCGTTGTCATTTTGGTCCCCGATGAGTACAGTGATCTGACAGATGCCAATAAGCGGCTCCTCAGCCTGATCTGTGGCTGTGACGGACAGGGTGTATTCTCTCTGCCTCTCCCGGTCGAAACTCATTGCTGTGCTGATCACCCCTGCACACCACAACAACACACAGGACACACACACTGCTCAAGCAGTCGAGAAATACATCCACATCACACACTGCATTTCTAATTTGGTATTTGATTTGAAAATGCAAGCCGTTCCTGAAATGACTTGATACTCAATGCACTAATTTGGATGATCTAAAAGATTAGTAATACTTTTAAGCTAGTTTATCTGTGAGAGTTTTATTACATTCAACTCGTGTTGTAATCTCAGGGTAAGAAAGCGAAAATCCATGTAATATTGGTTTTTAAACTGGTGGGTCATGAAACAGTTCTTCTTCTCCATCTGAAAATTCTCTTTTATTTTTCTAACTTGACAGAACGTACAGTGGTGTGCAATTATTCTTACAGGTATTTTGGCACTGAACAGTGACCTATAAGCCTCTGGTAAAAATTAAGTCAGCCTAGTAATAAAGCCCGCTCGCAGACACAGTATTTCTCACAGCAGCTTGGAAGTTTTCACACAGTGGCTTTGAACATATTACACTAACTATAATATGATTTTCCCACACTGATAAGAATCATCTATTTTATGTGGAGTGTTAACAGCAAACAAAATTATGATGCTTTTTATGTAATAACGCACCAATTAACCTCAAAAACAAACGTATGATCAGCTTTTACATCACTACATGTGCATTAGGACTTGTCAAGGATGTGAACTACACTATTTATTTTGTGAGAGAAATTAAACAGATCAGAAACTGCTTCTGGGTTCCTATTTCTACCATGAAACACTTTAGAAATATTTAATTCGAATTTGTTGGTTGATACTGTATTTTGATGATACCTGTGAGGTAGCGGTTATCTGACATCACAGGAAAGACACTGTTAGGACCATTTTAATGAAGTTCAATAGGAGGAAAAAAGTCAAGGATCTCAAACATAAGGGATAATGGATTAGATTTTGCTGTTAGCACCTAAAAAGATCAAGAGCTTCTTTTCTCATTCACAATATTTCAGCATTATTCAGTGTCATCCATCCATTATCTGTACCTGCTTATCCTGTGCAGGATTGCAGGCAAGCTGGAGCCTATCCCAGATGACTATGGGTGAGAGGCGGGGTTCACCCTGGACAAGTTGCCAGATCATCACAGGGCTGACACATAGAGACACGACCATTCACACTCACACCTAAAGTGGGCTCGAACCCAGAACCTTCTTGCTGTGAGGCGACAGTGCTAACCATACACCACCGTGCTGCCTCATTTAATTTCTTTCATAATTTCATTATAATTATTCTCTTCTAATTTTAATTTGGCCTCATTTTCTATCAAGTTTGCTTCACAAATGAAAGGGTTACTGTCCTGAAAACATTAAAATCGAGTTCTCCAATCAGATATTTTTGGGTTTGTTGTCTCCAGGCTGAGAAGAGTTTAGAGCTGGTCACTCACTGGTTAGGACTTCATTGCCAGGAGAGAAGGCCTTGGTAATGTATATTTATGTAGGAAGTGACAGATGAATTAACCAATCAGATTTTGATTTATAGGTGG
The DNA here is from genome assembly GCF_027579695.1 of Neoarius graeffei. Taxonomy (NCBI): domain Eukaryota; kingdom Metazoa; phylum Chordata; class Actinopteri; order Siluriformes; family Ariidae; genus Neoarius; species Neoarius graeffei. The sequence goes on along the minus strand of NC_083573.1, from coordinate 70,568,535 downwards.
AGTGACCAAAAATTTATTGCCCTTGGCCTTCTCGAAGGCCAACGCTAGCTTACCTGCAAGTCGGCGCCGTCAGCGCAGCAGTGAGGTCACCTTCCAGCCGGTGTAGCGTTCATCAGTAGTGTTAGCGAATGATAATAAAGCGGTCAAGCCAGTGTTATCGAGAGCAAGTAGCACAGACTAATGACCGAGAAAATAAGATTTCTGTCTCCAGATGCATGCTTGCCACAGTATTTTTCACTCAGAATTAATTTCCCTGTGTAATTTGAGTGTAAGTATTGATTTCCCTGTGTAATTTACTTAGTTAATTTTAAAATCAACATGAACAACTACACAAAAAGGAGTGATGTGGCAGCCTGCCGCTAATCCCTTGCAAAATCCTTTGCCCTGTTGCTTTTTTGGTGTGTCTAAGTTTTGGTTGAGCTCAAGTCCCAGTTCTAATAGTAACGGTTCGCCACTGGCTGGAACAGGTTTGGGTCTCTAGTTCCAGTGAAGGCTAATTCTTACTGCTACAGCATACAAACACATTGCAAACAACTGTATGCTTTCAACTATGTGGTGACAGTTTAGGGATGAACTACATACAGTGGTGCTTGAAAGTCTGTGAACCCTTTAGAATTTCCTATATTTCTGCATAAATATGACCTAAAACATCATCAGATTTTCACACAAGTCCTAAAAGTAGATAAAGAGAACCCAGTTAAACAAATGAGACAAAAATATTATATTTGGTCATTTATTTACTGAGGAAAGTGATCCAATATTACATATCCGTGAGGGGCAAAAGTATGTGAACCTCTAGGATTAGCAGTTAATTTGAAGGTGAAATTAGAGTCAGGTGTTTGTCATCCCATTGATTGAAATCAGGTGTGAGTGGGCACCCTGTTTTATTTAAAGAACAGGGATCTATCAAAGTCTGATCTTCACAACACAAGTTTGTGGAAGTGTATCATGGCACGAACAAAGGAGATTTCTGAGGACCTCAGAAAAAGCATTGTTGATGCTCATCAGGCTGGAAAAGGTTACAAAACCATCTCTAAAGAGTTTGGACTCCACCAATCCACAGTCAGACAGATTGTGTACAGATGGAGGAAATTCAAGACCATTGTTACCCTCCCCAGGAGTGGTCAACCAACAAAGATCACTCCAAGAGCAAGGCGTGTAACAGTCGGTGACGTCACAAAGGACCCCAAGGTAACTTCTAAGCAACTGAAGGCCTCTCTCACATTGGCTAATGTTCATGTTCATGAGTCCACCATCAAGAGAACACTGAACAACAATGGTGTGCATGGCAGGGTTGCAAGGAGAAAGCCACTGCTCTCCAAAAAGAACGTTGCTGCTCGTCTGCAGTTTGCTAAAGATCACATGGACAAGCCAGAAGGCTATTGGAAAAATGTTCTGTGGACGGATAAGATCAAAATAGAACTTTTTGGTTTAAATGAGAAGCGTTATGTTTGGAGAAAGGAAAACACTGCATTCCAGCAGAAGAACCTTATCCCATCTGTGAAACATGGTGGTGGTAGTATCATGGTTTGGGCCCGTTTTGCTGCATCTGGGCCAGGACGGCTTGCCATCATTGATGGAACAATGAATTCTGAATTATACCAGCGAATTCTAAAGGAAAATGTCAGGACGTCTGTCTATGAACTGAATCTCAAGAGAAGGTGGGTCATGCAGCAAGACAACGACCCTAAGCACACAAGTCATTCTACCATAGAATGGTTAAAGAAGAATAAAGTTAATGTTTTGGAATGGCCAAGTCAAAGTCCTGACCTTAATCCAATCAAAATGTTGTGGAAGGACCTGAAGTGAGCAGTTCATGTGAGGAAACCCACCAACATCCCAGAGTTGAAGCTGTTCTGTACGGAGGAATGGGCTAAAATTCCTCCAAGCCGGTGTGCAGGACTGATCAACAGTTACCGCAAACGTTTAGTTGCAGTTATTGCTGCACAAGGGGGTCACACCAGATACTGAAAGCAAAGGTTCACATCCTTTTGCCACTCACAGATATGCAACATTGGATCATTTTCTTCAATAAATAAATGACCAAGTATAATATTTTTGTCTCATTTGTTTAACTGGGTTCTCTTTATCTACTTTTAGGACTTGTGTGAAAATCTGATCATGTTTTAGGTCATATTTATGTAGAAATATAGAACATTCTAAAGGGTTCACAAACTTTCAAGCACCACTGTAGGTGTGAACATCAGGTGTCCACATACTTATAGCCATGTAGTATATATATATATATATATATATATATATATATATATATATATATATATATATATATATATATATATAAAATAATTTTTTAATTAAAAAATCTGGGTTGGAGGCTGAGACAGAAGCAGCAGCACGGAAAAGCTGATGGCTGCCGTTGTTGGTAGTCATATTTATGTTGCCTGTTACGCGCTACAAACACTCCTTTTCCGTTCTATGGTAAAGACAAACTGGCAAAGAATATATCTAAAGGACTACATTTCATTTGTCTGGCAAAAACAATCCACAATCCACGTGTAAAATATATTAAATGTGTTCATATTTCTCAGTGTGAACACATTAGACAGCTTTGTCTCATGAACAATAGCTAGCACAGTGTGTTTTTGGACACAGCTTTACACTCAGAGCTACCTGTGTCTGTGTCAATGGTGAACCCCGGTGAGGCTCCATCTCGCTGCATGATTCCGTACTTGACCTCTCCGTTGACCCCAGTGTCAGCATCGTGAGCTTGTACACGCAGGACCACTGTTCCTGGGGGCTGATTCTCCAGCACCAGAGCATTCAAGCTGTAATTATGGCACTGAGAGAGAACATGTAAGTGTTTACACTGGCCAAACAGAATTGCTAATTAATGAGGACGCATACTTTCTCACGTCTTCCCCTCCTTTTCCTTTCATCTTTGCCTTCCTGTATTTTTCCTCCTCCTCCTCTTCCTCACATTGTGCTTTCATGACCCACTCTACCATACAACACCCACTAGGGAAACCGTGTCAATGTGGGGAGATTAATTGACTAACTGGATCAATAACAGGGCTAAAACACTGAACTAGCCTCAGCTTCGTTCAGCAGTTTACATTGTCTTTTAGCACACACACACACACACACACACACACACACACACACACACACACACACACACACACACACACAGAGACTTTTGAGAAAGCACAAAGAGCTTAGTGGGGATTATGGAGTTTAGCTAAGGAAAACATTTTAACTGATCGTCTGTAGCTGTAATCTATTGTGCAATTAGAAGCAGAGATAGCGTCTGACTGCAAAGCAGCAGGGGTTTGGTGTGTACAGTCGAAACAGAAACAGTGGGGGCACTTTGTCACAAAGCAGGCAAATTTCCCATGCTGTGGCCTGATTCGATTGCTCCAACAGCATGAGCAGCACTGAGCAAATCCTGGTCAGGCGAACAGAGACAGGCAGCGTGACTGGACAAGGGCCAATTGTTGCCTCTTGGGCACACTTAGTGCTCCTCTTTCATATGCATCCACAGTGCCGGGGGCTAATTTCTGCCCTGAAATATTCATGGAGAGCAGCAACAGAGCGGAAGCTTGGTCAGGTCTCTGCTGATCTTACTCTCCCGACACACTACAGAGACTCTGCCCATTCAGCCGAGCACCACAACCCTCAGATCTCCTGCTGCCAGCTGTCTTTCTCTCTCCTCGTCTCTTCAGTGCCCGAATTCCCCAAAACTCGTTTTTCTTCCATTTCTACTTTTTCTATTTATCTTGTTCTCTCAACTTCTCCATCATTCTGACTCCTCTTTTTCACGCTTACTCATGGACACACTAGATTGTAAGAGCTCATTCAATCATTCTGTTGCCTTTTTCTTTTACACCTTCGCATCCATCACTCTAATCCTTTCCTACCCTCTGCTCTGAGGTAATGAATGTGGGTCAACAGTAAAAAGGGCTTTCAAAACACCATCAAATAATACAGATATGAAAAAAATAAAGACACCACTTTTAATGGTGAAAATTTATGTGAAATGTGTGTACGATTGTTTGCCAAGTGAGTGATGTGTCTTGTGCCTCACCTCCTCAAAGACAGGTTTGTTGTTGTTAATGTCATTAATGCCAACGATGACTTGTGCTGAGCTACTGAGGGGCAGCGGGCCGCCGGCTGCATTGTCATCGGTTGCCGTGACGTTGAGGACATACTGAAGCCCGCGCAGTTTAGGAGGAGGACTGCGGCGCAGCCTGATGATGCCTGATACATGCAAAGCACAGAGCATGTTATTACACTTTAAAAAATAAAAGCACCCCAACACTGATAAGGTGCTCCCTGTCAGGAAAACACCTCTCATGAGCATCTATTACAATCTCACGCAGACACTAGCTAACTACCAATAGGTTATTATAGGGAAACATATAAAGGTGAACACAATAAACCCACACAAACACGGTTCTTATCTGCACAACAGGGAGCTATTGCTAGCAAATTGAATGTCTGGGGTCATGACAGAGAGCAACACAAACAACATTCATTTTCCCCATATAAGCCAGCAAGATATGAATGAAAGAAAATCAAAAGGAGGAGGGAAAAATGTCTCATTTATTACAGGTACAAGAAAAATATAGTCATCAATACATCTGTTGTAAACATGTCCATTCATTTCTTAGAGTTTGAATAATTCCTGTTATTTTACTCCCTGCCTGGGTTTGTACTTTTAGAGGAAAGTTGTGGGCAGATTGTTGAATCCTTTCGCTAGCTGCATTGCTAGCTAATGCAGAAGGAAGATGAATAGCTGCCAAAGTCTTGTAAATATACGTATTGTTTACCTCTGCCAACTTCGTTGGAGGAGGTTATGCTTTCGGCTTCATTTGTTTGTTTGTTTGTTTATCTGTTCCCAACATAACTCAAAAATGTAGTTGATGGATTTTGATTAAATTTTGAGTAAAGGTGGGCCATGGGCTAAGGAACAATTGATTAGATTTTGATCCAAATCCAAATATGTGGCTTGGTGGAGGTATGCACTCTCCCGAGTTCTCTTCTAGTTCCCCTTGCGATAGCCACTAACTACTTTTTGCAAAATCTTTTTCTAGAAAAAGACAGAAAAACGGCACCATTAGTATTTTCCTCTTAATCTCTACCACACCAGGTAATGCTGCACTCCTCACATGCTTCATCACTGATCATTATCTCTGACACATCTTCCGCAAAGAGTGTTCTGAGAAACAACACCTCCTGTGCTACTGACTTGCAATTCTTTCCCATAAGCTCCATATCACTTGGTTGGTCACAGTGAGAATCCACAATGAGTGAAAGATACATGTGCGTGATGCATTCTGGGTTTCATAGTGAGAGAATGTGGCTGGACATAAACACCTTACAAAATTGTGAAATCTTCCAAAGGACTGAGCTTAAGAGATCCAAAACTGTGCTACAGAATACTATATGACATGACCAAAAACAATAAACACTATCATTACACTGGGAAAGCTCTTGTGGGATATTTATTGTCTTAGCCACGTGACCACAAAACCTGTTTCTAAACCCTATTCCGCATTGTGTGTGTATTTGTGAAGAGGTGATGACCTCCTTTACCCACCTTTCTGGTTGTCTAACTCAAAGTTACTGTCTTCATTTCCCCCAGTGATAGCATATGTCACCCCGTCCCCGTCTGGGTCCTTGGCATGCACGATGGCCACCAGAGTCTCAGGACCAGCATCCTCTGACAGGAAGGTCTTATAGCTGCAGACGGCAACAGAGAGAAAGAGAGACATTGAGAGATCAGGCTATGAACATCACAGAGCCACCATCTGTTTCCTCTGAAGCTTTTCCCAGACCAGTCACAAACAACCATACAGTCTCTGCTCTCAGCTGCTGACCCGCACAAGTCCCTCTACCTTCTTTATGGTGGTTTTATAGGTTTAACTATACTTAAACCTAACCTTAACCCTTACTGAACCTAGCCAAAATTGAATAGCCAAAAACCAACAGATTTGTTATGCCAACCAGTTTTAAAATATCAATGCGAATACAATTATATATCATGAAAATGTCACTGGTAATCTTCCATTTTAAAAACAACAACAAAAAAAGAGAACAACCCAAGCCCATCGTTATGGTCTAGTCCACTGAAGACTGTCATCACAGTCCTGCCACCCCAGTATAAACCTCGAGAAAATCAAACAGAAGAGTTGCTGTAATGTCAGCAAGAGGTTCCATGTTCAGCATCTGAGCCAACCAGTGCCAACTATGATTTAGTCCATGAGGACCAGCCCCTTGTTTGTTAGTGTAAGGCCATCTTAGGTGTATTATGGCTGCATAAAGTCAGATCATTCCAGACATTGTTTTTAAGAAACTGTCCTGAGCTTCCACCCCTGACTCATCTACAAGCTATCCCAGAATCTGCTGATATTCTTCAATGGAGGTACCATCCTTCATTGGAGGGTAGTGAGGAACAGTATATGGGCACTTCTTGTGAAGATGCCCATCCTTCATCTTGCAAGTGGTGAGACCAGTACATCACCATTTCAAGCCTGACGAGTTTATCTGAATGACCTGGTGCAGACTCCACCCCATGACATGGTTCCAGGGGCGAGTGCTATTCACTCTTAGTCTAAGGCAGGGTACACATTTTTGTATATTTCACAAGGGTTTTTAAGCTCATTGTCTGACCTCTCCCCTCAGATCTGTACACCAAGGCTCACAGTGACATAGACCTGAGTTTCACCACAGTACACAAGCCCCATCACTATGACAAGCTCTCAATCCATGAAGAGGAGAAAACAACCATGAAGCAAAAATACCAACAGTAAATTTGCCTCACCGACATGCTGCAATGTAGTGC